>NC_140559.1:13557630-13897630 GCF_057381845.1 Rhamphochromis longiceps | reverse complement strand
TTTTGGCAAATACCGGAAATCAGTTTTTGGCAGACAATCACTTTTTGGCACAACACCTGCATAACCACAATTTGAGGACATAAGCCTCACACTATCAAACTTTCCTCCAACCTTACACACTTATGACATCATTGTTCGGGTAAATACTCAAAAAGCTTCAGTGTGTTTGTTTAGACTGATTTAACTTCTGACCTCCGTGTCCGAGCACACTTCCGGTAATCTCTTTACTGAGTTAGCTGCTGCTCCTGTTCTTTGGTCTCAATTCGAATAAAGATTGATCCAAAATACCCAAACCTTAATTTAGTGACGTCACGGCGCCTCGTTGAAGCCGTTGTTAGCTGTTACTCGGACCCGTGGGCAGGCGTCTGTGCACCGGCGCTGTAAGCTCCGCGGGCCGCTCCGGTTGGAAGTCAGGGTGGAGACCCCTTTAAGTTCCACTCTTGTTTGCAATGCTGTGCTTTCGGCAAAGACAAAACAGCCACAACAAAAAAAGAGAGAACTTTAGCCACTACAGTATTTTGCGACACCACGAAACAAACAATAGCATAAAATGAAACGATAGACGTTTTTATATCGTCATCCGATATATATGTTATATCGAACAGCCCTAGGTGCAGGTGAGATGGACTCACCATCAGAACACGTCAAACCCACCACATACCCCCTTCGTCCGACTAAGGCCTGGGAGCCATCCAGCCAAACCTACTCCGCCCTCTGCCTGGCAGGCTCGGGAATTGGCCCGGAGCATGGGTGCCCTAGGCCAGATAGACTGACTGAACTTCTCTTGTTTGTCTCCTGTGGAAAGCATTCCATATAAAGCATAAGGAATGTCTGCTACACAGACCCAGAAGATCGTTAGGCTTGTTTGGCATGTACTGTAGAAATGCAAATCTACCCCGGAATGGCACAGGCTGTTCGTCTACAGTGACACAATCATTGAGGTTGAACCGCTGTCTGAATGCTGTTCTTGTTGTGTGAAAGTTTGAAGTTTGGGGTAGAAATACAAAAACTACAAATTTGTAAAATGTATAAAAAGCAAGTTAAAAATTAAACGCACCTTGATATCAAAAACACATTTTTGAGGAATAGCTGGAATATGAAACGACAAAGATTTTTCATTAATTCAATATTACAACAAAACAACTTCATCAATTGATTTTTTACCGCATCTGCATGTGAGGATTAATGGAGAGATGACATTTTTGTTCCCAGAAAAAAAAACACACACAGTTTGTTGTGTGAAGAAATCAAACATGAGCTGAAAAACAGTAAAGTTCCTAAAGAAAAACTGCTAAAGGAGGAAATATCCAGATTAGCTTTAATGCATCTATGATAAATAAACCGTATTTAAACTGTATGATACTTAGACTGACCCAGGGTCAGTGTAAAATACAATGCTAGCTGTGTGAAAGTTTGGCTCTTTTAATCCTACATGACAAACCTCAAGATGCACGTTTCAGAATCAGAAAGGGTTTTATTGCCAAATGTTGAGCAGGTTTACAACATTAGGAAATTGCTGTGGTACTTAGTGCAAACATACTGTCATATAACGCTTAAATAGACATGAAAATAAAAATAAGAATTAAAAGTGCTAAGTAGATAGATATATACATGAGTGCAGGTGGTGATCAGTGCCAAACATGGAATGATGCAGTGAACAGACAGACTCTGACAGACTGATGACCTGTCCAGTTGTACTCTACCTATGACTACTGGGACAGGCTCTAGCCCACCACACTCCCACTGTGAACCTGAATTGAATATTCCCAAGAAAATGAATGGATAGACTGACATTTGTTTTAATAGTTCTAGAAATCTGAGCTGTTGGTGTGTCCTTGGATTGTGTGGTAATAATATTAGAGCTGAATCTATAGCTGTGCGTGTTCATGGAGCTTGCGTTTTCACCTGCTGGACATCTGATCATACCTGACAAGTTTAACTGTCTTAAGAACATTGCAGAGGCTTTATTGACAGTATTTATCATTGTTGTGAGGAAACCAATAGCATTTGCATTTTCTGTTGTACAGTTGATACATTTGGTGTTATGGAGTTCTTCTTATGGATAAAAAGTGTCCTTTTTTGTTTCAAAATAGCTAATAACTATTCACTGATAGCTGCCAACATCTGCAAACAAATATAATTCTATAAAGTTGTTCTGTTTAATGTGTAACTGTTCATATAGAGCGTTATTAAATTTATTGCTAATGTAATCATATGGCACATTGACTTCTGAGGAAATTTTAGATGGCACTCATCATCAGAAATGTTGCCAACTCCTGCAAATAAACAATACAAAAGCAATAGCCTGTATTTAATTTATCTGCTGTATCTGCCGGGTACCCCCCTCGCGTCGAGAATTAACGTGCAGGGTACTCTTATGGAATACCTCGAGGTATTTCCCTGGCTGTCCATATTTATAGACATAAACTGCAGTGACAGGTATGATTTATTGGTCAATGGCAACGTACACAAACTGACACACATGTCATCCTAAGCACATGCAAACACTATTCAGTCCATACTTGTATAAACTCTTGTACAGTATACAGCAAATATCTGTTAATCACAGATCATGTAGCGCACACAAAGGCTTCCTGGGTTTCGGACTTTATTGATGGTGTTAGCAAAGCATCAATGAAGCCACTTTTCCTCCTCAAGAACACAATAATTGGAAAGTGTTACAATGCCATCAGCAGGTTCTCACGGCAACAGTAAAGTTGATGAGCAATTTTCTCAGCCACATTAAGCACATAGCTACAGGCATTCTATCAGGCATTCATTCAAGTTTATGAAAAGGAAGCAGCACAAGTACAAGAAAAAACAAAAGAGCAAAGTGCATCTGATTTGTGGCACAACTGTGGGGAAATGCATTTTCGGATGTTATCAGTCCATCAATGGGCGTTGTCAGCAGTTATCAGCCCCATAACTGTGGCTCAGATTGGCCCTCCTGCACCTGCTAGCAGGCTCAGCAGTTTGTTATCACCAATCAGTGAGCCGGATCGCTGTGTCGCTGTTGGAGAGACGACCATCAATCCAGATCCAGTACAGACAGAATCTATTTTGATACAAACTGGTACAAAACTGGAAGCTGTTTTATCTTTTTTTTAAATACACGTGGCTGCTCCTTAACGATATTCAGCTAGAGGACCACATTACAGGTGTGTGTGCAAACATGAAACATCTGAAGTGTGTGGAAAATGACTACAGCACACCTCAGGACAAACAAGATGAAAATAATAATGAAAACCATCAGTGGTGCTGTTGCATTTTCATATCCACAAATGAAGTCCTCACTTCCCAGCTTCATTCAGACTGGTTCACCTGTCCCCAAACCAGGCAGTCACACCACTGTCTGAGAACATGGATAATGTGACTTGCAGCAATTTTGGTTCAGAGACAGCAAACAGTAAGGCAAAGAGAGAAGATCTCAGCCTGTGGGATTCACTGAAAGATGTCATATAAATCCTCAGCACCATCCACAAACATTTGCATTATGTGCAAAGAACATGGAGAACATCGGTGTATGAACACAGCAGTACTTGTGTATATTGCAAAACCTGCATTAGGAAAACACACAAAAATCTATCCACCTTCCAGAGAAGTGGACTGTAAGAAGCTAATCATTATTTATATTCATAAATGTTGGGATTTCAGATTTCTTTCAAAATAGCTCATAATTGCTGTAAAATAGCTTTTATATTTTCTTGTTTTCTTTTTTGTTTTTTCCCATAATCCTTGTCTTTCTATAGCAAACCTGCTATAAGACGGCTTGGCCTGAGTCAGAGCTACATTTACCAGAGGATCACAGACCCATGCAGTAAACACAAGAGAGATAAACATGTTTGTGAACACAAGTTTGTTCTTACACATTTATTACTTAATGCCAGATTATTCTGATCTGATTTTAAAATGAAACATGTCCATGTAATGACTGCATTAACCTCATGGACCTGAGGTCAGGTTTAGGATATATTGTTCATTTCTCCAAGATATTTCAGATTGTTTGGACCTAAAAAGTAGAAAAAGTAAGAATTATCCTTGAATGGTGTTTTTGTTTTTATCTATTTCTAAATGCTTAGACTGGCCAAAATGGAAAGGATTAGAAATGAGTACATTGCAGGCACAGCTCAGGTTTGAAAGTTTGAGAGGCTGAGACAGTTTGTACATGTGCACAGAGGGTTAGTGGATATATTGGAAAGAGAAGTATGAAGATGGAGCTACCATCACCAGCATGTCTCCATATGAGGGCAGTGGGTTGCATGTGGTTCATAAAAACAAATGTTGAATAACTTCTTATCGTTGCCTCTTTTTGGTAGGTCAGCTATGCAACTGCAGAGTTGCTTTTTGTGTCTGTGAACCCAAAGCTTGTCCTCTCTTAAAATCTGGGCTTTCTCTTGCTACAGCGGACGAGCCTCAGACAGCCTTTCAGTAGCTCTCCTTGAGCTGTTTCACCATCTCTCTTTAGAGTCCAGGTCTCTGTTGAGGGAGTTTGTGACACTTTGCGGTGGAAACACTGTCGGACTTTTCTGGAGGTCATTTAATTTAAGGTCAACATTTTCCAACCTGATATCTTAACGATATCAGAAATAAGTCATTCTGTTATACTGCTGTATCAGGTATTGATATAAATTCATGCTTCTGTTTGCTAATCCAAAAAAATCATTGTTGTCTTCATTTATTTACAATAATTCTTTAGTCATAAAACTTGTGTGTCATTCCTCAGTGATCCGTCACTTCCTCACAGTGAAGATGTTTGTACCGCACTCCTGCAAAGAAGATTCTGTAAGTAAACTGTTGACGGGACAATAAACAAATTTCACTTTGCAAAATGTTCTGCAGGGAAGGTGTGGTTGCTTCTTAGACTACCATGATCTGGATGACTGAGAACCTACACAGACACGTTCTGAAGGCTCCACACTTATTGTACTGATTTAACTGTGCTCATTGTCATCAAGCAAAGTTTGCTTTAATGTGTCTCTATTAACAACCCAAAGCATTTTTCCCACTATTTATAAAATGTAGAAGTCTTAAAATATATAATAAATAATATAAATATTGAAATATCATGTGATGTTGACATGTGTTGTTAGTGTTTGTATTTTCTGTTAATGTCTTTTTAATATAAATGCTTTGTTCCAGACAGACAGGGAGTCGCTATCAGGCTGTCCAAGAAAATCCACGACTGTAACAGGAGACTGAAGAAGATTGTAACAGAGTCCAACAGTCTGCAGTGGCCACCACAGTCCATGGTCTTCATATCACAAGGACAATTTCAACATGTCTGTGAAGTCTCCTTGCCCTTGTACTCATGCCTTGATGAACAAGTAGGTAGAGTTCAAATGTGGCTTTTCAGTGAATTTATAAGCGCAATTTACTGTTACTGCTGCTGTTTGTGTTTTGTCAGGTTTTTTCATGAATATTTCTCAGACAGAAGAAGGTGATATTCCAACGGACCTGAAAAGGAGAGCCATTGATGTCTTACATTTGAAGACCAGAGTAGCTGAAGAAAAGCTCTGACTCCAACGTGAGATGGACGCTGTGATTCATCATCTCCACCAGCAACACAATTACCTGGATTCATCAATAGACGACACTCAGGACCCTGGTTCCACAGCTGTTCTTCTTCACAGCATCATCCAGTTAGAGAGGAAACTGTATAATGCAATAACGATGTTCCAGCGTCATGTTGCCTCCACATGTTTACCTGCCACAGTTTAACTCAGTGTCTCAGACAGTCGTGTCACCTGATCTGCATGTTTTGCTGTACGATGACGTCATCGTGACATTGACGAGGAGGGCGAGAAAAACTAGTTTTGTCCTGCAGATGGCGATCTTGCAACATGTTCAGAGAGCTGACACTTTGATGATGCTGGTCTACTCAACATACTTTTAGCCTGGGTTGAACTATATATGAGCAGCTTCCACTCTGCTTTCACTGTTAAATACACTTGTTGGATTTCACTTGGAGAAGTTGAAAAATAAATATTTTATTGCAAAATTATTTGTTGGTTCCTTCCCTTGCTCCCTTTCCTGATTTCCCTCTGTTTGTTTGTCACTGTATACAACCTGTGTACTCCAGGCATTGTAAATAAAGAGCAATTTTTGCACTCCTTGCATCTCTGTGTGTTTTTTAAATCAAATCAAATCACTTTTATTGTCACAGCACATGTGAGGTACACTGGTACAGCACATGCAAGTGAAATTCTTGTGTGCGAGCTTCACAAGCAAGAGAGGAAAAAATACAATACAATAACATAAGAACTTGAAAAATATAAGAATGGTTAAATCTGAGAATTATAAGAATAAATACATGTACAAATATAGGAGTGTATGTATATCTACGCGTGTGTGTGTGTGTGTGTGTGTGTGTGTGTGTGTGTGTGTGTGTGTGTGTGTGTGTGTGTGTGTGTGTGTGTGTGTGTGTGTGTGTTTATATACATATATATAAAATAAAATAGTTGGAAATTTGCAAACAAGTAGCATTAATGTACAGTATGGAGTGCATAATGTTGAAGTTCCAGTAGTGGAGGTGAGGTGTCTTATGAAGTGTTCAGCATTCTGATGGCCTGATGGAGAAAGCTGTCTCTCAGTCTGCTGGTTCGGGACCGGATATTGCAGTACCTGTTGCCTGATGGAAGTAGTCTGAACAGTTTATGGCTGGGGTGACTGGAGTCTTTGATGATCCTCCCCTCTTTCCTCAGGCACCGCTTCCTGTAGATGTCCTGGAGGGAGGGAAGCTCACCTCCACTGTTTCCTGTTCCCCTGATTCTGCTTCCTGTTGGATAGTTTGTTTGGAATAACATGTTCGTATAGGTTTAAATGAACTTCAAATTGTAATCCACTCACAAAACTGTCTCATTTTATTGGAACGATCCACATTTGCATCCATTCACGCTACATTTGACATCTGAACACGTTTGTACACATGATGAAAGGACAGATGGTGTTTGTGTGTCCTTCTTAAACTTAGTGTGGATGTTTCATCATGTAGAACTACTTAGAACAAAGTCTTTGGAACATTTGGAGAACACGTTTAGGAAAGTAACATCCTGGTAGAACATTTTCTTAAAGCAAAGCAGAGCTGCAACATGACTGTGAGGATTCAGAAGAATAAAGTCAGAATACTTTATTATTATGAAGACTAACGTGCACCTTAATGCTGCCGATGAACACACATGTTCTTTGTGAAAGCATGTGTGAGCACAGCTGACATGCACCACACTGACCCCACTCGCCCCATTTCTTCATCCACTTCTTGCTCTTGTGCTTGAAATGAGACGCAGACGCAGCAAAAGGAAGAGGCTCTAAAATCCACAAAAAGGGGATGTAAGAGCCAAAGTCCATGTTTATGTTTTTCCTTTTTGTTTTGGTGGCACAGGTGTATAGCTTTACCTGCGTCTCAGGTGATGGTATGTGGGTGTGGTCACAGTCTATTTACCTGATGTTGGTGTTCGCAGCAGGGGTGTTGGGTGAGTGGTTTGTGGGCAAACTTTTCTGTTGACCGTCATTTTTTGACACACCAGTTAATCCATGCGCTATTTGTAAATTGATTGAAAGCGCAAATGTTTGTTTTTGTTTTGTTCTTAAAATAAATGCGCAAAGTACAAGTACGACTCATTATGGATTATTGGAGGCGCGTCACAGGGACACAACCAACTCAGCCGGCCGCGGCTTTATTTACGGATGAAAGTCGCAACAGGGGGCTCGTTAGATCAGGATATTGGATGTGATCCATAGAAAACATGGATAATACACCACTTTATTTGAAGACATAGCATCTGTAGCACTGCCTCAGTTCTGGACTCCTCTGGGCTCTGTGCACCTAAAGAAAAGGTCAAAGGTCAGCAGCACAATTCTTCATTTACAAACAACAGTCGCACAAACTATACTATTATTTTCCTCCAATTACAGCTTTTCACTTGCAGAAATGGTCCTGTGTGATTTCCAGGCTGTGATATAAAAACTAGTTCCTAATGGCAGCGATTTACTCAGTAAACATGTGTTTCCTTCACCAACCTCACACACAGATCCAATAAGATCAGGAAGTGGGCAGTATAGTACAATATGTGTTATTCTGTGCTGCACTGCCCAAACTAAAGATCTGCTGAAGTGTTGGAAATGATTCAGATGTTTATTTTGGACGATACAGCAGAAGATCAGACATGAAAGTGGAGATAACACAGAAGACCTGCAGCAAAGGGTCAGAGGTCAGACTCCATCTGGGCCACTGGATTCAACAATGAGCCAATGAGCATCTTGTCAAGTAGTGACTAAAGCAGAGCCCTAATGTTCTGACATTTATCACACAGTTAGAACAAATGTCTGCTGATGACTTCATCTCATGAAATGACTGATAGATGTCAATTCATTGATCAGCTGAGCTGCTGATCTTCATCATCACAGAAACATTCAGCTTGTTTCAATCAGTAAATAACTCCCACTACTCTCAGTTTGAACTGTTCCCACTCAAAATGCTGTGAGAACAATGATCAATCACTATCAAACCAATAAAGACAAAAATGCTGATTTCACAGGAACTTTGTTGGAGAAGCTGTAAAGACATGAAACTGGTGGAGATCCCAAACCAGTTGATAGTGCTGATTATTCCAAATAAAGCTGTTTTCCATTTGAGATGAAATGACTATCTGTCCTGATATATAATAAAGATGTTAGTTGTTTTTGAGCCCCTGTATTAAAAGTAGATCCAGTTTACAGTAAGCTTGAGTTTGATGTCTTTATGTCAAAGCTGCTCATGATGTTGAGCTGCTGATGGAATAAAAACAGTGAAAAATCTGCCTCAATATAAAAGCTTGTAGTCCAGACTTAAATGTAGCCTATTGTTAGCTGAGGTCCACACACGGTGTTTGACAGTGTAAACTGTGTGAAAGAGCTGCTGGTGGAGCTCACTAGGATGAGCAGGTGACCATGTGTCACAAGGTGGAGAGCAGCTGGCCTGGGTTTGATTCTGACCCGGGCCACGTCCCCTTTCTCTCTCCCTCTGCTTTGCTGTCACTTATCTTCACTGCTCTGTAAATAAAGCTGAAAAAGGCCCCAAATCAAAGAAATCTGCCTGCAGCCTCTGAAATGTCTTCTGTTTCCTTCCAGAGGCCGACGGCTTCTTCACCGTCAGGCCATTAGCATATTTCATTGTGCATGAGTTGCTGTATTTTACTATTTTTAATATTTTAATATTGTACAGTGTTTGTTCTTGCATGTTTTTATTATAATTATTGTTGACTCCGCCCCTCCCTGATTATGAACTTGACACACCTGGGATGTCTCAGAGGCCAATAAGAGGGCCTGGCAGGTCAGGGGAAAGAGGGCAGCAGACATGGCGAAATAGGAGTGGCAGGTGACGGCCGCAAGCGGCGGCAGCGGCACCGTTGGCGCTGGAGCACGGGGTTGGTGCAAGTTGCCATGCAGTACGTGGCAAGGGCATACGACGCTTAGCGAGCGAAGAGGAAGAGGGAGCTGTGCTGTTGCTGGAATAGCTGGAGGCCAGAGGACGCTACGGTGGGGGATTAGTTAGCAGCGGGACAGCGCCCTACCTCCAACGGCGAGACCATAGTGCTGGTGTGCTACAGAAAAGCAGCGGGCAGCGTTAGGAGCTTTGCCCATACGGGCACGTCGGAGCAGAGAGACTGACAGGACAGCCGAGGACGCCGCCGGGTTTTCCTTGCCCCGCTCCGATTGACTGGATTTTAACGTTGTGGTTGTCGCCACCGGACTTTTAGTGTTTATGTTTTATTGATTTTTATTGTGTTCTCTCTGGCCAGGGTTGTTTTAATTGCTTTTACATTTTTAACTGTTTTTGTATGATAAATTACATTTTAGTGATACAGTTTTTATATCCTTCTATTCCCTTGGCTGCTCCACTGCTCTGTCTGTTGTTTGGAGGGTTTCTGTTAAGATATTCATTGTGTGTACTCAGTCGTCTTTGTGTATTAGAATCAGCTGTTCTTCCCTCCTGTGTGTGATTATCTGATTACCTTGTGTGTGTATATATAGTGGGTGTCGGTCCGTGCTCGTTGTCGGCTCGTCTGTGTTCCATGGTGTCCTGTTTGTTAGTCTGCGTCTCGCTGCCTTTCACCCCGTTTCATGATGGTTTCAAGTTTTCTCTTTAGTTTTTCCCAGTTTAGGTTCCTTTCAGTAATTTCTCATGCTTCGTTGCGTGCGGCAGCAACCACAGCCTCCCAGACACTGTTCAGAGAGGGCCCATCCATCTGGCCCATCAAGACTCACTCTCATTTCATCAGTCCATAAAACCTTAGAAAAATCAGTCTTGAGATGTTTCTTGGCCCAGTCTTGACGTTTCAGCTTGTGTGTCTTGTTCAGTGGTGGTCGTCTTTCAGCCTTTCTTACCTTGGCCATGTCTCTGAGTATTGCACACCTTGTGCTTTTGGGCACTCCAGTGATGTTGCAGCTCTGAAATATGGCCAAACTGGTGGCAAGTGGCATCTTGGCAGCTGCACGCTTGACTTTTCTCAGTTCATGGGCAGTTATTTTGCGCCTTGGTTTTTCCACACGCTTCTTGCGACCCTGTTGACTATTTTGAATGAAACGCTTGATTGGTCGATGATCACGCTTCAGAAGCTTTGCAATTTTGAGACTGCTGCATCCCTCTGCAAGATATCTCACTATTTTTGACTTTTCTGAGCCTGTCAAGTCCTTCTTTTGACCCATTTTGCCATTAGACCACACCCCTTCTCATTACAGAGATGCACATCACCTAATATGCTTAATTGGTAGTAGGCTTTCGAGCCTATACAGCTTGGAGTAAGACAACATGCATGGAGAGGATGATGTGGACAAAATACTCATTTGCCTAATAATTCTGCACTCCCTGTATAGAGAGGCTGTAGGCAGTCTTATATACCTCGCATCAGGTACCCGTCCTGACCTGAGTTTTGTGGTAAGCAAGTTATCACAGCATTTCCATGAGCCTACAGAGGAACAGTGGGGAACTGTGAAGCCTGTGTTGAGAAATCTCAAAGGGTCCAAAGATAAGAAGTTGTGTTTAAGGAGAAACACAGATGAAAATTTGGGTCTAGTAGCCTACAGTGATGCTGACTGGGCAGGTGACACCGCCGACAGACGCAGCACTACTGGTTACTGTGTACATCTATGTAAGAACAGTTCTCTAGTTCCATGGAAGAGCAAGAAACAGCCCACTGTGGCACTCTCTACCTGTGAAGCAGAGTATATGGCTTTGGCTTACACAATGCAAGAATGTATATATTTAGAACAGCTTTTGAAAGGTATAGATGACTACAGATACACTCAAACAATAGTGTACGAGGACAACCAGGGAACAATTGCCCTGGCTAAAAACCCTGTAAGCCGACAGAGGTGCAAACATGTGGACATTAAATATCATTTTGTAAGGTCCATTGGAAATGAAGGGAAAATGTGTCTGTTATATTGCACCACTGAAGAAATGGTTGCAGATGTTATGACCAAACCTGTTTCTAAGCTAAATCTTGCAAAGTTTGCTGACATTATGTTTGGTGCTTAAAAGAAAGAAGAAGAAAAAGGGGGAGAGAAAAAAAGGAAAAGGAAGTGTGGTAGAGATTGTACAACTGTTTATTGTTTATTGTACAACTTTTCTTTAGATTCCAGCAACCTGAGTACAAGAGGGGGTGTTAAGATATTCATTGTGTGTACTCATGTTGTACAGTGTGTTTAACTGCATTATGGTTACTATTGTTTAACAGAGAGACAGTATTTTAGTTGTCACCACAAGGAGGCACTGTTTCATTGTAAGGGCACGTATGCTGCGTCATCACGCCCCTAAGAAAAAAAAGTTCACCACAACAAAATAGCACCCATGAGGAAAAGTTTTGCCGTGTGTCGATGTGGAATAAAGTTCCCAAAATATTAAGGAAATTTTTGCCTCCGCCGTCATTTTCCTTGAAGTGATCGCTGTCGATGCTGCAATACTCAACAGTTTCCCTCCTTAGAATAACACCTGTTAATCCACCATTACATGGACATCACATTTTGGGTTATTTAAACCAAAATACTTAATTTTTGTCATGGTCCCTGTGCCTCACCAGCTGATCCCATATTAGGCAACATGTGTTTCTCTCTCTCTCTCTCTCTGCGTAATCGCGAGCCCTACTTAAGATGGCAGCACTGTGCTATTCGTCACTGGATCGTTGAGCTATCAGCGTCAGTCGCTCAGTAGTTTGAGAATCAGAATCTGAGTTGTTTCCGTCTGTTCATCTATAACTAAGGTTTCTGTGTACAGATCTTTCCCTACCTGCCTGTCATCTCATGGAGGAGTGTTGGGATTTGTGTAACCCAGTTGTGGAGAGAGCAGAGTGATTCTTTGGAGCACGTCTGATCCCCTTCCTTTCCCTCATGGACCCCGGAGCCCTGGACCCCCCTCCCCTCCAGCACATTGTATCAACTGGTGTTGTCTGTATCAATAAACTGTCTTCTCTTCAAGGATTTCTGGTCTGCGCCTGAGTCCGTTAACTAAACATGACAATTTTGGTTTACAAGGGCCTGATATCCATTTACAAGGACATTATACTGCTACTGTTCTATCAAACTTTTAAACGAATATTGTCATATGTGGCTCTAATTTTTCTTAAAAACAAAAAAAGGTAAAAAAAACCCCAAAAACTGGCAGTTCTTTGTTTTTACATTCATCAGGCCCCAATATGCCAAAATACCAAAGAGAAATTAAAATCGCATGCCATGGAAGAGTTCAGGTCTTAGGACTTTAAAACAAAAGTTTTAAAATCAGATCAGTGGTCGAACCCAAAAGCCACAGGAACATCACAAGTCTATCATGATTTTAATTAAAAATAGACTTCAATAAAACAAACCAAAAAACATATCAGAAGAATAAAAGCTGCATCTTTGCTCATACATGCTCGAAACCCAGGGAACAAAGGAGAGAGAGAGAGTGAGGGAGCAAGTAAAACAATTTAACTGTTAGAAATAGGCCCTGAAATCAAATGAGAAGATAATTTTGATGTACTCGGAAGAAGAGTTGATGAAAAGGAAGCTCACCCTGAAACTAATGTAAGGTAGGTTATAGCTGTGCCGGAGCAACATAAATATCACCACTCAGTGTCCAGCGTGATGATATGTGCAGTAGGTATTGGTCTCAGTGCGCCTCTTGGGGTAAAGCTGCTCATTTATGCACGTGAGCATGTGCATATAACAGATTTGTTACCTGGACAAAAGGTTTTTGTAAGCCTGGTCCTGCTTATGTGAAAGAGAATTGCATTAATACACCGTGTTTCTCTGCTCCAAGTCACCGGCAGCTCTTTCCCACTGTAAGGATGTCTATTATAGCCTCTGCTTCATAACTGTCTGACAGTGCAGACTGTTCAAACTGTGTTTAAAATGTGATTTATTTGGTAGATACCAGACCATGCAATGTTACTGACTGAATAAAGTTTTTTTTTACCTTTTTAGCTAGATGTCGAACATATGAAAGACTTTTAAGCATAATTAAACTCACCTCCCATCCAAGAAGCTTCTTCTGTTCTAAGACCAATTGATGGAGAGTCCCAGATCTAAGCCGTAATGGCAGTTGTCCCTTACGAGGGTCATATGATTAGGCAGATAATCTATAATGGGTCAGTGGCAGCTGTGACTCGCTTTGGTCTCTACTTTTTGTTTTGTTTTTTTCATCAGAAATTTTTGATTGCTGCATTAAGTTGCTTCTTCCTCACTTTAACACGGTACTCACTGTGCTGTCATAAAAATATATATTTATACTCAAAGACACGCAGCGTTTTATTGTTCAAACGCTGCTGGAAGAAGACGAACAGAGTGATTGCAGATGTTTGTATTTCAACTAAACGGGGCAATTAGAAGAAATAAACCATCGGGCAGCCTTCCAGCTGTTTGAGGAGAGATTTGGGGATTTCCGAGGTGCACCTGAACGCAGCGTCGGTCTTTTTCTCTGAAGTGTAGCTGTAGAGACCGCAGTGTGTTCGTAACAGGGCCGTGGTTTGTGGACCCCTCTCTTCGTGCTTCCTTCTTTCTCAAAGTTTCGTGAACTTTGTGTTGCATGTAATCGTCTCAGTGTGAAGCTCCATCTGAAGGTAATGTTAGCAGTCTGTAATGTTTTCATGGCTAACATCAGCTGTGTACAGCTTATATCCAGCACAAATTTGCCGCTCCATAGTTCACAGCAGGACCAACGAGGCCGAGCGCTTAACGCTCTTCCTCGTTTTAGTGTTTGTGTCTGTAAAACATAATAAGTCAAACTAGTTGTGGTATTACAATTTTTCCATGTTGAAGCCTGGAGTTCAGTATCCTATTGTCAGTTTCTGGAAGTTTAGTTATTGGTGAGTTCATCTACAGTAATAGTTTCAGTAAGAATTATTATTTTCATCATCTTTAGATGTTATGGTGTGACGAATGGTCTCCTGGAAATGGCAGAGATTAGAAAGAAAACAGGTTTCTATTTGCAGTTTTCTTTATGTCAGGATGTTACTGCGCATGCACAAAGGCAGTGAACGGTCCAACAGCAGGTTTGTCATGAATAAATGAGGCTTCAATAACACCAAGGACAGGGAGACAAGGGAGAAGTAAATGAATTACGCAAATCAGTGAAGCATTTGAAAGAGTCCAAAAAGTTGTTATTTCTCATCCATAAAATTCTTACATTTTTATTATGGGTAAAACACGAAGTTTGAAAGAGGAGGAGAGAGACAGAGAAATAAGTCAACATGATGTGGTAACTGTAAAATGATTCATTGATGATGGTTTCAAATGACCAAGTGCGTTATACTGTCATGGAATATGGATTTTCTCCAGCGTCCTTGTACAATAACTTATGTTATAATTACTTCATTTGTTGAAGTGAAATCATACCATATTTTTTTTAGCTAGAAACAACATGTTTATGTAACTACCAGTTAAAAGAGAGAGTGAGGAATGCAGAGAAAGGATTCTACAAGAGCCAGAAGAACCAGGTGAGCAATGTTAAGTGGAAAGACAAAAAATAAATATTTACATGCATGCACAATACTTTGTGTGCATTTCAGTAGCAAACTTGAATTGGGGTACATGATGCTTTGAGTATTTAAAATAGCGGTGATGGTATTTGGAAAAAGCTCTCCCCAGTTTGCTGCTTGCTCAGGTGTATGGAAGTGCATTGAGTGACAGACTGATTTTCGTGGTCTGTCATGAACAATGCTACTTAAGTTTCTTGATGAGTTGGTGGACTGTCCTCATGTGGTTAAGAGGTTGTGCTGTGTGCTTTTTCTTTTATCTTTTTTTTTCTAACTTTCTTTGGAAAAATCTGGCAAATGCAACTGAGCCTTGCCTCAGGTTAGCTCCACACTAAAACAGATCCATTCAATGAAAATCTGTGGCTATCCATTCTGAATTATCCTTAGACACTAAAACAGCTTCAGAACAGTTGCTTTGGAAAGTAAAACTGTAAAATGTACCTGACTGAACTGAGGTTTGCAGAGTTATAAAGGGCTGAAAACATTTGCCTGCAACATACTCAAAATGCATTTTGGAATATGCTTAAAAATATTTGAACCACAAAAAGCCCTGAAAAATGTAGAGTTTCAAGACTCAGTCTGAAAGTATTCAGTGATAATTTGTAAAGAAATAACAATGAAGGTCATTTTTAGCTTTCAGTGCACGGTGGTTTTTGTGGCTCAGCGTGTAGGGCATTATGCAGATAAATGTGTCAGCTTTTTGGGTGACAATTTACAGCACAGACTCAGACTTTACCTTGCTGGGATACTTGATACCAGATATCATGACCAGCGTTGTTAGTTACTTCTTCAAAAAAAGTAACTGAGTTAGTAACTGAGTTACAAGATTCTAAAAGTAATTAATTACTTGAAAAGTAACTATTGCATTACTTAAAAATAAATGTTTAACCCTCTGGGGTCCAGGGCATAATTGGCCATTTTTAACTACTGATTTTAACTCTACATTTCACCTTTAAAATCTATGTACTTTGCCTTTTTTGATATCATTCTTTTTTGCATAACCTCACGTCTGAATTTACAGTTATCTTTTCATTTTGACATACTGTATTACCACAATTGATCTAAAATCAGACAAAAAAAAGTTATATTTTTTACTGTAACAACATATTTAATGAATCATATTTCATAACTTTAAATGCAAATATAAATTGTCAATTATAAAATCCTGTGCAAAAGTTTTGCAAACAACTTCAGCCATTTACCTTTTACCCCTTTTTAAATAACCACTTCAAACTATTTACATAACAATCAGCTGTTCTGCATTCAATAAGATGCCACACAAATTATTTGTGCCAGTCCAAAAAAATAGTTTCTGTCCACTGTGAAGGAGACCATCACAACCTGCAGGTCTGACAGCAGCATGTGTATCACTCCTGTTTTTTTTTTTTACCTGGAGACAGCAGTCATTTCATTGTTCTGACACACAACACAAAACTATCCACAACACTACACACTAACTACACAAGATGCTAGCGCTGTCGTTAGACAGTAAACATGATGGAACTATTGAGGGATAGCTTGGCTGTTTGGAGGTGATTCTATAAACAGAGATTAATTCTTCTTAACCTCTTAAGCCCCAAGGGGGTTTTCTGAGCTTCCTGCTCGAAAATGTAATGCCCAAATTTAATTGATTATTTCTCTGCAATTACAAACTCTGTCCTTACAATCTTGGTATCAAAATAAAGCTAACACTTGAGAGATTTCATCAGAAGTTTAATATTGAAGCAGATATTACTGTGTCAAAGTTACTAAGACTGGAACACAGAAAAAGCAAGTAGATCCTCATTGGCAAAATGAATTGTGATGAATGTGAGTGATACCCAACGATATTTTTATGCACTCTTTTATGTAACACTTACTTAGACTTAGAATTAGATCCTCCCGCACTGATCGGTGCATCGGGAGACAAGAGAATGCCATCGGACTCGGTCCATTGGAGCAGTTGCTGCTTCATCCCATGACAGTTCGACTGAGCGTAAGTCTTCAAGGAACGTACTCCTCCATGTTTTTTGGGGTCTTCCTCGCCGTCTCTTTCCATTCCTTGGGTTCCACTGAACTGCGACACAGGCGGGTCTTGGGTCCGGCGAATCTTAACCCACGCTTGGTGACTTGGACGTGGAACAGCTCTAATCCCGCACAGCGATATACTTCCTCATTGGCAACGTGATCCAGATATGTGCTCTTGAGCAGCCGTCAAAGGAAGACGTCAAGATTGTGGCTGATCTTAACAGTTGATTTCCAAGTCTCCGCTGCGTACAGTGCTGTCGGTATAACAATAGTCTTCAGAAGCTGCAACTTGGTTGGTGAAGGCAGTGCAGTGGTCATCCATATAGGTCGTAGTCGTTTAAAGGGTGCCCATGCTTTCCCAATTCGGCACTTGACGTCATGCTCAGCGTCCCCGTCACTGCTGAGAGTGCAACCCAGGTACGTGAACCTGTCCACCTCTTCTAGCTGCTGCTGCTGATTCACGGTGACCACAGTGTTTGATGGTGCAGCGTAACCAACTCACATGATCTTCAACTTCTCACCGCTGATCCCGAGTCCTATTGGAGCTGCTTCGCTTTCCAAAAATAAGGTTGTTTGCTAAAGAGCTCGGAGCGTTGGTGCGAGTTTTATGTAACAGGCAAAATGTAACAGTTTGTCTTCATGATAGTTATCATAAAGTTAAAGTAATTATCAAAACTGTGATTTAAAAATGTCCACTTTTCTGGTTAAACATAAATAACTGTGTGTTGTTTCAGCAGGAATTCAAATTTGTGTCACCTGAGTGGTGTGCATCAAACTCTCAGTCAGAGTTTCACATGACAGTTCAATTCAGTTTAATTAAAGTTTATTTATACAGCACCAAATCACAACAACAGTCACCTCAAGTTGCTTTATATTGTAAGGTAGACCCTACAATAATACAACGGTTAAAACCCCAACAATCATATAACAACCTATGAGCAAGCACGCTGAAAAAATTGGGAAGGAAAACTCCCTTTTGACAGGAAGAAACTAGAGCAGGGCGATATGACCAAAAATATTTATCACGATATACATTTGAAAATTTGCGATAACGATATAACTGACGATATAATTGACGTGAGACAAAATACTTTACAACTCCACAACTTTATTAGTGCAAAAAAAAATCTATGTATTTTCAGTTAAACAAGCAGCAGTTTTTTATGTGCATTAAAGTTATATAAAAATTTAACAGTGCAAATTCCTTGCTGACAGTTTAACCAAAAGGCATTTCCAGTGGAAATTGGCCGACATATCCTGAGGATAACCATGTATAATATCCACAAAACTTAAAAAGAGGTTATACACACACAATACGGTAATATTATGTTGAAGCACAGTACGTATCACTCCGCGAGGCTCCGCCTACGATAGCTGTAATGCCCTGACAATCCATCAAGCGGTGCGGCTTCGTAGCTTAGAAAAGTTGTTCAGAAACATTTGACAGATTTTCGAGCGCCGTGCACATAAAATCATTTCGAGGTCAGTAAACACAACCAGAGTTCATACAAAAGGCACACGGGATTATAAGGGGCTCTGTCGATTTTCAGAGAAATCAAAGGATTGATTTTAAGTGTGCCGTATTTTCCAAAAAACACGGAAATAACGACGGCCCGTTAGCATGCTCTACCAAAAATAGTGCTTTGTTGTGTATCTGACGGATGAAAGCCAAACCAGTTCCACACCACTGAAGTTGCAGCATTTGTACAAATCAATTCTGGCTCATCCGTTTCATTCAACAATCCGCTTTCGCTCTTCTCATTCTGCGTCGCCGCCATGTGCGTATGTAAACAAAGGCACCGCGCATGCGCGTTTTACCCATATTCTATCGCGATATTTCATTTTCTTATCGTTGTGTAAAATTACACCGGTATTACCGTGAACGGTATGATATAGCCCAGCCCTAGAAGAAACCTCCCGCAGAACCAGGCTCAGGGAGAGGCGACCATCTGCTTGGACTGGTAGGGGTGAAAGCAAAAATATTTCCATCCATCCATCCATCTTCATCCGCTTTATCCGGGGCCGGGTCGCGGGGGCAGCAGCCTAAGCAAAGAGGCCCAGACCTCCCTCTCCCCAGCCACCTCCTCCAGCTTGTCCGGGGGAACACCAAGGCGTTCCCAGGCCAGCCGAGAGATATAATCTCTCCAGCGTGTCCTGGGTCTGCCCCGGGGCCTCCTCCCGGTGGGACATGCCTGGAACACCTCACCCAGGAGGCGCCCAGGGGGCATCCTTGTCAGATGCCCGAACCACCTCAGCTGGCTCCTTTCGATGTGGAGCAGCAGCTGCTCTACTCTGAGCCCCTCCCGGATGGCCGAACTTCTCACCCTATCTCTAAGGAAGCAAAAATATTTGTGAATTCAAATATTGTAAATATCTTACAGATTAGAACTGGGAAGATAAAATATTCAGTATTTGGTAAAGTTAAAATTCACATCGGCAGTAATTGTTAAGTCAATTGGAGTTTGCTAAAATTAATATTGAATTGGTGTGTAACTTTGCCAAAAGAATGTCAGACTGTAGGTTTTTTCTGGCCAGCTCCTCAGTTGGATCAGGAGTGACTTGTTTAGCCAAATAAATCTATTAGCTATTAAATAACAGAAAGATGAACTGAGCAAGAAGAACAGTCTGAGGTTTCTCTGTTTAATACTCCATTTTATTCTAGTCTGTTACATTAGTTGCACATAGCAGCAGCTTAGCAACCACACTTCCTGTCATTTCCACTTCTCCGAACTCACATATGGGACAAATGCTAAACCACTAACTAAACAACCGCTAATAGAAACATGGCAGTAACCACAGGAAGTGCATCATTTTGATGAAAGCACCTCTTGTGTTGACACAGGCAAGTATGTAGAAATGGGTCTTTGCGGGTTTCAATCAGGGTGGTCTGATCTGTTACTTTCTACATTACGCACAATACAGGAAAAAGCTTCTATGAAACTGAATCTTCCTAAATGTGCTTTAAATTAAAAATGTACCAAGTTGGTAATAGCAATGAGCCAACATTCAGTCCATAGTTAGAGATGATGTGAGGTTCTTAACTCATTCACTGCCATTGACGTCTATAGACGTCAATTGAAAAACTTACTCTTCAAAAATGAGTAAAAATGCTCAGAAACCCTGGCAGTGGGGAGTTACCTGATTTGTACATGGCTGGCAGTGAATCAGTTAAAATAAATTTTAATAAAACATCCTGTTAAACTGTATCTCTATTTAATAAGGACATGGTCATTAAAAGCACATGATGCTGAATCTGTGCAGAGAGTAAAAAAGAAAGGTTTCTCTACTTTAGTCACATTCAGTTCTCTTACATGTTAAGACGGTGGATCCTCTTTGAATCCTGGATCAGCCAAAATGTTTAAACAATTTGTTCACACATGTTGAATTGACTTAATGTTAATTAACAGAAACTTCCAGTCACAGTTAATCAGTGTTTGTCAGCAAATGTATTTTGTGTGTTTGTGTGTGTGCTGACCTACAACTTCATGGCTCCATCTAGTGGACTGATAGTAGAGCAGCTGATGGCAGCTTCCTTTGCCTCACACTGCTGTCTGACTGCATTCAGCTGACACTGAGATGAAGCAGGAAAGAAGCAGCTGATATTTGGACAGCACACATGATGGAAAGCAGGATTTCAGTTGATGTGCACATGAATGATTTGTGTTTCCTCTGCAGGTAGAAAGTGTGTGTGAGCTGAGCAGCATGGATCAGTGTGAGGACAGAGAGGAGGGAGCCCCTCCCTCTAAAAGCACTCTGTGTGGGGAACATGAGAGCCAGACCAAAGCTCAGAGGTGAGATGACCATCTCTAACTGTCCATGACTCTTCTCCATGTCACAGCTCAGCACTCACATCACTGCTCCATCATTATTCACAGGAACCTTGATGTTGTTGGATATAAACTGCAGTGCAAACATGTAAATCTCTCAATGACATTCAAACTATTCAAGTGAAAGAAAAAACTAAGTTTCCTGCACAGAAATTATTTTTATTCATAAAACAGCCCAAGCATCATTTTAGTATTTTTTTCTTTGAACCTTCTTAAAAAAAAAATAAAACATTTTTCTCATGATTGATTATACTGTAAACTCAGGCAACATTTTTAAATCTGTTTGTGACAGAAAACAACAGCACACTGCTGTGTATGACTTCAATGATAATGGTTTTCTTTCAGGAAATAAAAACACATTGAGGTTTGTTTTCTGAGGAAACCAAATGTGAGCTGTTCCAGTCAATCAATAGTCAATATAAACATTTAAATTGGTCTTCAAGCAAAACAGTGATCCAGATTTTATCTGAAGTGATTCTTCATCATTTCCAGGCATTACAAAGCAAAATCCAGTCCAACAAGGCACTCTCCATTTTACTCCACTCTGAAAATCCACCAAATAAAAATGTAACTCCAATCTGTTAAAATGTTGAAAAGACAGTTTCGTCTTCATCTACATGTCCATTAAATCTGTTCCAATCACAACTCTATTTACCCTGGACATACTCTTTTCCATTTCATTGAGCATACTCCAGAATTTGTCTTTATTTTCTAAATCATATGCACTGACATTATCACCCCTTGGATTTTTAACTTCAAATTCCTCCCTCAAGATTTCCTCATGGCCTTGCTTTTTTTCCCTTCATTCTCTCCATCATTTAAGCCATCTATATATTTTTACCGGTCATAGTTAATACATTTGAAGTCCTCACTTTCACATCCACCCTCCAGCCTTTCCTTCTCTCTCACTTCCTCCTAACGTGCCTCCCCTTTCTGATATTCCTTTTTCTTCATCTAGCAGTATCACAGTTTTGCGGATCTGTAAACGGAAGGTCGCCGGTTCGATCCCCGGGCTCTCTGTCCTGGTCGTTGTGTCCTTGGGCAAGACACTTTACCCTACCGCCTACTGGTGTTGGCCAGAGGGGCCGATGGCGCGATATGGCAGCCTCGCTTCTGTCAGTCTGCCCCAGGGCAGCTGTGGCTACAACTGTAGCTGCCTCCACCAGTGTGTGAATGTGAGAGTGAATGAATAGTGGCATTGTAAAGCACTTTGGGTGCCTTGAAAAGCGCTATATAAATCCAATCCATTATTATTATTATTATTATTATTATTATTATTATTAGTGGAACTGATCACAGCCACAGAAACAGCAATTTGAAATGACAACATTGCAGACGTGGAAGCAGAGCAACTACGGACCAAAGTTTCAGCCTGTCTCAGCAATGCAAAGCCCCCTGAATCTAACATCACAATGGAGGACAGGAAGGCACTCACATCACTCATTGATGACAACAACATTATCATCCTTCCAGCAGACCAGGGTAGGGGCACGGTTTTGCTAAACCATAAACAGTATCATAAGAAAATTTTGTCACTGCTTAGTGACAAACATGAGACCCAGAAAGTGGCTACAGGAAGAGGGTGACAGATTGTCTGAAGCAGTTAGAACAAGACAATGCTATTGACCGGACCTCATACCACAGGCTGTACCAAGAGGAATCTACACCAAGTTTCTGGCTTCGATCCTCGACCTCAGCACTCCACAGTCTATTTACACCTACGGGCCAGTGGACACTCTTTCAATGGTGAGGATGTACACATCCTGGACAGTCATTGTGCAAATGTAATGTTTGTATGTTTATAAGATTGGGGATTGGGGAAACCTGCAGTCAGCTGAGACTGAAGAAGTCACCTGGATGAGTGATGAAACGTTTCTCCCATTTAAAACACTGCATCCAGATGACCGAATCAACATTTTGGGACACAGATATTTGCTTCCAAAAAGGGACATTAAACACCTGAAAACTCTTAAAAGAGGCAGATGTCTTAGAAACAAGCAATCTTGTCTGCTTTTCCTTGTGCTTCCCTGAACTGATTTTTCAGTTCACTGTTGCACTGCAATTCAGTGAGTTCAGTGGGGACACTCCACATCAGCTGAGAAGAGGTCTGCAAGCAGCTGGGAAGTGTCACCGCATGCCTCCAAGTCAGCAAATCACGTTTCAAACTCCCATTGCAGGATTTCAATAGCAGACAGATGAGTTTTGCATAGTTTCAGTTTTGTGGAGAAGGCTTTCACACTCTCATAGGCCACTATAATGAGCTGTCCAAAACCTGGCAGCTTTAAGTTCAGAATGTTTAGCTCCTGTGTAATGTTCACAAGGAACGCCATTATCCATTTTGAATCATCCAATTCAAGAACATCCAGTTTAGAACTTCAATGAATATCTAGAATTAACTTTTAACTCAAAGAATCTCCTCAACACACCCCTTCCTATGCTAATGCACATCAGTAAAGTGCCATAAAATCCCTCAATTTCCTTCAAAAATGCCCTGAACTGGTGGTGTTGTAAACCTCTGGACCTGATGTAATTTACACATGTCAGGATTACAGACATGACTTCAAGCATTTTCTGCACAGTGCTTGTTGATGTTTAATGCAGTGCAGAGCCATTGCTGGATCTGGATCTTTTGCTTTGGTTTGGCCATACATGGAACACAAACTTAGCTCTTCTGTCAACTCTCCATGAGCCAGGAGTTTGTGACATCTGCTTTGACGTTTACTCAGGATATGTATTTTGGAGCAGGGTGCCGCCGGTGCGTCGAGCCACCTGGGGGGCTCTTCAACTGGTGGGGGAGATGGTCACATCTTGTAGGAGCTTTCCTCTCTTCAGGAACTCTCTCTGCAGGAGGGGGAGATACAGGAGAGGTGGAGGAAGATCTCAGCCTGGGCGTTTAGTGTCTTATGTAGTCTGGAAGATGAGTGGATGGTGGGGTGGGTGCAGTTTTCTCTGTGGTGGGGTTGGGTGGACTGTCCCGGGCTCTGTGGGGCCGGGAGGCGCTGCTGCACTGGGCCCCGGTCTGGATGGGCCTGGGCCCCCTTTCCCTGGCGGGTTGCGGAGTGTGCCTACTGGGGTCAGCGGGGGAGCTGGCCCCAGGGAGGGGTTACCTGCCCCTCCCTTCCTTCCCTTCCCATCTCCAGCTGCCTCCCTCTTCCCGCTCCACCACAACCACCCACACATGCAGGGCCTTGGAGTAGGGGTATGTCACCAGGGTGCAGAGGAGGCTACCCCCCCCCCCCCCCCCCGCCCCCCCTCTGTCCCCTTCCGGCTGCCTCTGCCTCAATTTTATCCCACAACTTAGACATTCACATTATTCACACTCTCATTACACATATATATAGGATCTTGGGGGTGGGCACAATCACGGAGTCCAAATTACCATCAGGGTGTACACCTCACCCCTGGCGTCGTTGCCCACCTCTCAATTTTAAATACACTTAGACATTGAGGGCTATCAGGAGGGACTATGCGCTTACCTGCTGCTCCTTGGCAGGTAGCTCCATGCCCTCCTGGGTTTTAATTGCACCTTAGAACACACATGCATCAACACTACAATGAGCGGGTGGAGGGAGGTTTGGAGTCTTCTCCCACCCCCATTCTCTGCGGCCTGCTGGAGCGGGATGGCTAGGAGGAGTTGGCCGTCCGACTGCGGTCTGGAGTGTGGGGCCTCCCTGCTGCTACGGAGTCGGGGTGGTCTGCCTCTCCCCACCGCAGGGAAAAGGGTAACACCACCTGGGTCTGGGTGCAGTTCCCCCCTCCAGGGGCAAGGGTACCTAGACCCGGTTTGTAGAGTACGCTTGGGGAGTGTGATCGTGTGTACAGCGTCTCTTTATGTCTGTCTCCACGTTGGTTGAGTGTGGAGTGAGTGCATATGAGAGCATGAGGGGGGGAATGGATGTTTGTGTCTGTGTGTGCCTGTATGTCTTTGTCTATATGTCAGGTTGGGTATCAGACACCACCTCTCTGGGGACACCTCAGGCCCTCCAAGGTTTGGAGGCCTATCTCAACCCACCACCACTTCCCCTGCCGGTGGCGGACTCCCTCAGGTATCGGTGCGTTGGTGGTTCTTTGTGTCTGGGGGTGGGCGTCCGGGTACACACCGGCTCACTCCTTGGCGGCCGCTTATCGGGGCCTGGAACCTGGGGCTCGCTCGGGCCACTTCGGAGGTGGGGTGCCCCCGGCCTCTCGGCCTGGGGCTCGGTCACTCAGGCACAGCTGGCTGCCGGCGGAGCTCACGGGCGCGTCACTGCAACTCCCCCTGGCTTCTGCTCCGCGGCTGCTGAGTGAACCCTCATCTGGGACTCTCCTCAGCTCTTACTGGGACAGTGGCGCGGCTGCCCCTCTGTTGGTCTTCCATGGTCTCTTGTGTTCTGGGGGCCTCTGGATGTCTGGAGTTTTGATCTCCTCCATACCTGCTTCATACCCTGGAGGACGGGGCTGTGCCCCCCCCCCACACACTCCCTAGCAGATCGTTACATGGAGAAACCTTTGGAATACAAGCGCCCTGATCCACACAGGTATGCACACGGGTGTTCACTGCTCGTAGACTTAAATTACACCTTTCTTGGCTGCTACTTCGAAGCACATCTGTCCTGCGTGCTGCACAACAACATTGAATATTTAGTATTTACTGCTGTTTACACTTAGCTAGATTAATGCGATGGTGTTGTGTTTAGTATGTTGCTTTGTTTTTTTTGGTTTTTTTGCTTGTTTTCTATTCTTCTCTCAACAGGTGATCCAGGAGATTTTTATTTTTTTTCTCCCCCCCTTTCTCACTGTCCCTCTCCCCTTCTGTTTTTCCTTTCCTTCCTCTTTCTTTCTCCCTTTCCTATCCCTCACTCATGTCTGTCCCGTCTGTAACATCTGAAAATAAAATATAATAAATAATAAAAACAAAGATCGACCAAATGGACCAATACGGCAATGCCACGATGATCCATTTGGCAAAGTAAATCCATTGGGTATCCTTGTTGGTCTTCAGACAACAATTCTGATGGCTAAAGAACCAAATGGGACAGGCAAGAAAAAAGAAAGAAAGAAAAAAAAAGGATATGTATTTTGAATCTTTCTTCAGTGACTTAGGAGAAAACAGATCAAACACCCAGTGTAGCAATATTAATTCCCATTCCTCTATGTTGTAGTTTACTGAAAGTATTAGATATCCCACAATACTGATGTTAATGTTGGTTATTGAAAAAGTGTTGGTTTTTTTAATGCTTTAGATTGTGACACTTAAAGTTAGTATAAAATTGATTTCATAAGTTATTGTACAAATGAAAAAAATCAGAGGTTGTCAGATGAGAGGTACTCACAGATTTTTCATGGACTGGCGCCCCAGTTACCTGTCAGCTGTAACATACTAATCAGCCTGGTTTGGAAGGCTGATGTTAAGGTGCTGGAAGAGAGACTGGCCAGTTACTGAATGTTAAATACATTTTTTCTGTTTTTTTTACCAACTTCTACTTATTCACATGTTACTGAAGCAGTGATACGCAACACTTTTCGTACTTGAGCTCAATACAATTCACTAAGCTGTTGAGTCTCAGTGGATTCAGAAGGACTAGTAAATTTTTACAACTATAGGGAATCATCTTAATCACTATCTTAAAAGGTCACTTTTTGAATTTTTACTCTGTGCTTGAACTAATTCTTCATGGTTCTTCCACAGTGTGGACCAGGAGAGCTCAGAGGTTCCCAGTGGTCAGTCTACCCAGCAGCATCAAACACACCTGGACTCCATATTTATGGTCTGTACACGTACAACAACTACTTTCACATCTATTCTGTTCACAGTCATCTTCATGCTGCTCTTTGTAGACCAGTGGATTGTCAGTGTGCCCAATATGGATCTGATGTTTGGATCCATAATTTCAGTCTGATTGGCTCACTCATAAGGTATTCTGTTCCAGCTGCTGGAGGACAACATCATCACTTTTGTGAAGAACGAGCTGAAGAAGATCCAGAAGGTTTTGAGTCCAGATTACCCAGAATGCTTAGAGAGTCAGTGGAAGGATGATGAACAGAGGAGCACCAGAGAGGCATTTATAAAGATCACACTGAATTTCCTGAGGAGAATGAAGCAGGAGGAGCTGGCTGACCGTCTGAAGAGCAGTAAGAGGATATATCTAAACTTTAAGTTGCTGGATAAATGGGACATTTTAGTGATGTCTCAAGAGATTGACCAACATGTGGTCAAATGGACATACCTTAGAGAAAAGAAACTCAACTCTTCCTTTACACAACGTGAACTGATAATCTGCTTTTTTTTTTTCAGAATGTCTTGTTTCAATTTGTCAACGCGAACTTAAATCTGCACTGAAGAAGAAGTTCCAGTGTGTGTTTGAGGGGAACGCTAAAGCAGGAAGCCCAACCCTTCTGAATCAGATCAATGCAGAGCTCTACATCACAGAGGGAGGGACTGCAGAGGTCAATGATAAACATGAGGTCAGACAGATTGAAACAGCATCCAGGAAATCAGACAGACCAGAAACAACAATCAGACAAGAAAACATCTTTAAAACACCACCTAAAAGAGATGAACCAATCAGAACAGTGCTGACAAAGGGAGTGGCTGGCATTGGGAAAACAGTCTTAACACAGAAATACACCCTGGACTGGGCTGAAGACAAAGCCAACCAGGACGTCCAGTTCATATTTCCATTCACTTTCAGAGAGCTGAATGTGCTGAAAGAGGAAAAGTTCAGCTTGGTGGAACTTGTTCATCACTTCTTTACTGAAACCAAAGAAGCAGGAATCTGCAGGTTTGAAGACTTCCAGGTTGTGTTCATCTTTGATGGTCTGGATGAGTGTCGACTTCCTCTGGACTTCCACAAAACTACAATCCTAACTGACCCTAGAAAGTCCACCTCAGTGTATGCACTGCTGATAAACCTCATCAGGGGGAAACTGCTTCCCTCTGCTCGCCTCTGGATAACCACACGACCTGCAGCAGCCAATCAGATCCCTGCTGACTGTGTTGGCATGGTGACAGAGGTCAGAGGGTTCACTGACCGACAGATGAAGAAGTACTTTAAAAAGAGATTCAGAGGAAAAAAGCTAGCCAGCACCATCACCTCCCACATCAAGACATCACGAAGCCTCCACATCATGTGCCACATCCCAGTCTTCTGCTGGATCACTGCTACAGTTCTGGAGGATGTGCTGGAAACCAGAGAGGAAGGACAGCTGCCAACGACCCTGACTGAGATGTACATCCACTTCCTGGTGGTTCAGGCCAAAATGAAGAAGGTCAAGTGTGATGGAGGAGCTGAGACAGATCCACACTGGAGTCCAGAGAGCAGGGAGATGATTGAGTCTCTGGGAAAACTGGCTTTTGATCAGCTGCAGAAAGGAAACCTGATCTTCTATGAATCAGACCTGACAGAGTGTGGCATCGATATCAGAGCAGCCTCAGTGTACTCAGGAGTGTTCACACAGATCTTTAAAGAGGAGAGAGGACTGTACCAGGACAAGGTGTTCTGCTTCATCCACCTGAGTGTTCAGGAGTTTCTGGCTGCTCTTCATGTCCATCTGACCTTCATCAACTCTGGACTCAATCTGCTGGAAGAACAACAGAAGACCGCTATATGGTCTAAATTTTTTGCAAAAAAGGAGTCAAGAGAAGTGGAATCTGCAGTGACATTTTTCTACCAGAAAGCTGTGGACAAGGCCTTACAGAGTCCAAATGGACACCTGGATTTGCTCCTCCGTTTCCTCCTGGGTCTTTCACTGCAGACCAATCAGACTCTCTTACGAGCCCTGATGACACAGACAGGAAGTAACTCACAGACCAATCAGGAAACAGTCCAGTACATCAAGAAGAAGCTCAGTGAGACTCTGTCTGTAGAGAAAAGCATCAATCTGTTCCACTGTCTGAATGAACTGAATGATCGATCTCTAGTGCAGGAGATCCGACGGTACTTGAGTTCAGGAAGTCTCTCCACAGATGAACTTTCTCCTGCTCTGTGGTCAGCTCTGGTCTTCATCTTACTGTCATCAGAAAAAGATCTGGATGTGTTTGACCTGAAGAAATACTCTGCTTCAGAGGAGGCTCTTCTGAGGCTGCTGCCAGTGGTCAAAGCCTCCCACAAAGCTGTGTAAATATATTTGTGCTTTTATTTTTTTCTATTCTACCTAATGTTGATTCTACTAAAAGCTTCCATGTATAATTTAAAAAACATGAACAGTGTAATTGTGAATGGACTGGTTCTTATATAGTGCTTTTCTACTATATCTGAGCACTGAAAGCACTTTATAAAACTTGCCTCTTTCACCCGTTCACACCGTTTTGCACATGCACTGTTTCTAAGCTCCTTTTCTTTAAATGCTTTCAATCTAATATACACATGCTGACTGGAGCAGACAGAGATCGAACTACCAACCTTCCGATAAGTAGGTGACCACCTGAGGCAAAGAAGTGGATGGTGGGCTCTGATACAAGTCTAAGAATGTTAATATAAAAATCATTAATGTAAATGATTGTTAGCACTCAGAACCAAGTATATTTTGCTTTACAACAGTTGAAAATGCCAGTGTTTCTGAAGGATATATGAATGCAGCTTTTATCAAAGTAACACTAGTGCATTCCTCTTTCGGCTCTCGATGGAGTCAGTCTCATCTTTCTTCCTCTCCCTTATCTTTCCTGCTTTGCTTCTCATGTCTTTGTCTAGTCATGTCTAGCTCTAAACCTTCATAGAGTCTCTAAGTCTTGTTCTCTAAAACGTAAAGATGAATTATGATTTTGATCAACTTTTCCCTTAATGCAATTGAAACCATCTTCTTGATGAGAAACCTGGGTTCGGAACAATGATAACAGTGTTCTTGCTGATCGGAGCTGGTGGACTGTGAGTATTCAGACTGTGCTCATTTAACACAACACGGATAAGATCTTGGAGAAGCTCACAGCTCTTTAATGGGAAATTGAGAGACCTGGTGACCAGTGATGGACATTAGACCAACTGTAAAATTGGATGCAGTTTGTTCGCACTAACCCAAACAACTACCATCTTCATTTCATGCGGCTACCCAACCGGTGCCAGCTGTGCCTCATGACCTAGGCTGACTGGAATTAAAAATTCTCCTTGAAAACAGGACTGTGTTTGATTCTCTTCCCTTGCCCTTCAAGGTCAACTACGCCAGCTGGAAGAGTGTTGACTAGCTTCTCCTCCCAGTCAGACACAGGATACACACATACACAAAAATATCTCATGTATACAGACACAGCGCCATAAAGATGGCTGCAGGAACTGTGGGGCTGTTGTTGGCTGTATGGCCGAAAGGGGTGCTCAAGATGGCGCTGGAGTGCCTGGCAGCCTATCCGGTCTTTAAGTGATGACATACATGAACGCTGCTTCTGGGCCCAAACTACTCTGCATTTATCAAGGCTTTTGCGTTTTTAACATGTTTTAAGGCTTTATATCTTGTTCTATTTAATCTGAACAAGCCTATTAAAACAAGGCAGTGATCACTGTTGGCCTCTATAGGTTTGTATTAGCACTATTCATCGGCAGCACGTTTTAAAGCTCAGTTTTAAAACCCTGCAATGTAACCATAGCCCAGCCCATGCAGCAGTATATTAATGACTAACCTCGTATTGTGGATGGATTATCTCAGTCGTTCTCCTGACTGAAGTGTGGTCCATTTTCAGCTTCCTGCCATGCCATTGCACTTATCACTAACCACTGGGTTAGTGACAAGTGCAATAGCATGGCACTTAACCCTGCTAACTTCTAACTCGGCTAAAATTCTGTTTTCACGGATGCCTGGATGTTAAACCTAATTGTCACAGCTGGTAGAGCAGCCACGGTGATCATTTTATTGAAGATGAAATCATTTAGACAGTTTTTAACTCTCAGGGATGCTGTGTGTTCGCTTGACTTTGGGACCTGAAGGGGAGTTTGGGCCCGGAAATGGCTAATGACGTCAGACTTAAAGACCGGATAACACAATTTCCCTCAGGATGAATAAAGTATTATCAATCAATCATGGACAGGCTTTAGCCCTAAAAAAATGAATACTCCTCCACAACTTTTAGTTTGTCTCCCTGGTTGGAAAAAATATATAATTGATGTTCTGTTGGTGGAGCATTATTTTCTGTTTCTTTCCTGACCCAGTGCACTCCCTTCAACATAATTTAGGTGTCATCACCAATCACCTCTGTATCCATTTTACTAAAATAAGAACATAGGTCTAATTCTTCAGGCCCCTGGGTTTACTAGCCTCAGGTTGAACTTGTCTCTATGGCCAAGAGTTTTATTCTTCAGTCTTCTTCTTTTATTCTTCTTTCTAATACATACACTAATACACTTTTTGTCTGTTGTCAACACTCACGACTCAGTTTGTCTTTTTTTTTCTCTGCTATGACTGCCGTCATTGTAATTAGAGAGGAAAAAAATGGTACACAGGTTCCTGTGCCATTTTTTCCTCTCTTATTTGTTTTCAGCTGGGCAACCAGTTGTCACAAATTGCAGTAGATCACTGCTAATCATTCTTCATTACATGTTATTTAATCTGACCACAAATATCTTTGTTTTTTCTTCAGAATGAGTATCTGCAACCTTTCAGAGAGAAGCTGTAAAGCTCTGTCCTCATTTCTAGGCTCCCAGTCTTCTAGTGTCAGAGAGCTGGACCTAAGTAACAGTGATCTCCATGATTCAGGAGTGAAGCTTCTATCTGCTGGACTGGGAAGTCCACACTGTACACTGGAAACTCTCAGGTCAGGATTCAGACTTTCCACTTATGGTCATATTAATCTTATTGCATAAAAAGCCTAACTTTCACAGAGTTGCCTAATATCTGTGAATTATTTGTCTCTCAATTTCTGTCTGGAAAACCACTCCATATTCACATTTTTTTTCTGTTTTCAGTTTGTTAAAATGACTCATGAACATGACACTGGAGAAAAAATTCTATCTAATGATTTTTCATGTGCTGTTCATTTTAAAAATCTAGAACAATTTTTACTCTATTTTCACTTTCTTTTCATACTGGAAGAAAGAAAATATTAAACAATGCATGTTTTAGGTGCCTACTTGGCATTAATGAAAATGACTCTGCAGTCATTTTCATTAACTCGAGAATCAATTTACTGACTCATGAATCATGATTCACAAGCCCAACTGACTTACTGACTCATCCCTGTTGCTGTTAGCAGCAATGTATCTAGCTTATAATTAAAATTGTGGAGAAAAACACAACATCCAGTATCTTAACAAAAAAATCTCTGCTCTCAACTGGAAGAAGAAACCCTGAGGAGAAGCTCACATCAAGACAATAGCTCCTCGGTTCACAGTAGCATTGCTCTGCTAACATGCTAACAGCACATTTGAGCTACTCACTCCCTCCCTTGCTGTGCTGAATCACTCAGGACTCACTCACCCCCTCCCTCCTGTGCTGAATCATAGCGTGAGCGAATCACTCAGGACTCACTCACCCCCTCCCTTCCTGTGCTGAATCATAGCGTGAACGAATCACTCACTCACCCCCTCCCTTCTGGCTCACAGCTTCTTCTTCTTCTTGGTTGGCAACCAATGTTAAGGCGCATTACCGCCCCCTGGCTCACAGCTCAGGCGACATTTAGATGAGAAAATATATATTTGACACATTTAAGGAAAATACTAATAAAATAAAAACAAAACAAAATAAATGTTCCCTTTAGAAATTTTTTTTGCTCTATAAAATAGTTGTTTTCTTTTAGAATCACTCATCTTAGCAGTAGGATATACATGAAAAGAGAAATACATGAATCAAATGACTCAAAAAACCCAATCCACTTTAGTCAGTGACTCATTAAAACTCGATTCAGTAAAAAGAATCAAATTTACCATCACTACAATGTGGAGTGATGGTAAAGAGCGGAGGAGAACATTTGAAAAAATACAGGTGGTTTACAGTAGGAAATTTACCAGATTTTAAAATGATGCAATTCATACATTCATCTGGCATTGACTGTCTACTAAATTAATTGAAAAAAGTAACATAAATGAATAAAAACAAGCTTTGCGGGAAGTTTTCACTGATGGATTACTGTTTTGTGTTTCTGCAGTCTGTCAGGCTGTCTGATCACAGAGAAAGGCTGTATTTCTCTGGCCTCAGCTCTGAGCTCCAACCCCTCCCATCTGAGAGAGCTGGACCTGAGCTACAATTATCCAGGAGGCTTAGGATTGAAGCTGCTGTTGGCTGGACTGAAGGATCCAAGTTGGAGACTGGACACTCTCAGGTATGGAGAGAATTTTTGTTTGTTTGTTTGTTTTGTTGTACTGAAGTCTGAAGAAAGACGTTTCATTACTGGAAATTTAACAATTTATTCACGATTGTCTGGGAGACAGCCATCAGCCATATCGTCCTGCAAACCTTCATCTTGCTTGCTCTAGGCTGTTTTTTTTCCCAGTGGATGAGAGGGTTGTTTGTTTCGAGTTATGTATGTCCATAAGTGGCATGTGGGATCAGGGCACCCTAGGCCATAGATCGATGATTGATTTTGTAATCCTATAATTGGACACTTGGGTGAAGAGAGGTCAACTGTCAAGTTATCACCACCTGGTGGTGAGTTGGATCATTTGGCACTGCAGGATGCTGGACAGGACTGGCAAACCTAAACATATAGTGAGGTTGTGCTGGGAATGTCTGGTGTGGGCTGCAGTCCAAGAGACCGCAGTCTGACAAATTCAATTCAATTCAATTTTATTTATATAGCGCCAAATCACAACAAAAGTCGCCTCAAGGCGCTTCATAGATACAGAGAAAAACCCAACAATCATATGACCCCCTATGAGCAAGAACTTTGGCGACAGTGGGAAGGATAAACTCCCTTTTAACAGGAAGAAACCTCCGGCAGAACCAGGCTCAGTGATCAGCAGCACTGGAGCACGACAAGGGACTGTCCTCACCCCTTTCTTGGAGCCTATCCCAACTATAACAGGACAAGAGGTGGGGTACACCCTGGACAGAATGGCAGTGTGTTGTAAACATTCACACTCAAATTCACACCTATGGTCAATGTAGAATTACCAATTAGTCTAACCCCACTAATTACATGTCAAGCTTGGGCCAAATTGCCAGCAGAAAAAATTGGATTCATTCCTGGTGTGTTGTGGACTCTGACAGGGCTGACCTTTCTTGCTGATTCTGTTCCTTACTTTTATGGACAGAAAAATTCTGTTGTACCTATGTAGTGGAAGGCTTCCACTTTGATGGCCTCAGAATCTCATCTATCCTTGTTGTAGACGGCGTGGTTCTGTTGGTTTCATTAGGTGCATTATATCTATGTGTCACTCTGGCACAGCTGGCTGCCAGCGGAGCTCATGGGCACGTTACTGCAACCCCCCCGGTCCTTCTGCTCCACGGCTGCTGAGTGACCCCTCATCTGGGGCCCTCCTCAGCTCTTTCGAGGAGAGTGGCACGGTTGCCCCTCCTTTGGTCTTCCTTGGTCTGTTGTTCTCTGGGGGTCTCTGGATGTCTGGAGCCTTAATCTCCTCCATACCTTACAGACACAAACTACACCCTTTTTGGCTCCTACCTCAAAGCACACTGTACGCTTTCAATCCTACATTCTGCATAATAATATTCAATATTTAGTATTTACTGTTATATTCCCATAGATTATCATGATGATGTTGTTTATTATGTTGCTCTCTTTTTTTTTTTTGCTTGTTTTCTCTTTTTCTTTTTCAACAGGTGATCCAGGAGATTGATATATGTATTTTTTGTCTGTTGGTTTTTGTTTTTTGCCCTTTATCACCGTTCCTCTTCCCCGCTGTTTTTCTTTCCCTACCTCTTTCTTTCTCCCTTTTCTTTCCCCCAGTCATATCTGTCCCGTGTGTAGTAAGTTAAAATAAAATAAAGAATAAAAACAAAGGTGAATCAAATAGACCAATACGGCAAGGCCGGGATGGTCCATTTGTTAAAGTAAATCCGTTGGGCATCTTTCTTTGACTTTAGACAATAATTCTGATGGCAAAAGAATCAAATGGGACAAGCAAAAAGAAAGAAAGAAAGAAAGAAAGAATAATAAAAATTATTACAATAATGGTCATGCCAAAGTATCTAAATAAGAATTAATTCTAAACTTTGACATAGCCACTCAAAAACATCAATCTTGGGGGATTTTGTTATTCTGAGGTGGATTAATAATCACTTTACTGACAGTAAGGAGAACATTTCAAGTGGAGAACAGTCAAAGGATGTCAACTAGGGCTGCCACAAACGATTATTTTGATAATCGACTAGTCACAGATTATTTTTGCGATTAGTCGACTAATCAGATCATCATCCATTGGACGTAAAACGTACAGCTTATTGCACCAGCAGCATCTGCTCTTATATAACTATCATTAGCTTACAGCTTTAAGTGTTTAAGGTGTGTGCTAACTAAAAATAAAGACAAGATGATAGTTTATTAAATTTTAATGAAATTTGCAGATTGTTTCGGTGAAGTTTAATAAACTCCTTGCTATCTAAACTATAACAGGACACCGCAGTATATTCTCGAGCATCTCACACCTCTGATAATCAGCTGTCTGCTTAATGTTTATTCAGCTGTGTAAAAACTTTTTGGCTGAGAAACTTTAATCTCAGCCAAACCGATTTACTCAGGAACAAATAAAATACTTTAAAAAAAAAAGCCAAACAGTAACATTTTAAGTTATCTAAGTGACTTGTGTACGTTTAACCTGAGTAGCGAAAGACGACAGTGGGTTTGAAAACGATCTGCCGGGAGTCCGGTGTTCTCACGGCTCTAGTGAGCCTTGAACCCGGCTAGCTATTGAGCTAGTGGGTAACAGACGTCTCCGAAAAGCGCTTTTGAAACTATGTGTTTTGATAAACTGAGCAGATATTTGAGGTTTACACAGCTACATTCTCGCCTGAAAATATGTTAATCGTTTATTTTGTGACCCAGAAAGAATAATAAGAGTAATATTAAAACTAACTAGCTGCCGCCATTGTTGGAAACTGAGCTGGGCCGCGCTATGAATTCTGGGACACAGCTTCTTCTTCTTCGGGGTCTAATGGCTGCTGGCATCCTTGTACATGCAGTGCTGCCATCTTCTGTTTCAGTCCGTTATTACACTCTTAAATCCTGCTACTTATTCCTGCGTCTTTTGTGATCGTACAAAGCTTCAAACGACGCGTCAACTATTAAATCAGTCGTCGACGATTTTGATAGTCGACGTAATCGTGACTAGTCGACTAATCGTGGCAGCCCTAATGTCAACTCAGATTTCATTGCTCCAACAACCACTCCACCAACTGCTTCAAAGGACTGACAGATCCAGGATCAGTCCAAATCATCAGCAGTTTGATCCACGTATGGATTGAAGTGTATTTCTGAAAATGTTGGACTGTTCCTTTATCAGTGTCTAACAGTATGTGTATGAGAGCCATGTAATGTCCATGTGTGCATGCTGAAAGAGACTGTGCTGGTCTGACCCCCCTCCTCCTTTCAGGGTGGAGCCTGCTGGAGTCCAATGGTTGACACCAGGTCTGAGAAAGTGTAAGTGTGTTTTTACTGTGATTCATGAAAAAAAAGCAGCACACATTCAACCATCTTCAAACTGTCACATCACTCATTCACATGTCTCATGTCAGGAGTCATCATCAAAGTGTCGATCAATGAACAGATGATGGATCAATAACTGCAGCTGGATTGTGTTTGTTCTCTCATCAGATTCCTGTCAACTCACAATTGACACAAACACAGTGAACACAAACCTCCAACTGTCTGACAACAACAGGAAGGTGGCACGTGTGATCGAGGTTCAGTCATATCCTTATCATCCAGACAGATTTGATTATGAACCTCAACTACTGTGTAGAAATGGTCTGACTGGTCGCTGTTACTGGGAGGTCGAGTGGAGAGGAGAGGTCCAAATATCAGTGAGTTACAGAAGAATCAGAAGGAAAGGAAATAGTGATGACTGTGTGTTTGGATACAATGAGAAGTCCTGGAGTCTGTACTGCACTGATGATGGTCCTCATTCTGTGTGGCACAATAACAGAAACACGCCTATTTCCTTCATCTCCTCCTCCTCCTCCTGTGTCTCTAACAGAGTAGCAGTGTATGTGGACTGTCCTGCTGGCACTCTGTCCTTCTACAGAGTCTCACCTGACACTCTGATCCACCTCCACACCTTCAACACCACATTCACTCTAAAACTTTATCCTGGGTTTTTTATCTGGTCTCGTTCGTCAGTGTCCCTGTGCTGATTTGAGTGTAAAGAGTGTCCTCCTGTTAGAGAAACACTGACTGTTGAACAGATAGTTCAGTCTGTACATGTCTGTCTCTTTCAGTCAGAAATACATTTTCAGATTCATGGATTCAATCAGTTGATGTTTTAAACTGTTCTAAATTATTCCTTGTAAAGCTCTTCCTCTTCAGTCCTTTAAAGATGGAAGCTCCCATTATTACAGGATCCACATGTTGTTTTTCTGTCTTGTTCCACTCAAAGCTTCACAGTGAGTATCAGTATGCTGTGTTTCTCTGAAGCTCAGTTCACAACCAGCTCCTCTGCATTTTCAACAAGTCTAAGCTCATTAAAATGAATCCAAATGTTTGATTTCTCTTTCTCAATGGGATGTTTCTGCACATGCTCTTACTGTTTCACTCATTGTTGGAAGCTCATCCTTTGAAAATGTTTCAGCCATATAAGCTGAAAATATTGGCTCAATAGTTTTGAATCCAGTTCTAAGCAGAATCTGATTGTATTGAGATATCATAATGCATGTGACTATATACATAGCAAAGGCTGCATTAAACATTTTAAACTTGCATTGTGTTTTCAGAGACATTTTGAATAAGAATATGGTGTAGTATGGTGGTAACCGTTTCTAATTTTCTTAGAAATAACTAAATACATATTGTGTATCACTTCAGCTTCTATAAAAATTAAACTATCACAAAGGGTCCTGGTGAAGAAACTTGTGGAATTTGGTGACAGGCATTAAATTTATTTTTAATATAGAAATATTAGAATCACTGTTATAATTTCAACTTCACATTTAATAAAATGTTGTGTGAAAAACATTAAGGAAGTGATGTCAGATGTATTTATGTCAATAAAACTTTAAAAAATTACACAAAAATTCTTTTGAAACAACCTTCTGTCTTTTGGAGTATATATCTCTGAGTTTACACATCAATTCTCAAGGAGGGGAAACAAGGCAGAAGGACACACACACCCACAGATGGACACAGAGGGCAAAGACACACTTACTTAGCACTTAGTTCCTCCTATGCCGGGTGGCGCATCGGGCAGCTAGTGATCTCCATTGATGTCGGTCAGCAGCGACTGCATCAGCTTCGTCCCAGGCAATGTCGGCAGTTTTCAGATCGTCCATGAATGTTCAACGCCATGTGGTCTTTGGTCGGCCTTGCTTTCGCTTGCCAGTGCGTAGACACCATGTAATGGCAATCTTAGCTGGGCAATGCGGGGGTAGGCATAAAATATGGCCCGCAAAGCGGAAGCGCCTTTCTGCAACAACATTGGCTAACGGGCGGGTGCCTGCTCTTTGTAGGACCTCATTTGTTATTCGGTCCCGGTAGGAAATTCTCAGGATTCGCCACAGGCCACGTTGTTGAAGCACGTTCAAGTGTTGAGTAATTGCACTTCTTGAGCGCCAGGTTTCACTAGCGTATAGTGCAGTAGGAAAGACAATAGAGTTCAATAGTCTGATCTTGACCCTAACATTCAGGGAGGTCGAGTTCCAAATAGGTTGGAGACGTCGCAGGACACAACCGCCTTCCCTACTCTGGCATCGACATCCCGATCAGAGACCCCGTCATTCGAGATGATGCTGCCAAGATACAGTGGGGCAAAAAAGTATTTAGTCAGCCACCGATTGTGCAAGTTCCCCCACCTAGAATGATGACAGAGGTCAGTAATTTGCACCAGAGGTACACTTCAACTGTGAGAGACAGAATGTGAAAAAAAAATCCATGAATCCACATGGTAGGATTTGTAAAGAATTTATTCGTAAATCAGGGTAGAAAATAAGTATTTGGTCAATAACAAAAATACAACTCAGTACTTTGTAACATAACCTTTGTTGGCAATAACAGAGGTCAAACGTTTACTATAGGTCTTTACCAGGTTTGCACACACAGTAGCTGGTATTTTGGCCCATTCCTCCATGCAGATCTTCTCGAGAGCAGTGATGTTTTGGGGCTGTCGCCGAGCAACACGGACTTTCAACTCCCGCCACAGATTTTCTATGGGGTTGAGGTCTGGAGACTGGCTAGGCCACTCCAGAACTTCCAAATGCTTCTTACGGAGCCACTCCTTTGTTGCCCGGGCGGTGTGTTTTGGATCATTGTCATGTTGGAAGACCCAGCCTCGTTTCAATTTTCAAAGTTCTCACTGATGGAAGGAGGTTTCGGCTCAAAATCTCACGATACATGGCCCCATTCATTCTGTCCTTAACACGGATCAGTCGTCCTGTCCCCTTGGCAGAAAAACAGCCCCATAGCATGATTTTTCCACCCCCATGCTTCACAGTAGGTATGTTGTGCTTGGGATGCAACTCAGTATTCTTCGTCCTCCAAACACGACGAGTTGAGTTTATACCAAAAAGTTCTACTTTGGTTTCATCTGACCACATGACATTCTCCCAATCCTCTGCTGTATCATCCATGTGCTCTCTGGCAAACTTCAGACGGGCCTGGACATGCACTGGCTTCAGCAGCGGAACACGTCTGGCACTGCGGGATTTGATTCCCTGCCATTGTAGTGTGTTACTGATGGTGACCTTTGTTACTTTGGTCCCAGCTCTCTGCAGGTCATTCACCAGGTCTGAACACTTTGGCACCACAGGCCCAGATTCAGCTGTGAACCTGTTACATGAAATCCATTACCTGTTTACGTCCAGTCACTCGATCAGCTGTGCTTAAATGTTTCATTTTAATAAAACTAGTCAACAGGAAGTAGAATAAATAGGAATCAATCATTTACTGACAGCATTTACGCGTATGATTTAAATAAGTGCAGATGTTGTATCAGGTATAACTGCACACAGTAACTGTATTACAATAAGGACTTAACAGAGCCCTCTGGTGGAGCCTCTAAGTACTGCATTGACTAGAATACACCTCTTCCTCCTTAGCCTCACACCACCTGCTACACCTCTACTCTTCTATGACTACAGTCATCCACACGACTGAGGTGAGGTCACATGGTTTATATTCATATGTAAGGAGCACAGAGATGTCCTAGCAGCTGACCTCAGGTCAGTTTAATGACTGTGAGCTCAGATCAGCAGCTCTGTTATTCTCACTGTGAAAGGGAGACACTCAGACACAGCGCTCATGTCAGCTTGTTCTCATGCAGGAGGATCAGGAGCTCCATGTTTGTCATATTCTTTATTTTTGAATCATGGTGTGTTTCTGCCATCAGAGTCTGTCATGAGTACTCCAGGTTTCACAGCAGCTCTTCTGAATGCTGAGGAGGACTCCAACCTCATGTTTCACCTCTGAGGTTCTGATGTCTGTGAACGCTCGTGTTTCTTCTCTGGGCTCATCTGGATAAAAACACCTTTCTGTGTTTGAGTCCAGCCTCATTCTGACTGACTGTTAGCCTTCAAGAGAAAAACATGTCTTTTATTTATTTAGATATTTATTATGAAAACAAACTCAAGACCAGAGCAATTCAATTCAATTCAATTTTATTTATATAGCGCCAAATCACAACAAAAGTCGCCTCAAGGCGCTTCATAGGTACAGAGAAAAACCCAACAATCATATGACCCCCTATGAGCAAGCACTTTGGCGACAGTGGGAAGGAAAAACTCCCTTTTAACAGGAAGAAACCTCCGGCAGAACCAGGCTCAGGGAGGGGCGGGGCCATCTGCTGTGACTGGTTGGGGTGAGAGAAGGAAGACAGGATAAAGACATGCTGTGGAAGAGAGACAGAGGTTAATAACAGATATGATTCAATGCAGAGAGGTCTGTTAACACATAGTGAGTGAGAAAGGTGACTGGAAAGGAAAAACTCAATGCATCATGGGAATCCCCCGGCAGCCTACACCTATTGCAGCATAACTAGGGGAGGATTCAGGGTCACCTGGTCCAGCCCTAACTATATGCTTTAGCAAAAAGGAAAGTTTGAAGCCTAATCTTAAAAGTAGAGATAGTGTCTGTCTCCTGAATCCAAACTGGAAGCTGGTTCCACAGAAGAGGGGCCTGAAAACTGAAGGCTCTCCCTCCCATTCTACTTTTAAATACTCTAGGAACAACAAGTAGGCCTGCAGAGCGAGAGCGAAGTGCTCTAATAGGGTGATATGGTACTACAAGGTCATTAAGATAAGATGGGGCCTGATTATTTAAGACCTTGTATGTGAGGAGCAGGATTTTGAATTCTGGATTTAACAGGAAGCCAAAACAGGAGAAATCTGCTCTCTCTTTCTAGTCCCTGTCAGGACTCTTGCTGCAGCATTTTGGATCAGCTGAAGGCTTTTCAGGGAGTTTTTTGGACATCCTGATAATAATGAATGAAAGTCGTCCAGCCTGGAAGTAATAAATGCATGAACTAGTTTTTCAGCGTCACTCTGAGACAGGATATTTCTAACTTTAGAGATGTTGCACAAATGGAAGAAAGCAGTCTTACATATTTGTTTAATATGTGCGTTGAAGGACATGTCCTGGTCAAAAATGACTCCAAGGTTCCTCACAGCGTTACAGAGCACACCTGATCACATGACATGTGAAGCTGACGCAGGCCCAGAGTGAAAACCTCCATTGTTATAATTGCAAACATAACGAGGGGAGATCATATCTAATGACTCAGTTTATTGTGCTTTGCACTGAGTTATTATTATACACTCTCACTTGTTCACAGAGGCAGAAACCGTGTTAGAAGCACAGAATCTTTACAGTCTCAACATTTTCAAAATGAGATCTGGCCACTTGTTCATCATAGTTACTCACAGACAGCAGGTTTATAATAAGGACGTTTATTAAAAGCTTTGCAGGTTTATCATCAGAGATCATCGAGTGTAGCAGCACGTGTCACTGTGGAGACAGTTTCAGATGTTTTCTGAAACATGGCTTTGACCATGACTGCAGGAATTAAAAGGTCTGACCTGGTTAAACTGGGCATACACTGTGCGATTTTTTTAAGTCGCGTTATTCAGCTACTGCTCAAACTGTACAATTGAATCTCAGGGATAGAAGTTCATAGGTCAGGATATTCCATACAACATCCAGATCTTCTTCTGATGACGGTAAGATGAGCCTGCAGCCTGTCAGCATCAACGGGGAGTGCGTGGAAAGGGTCTCCAGTTTCAAGTTTCTGGGTTTCTGAGCTGGCTCAAGTTTCTGAGCTCTAACACCTCTGCGGTCTTAAAGAAGTCCCAACAGCGTCTCCACTTTCTGAGAATCCTCAGAAAAATGGACCTGAAGAAGGAGCTGCTGACCGTCTTCTACTGCTGCTCCATTGAAAGTGTGCTTACATATTGCATCGGTGTGTGGTTCTCCAGCTTCACCACAGCACACAGAAAGGCACTCCAGAGGGTCATCAACATGGCCCAAAAAATCATTGGACATCCTCTTCCCTCCCTGAAGGACCTGTACAGCACTCGCTGTCTCAAGAGGGCACGCAGCATCCTACGGGACTGCACACACCCAGGACACCAGGTGTTTAAGCTGCTGCCGTCTGGCAGGAGGTTCAGGCTGCTGAGGTCCCGAACAAATAGACTCAAGGACAGCTTTTACAACAGGGCAATAGCCCTGATCAATGTAAATAGCTGACCTGACTGGATACCTCCCTGGACTTTTTAGGGGGAGGTAACAATGTTTAAAACAATAACAATAATATTTATATTTATAACAAGGTGCAATAATAATTAATGTGCAATAATAACAGTGTGCAATACAAATACACTTATTCTTCTTTTTTATACTAAGTTAATATACTGTGTTGTGTTGTTTGTTGCGTTGTGATGTGTCATATCATGTCGTGTTGTGTTATATGTAGTGCCGACGTAGGACAGTTTTTCCAATTTCATTGTACTACCGTACTATGTATGACTGTGCAATGACAATTAAGAGTTATCTTATCTTATCTTATGAAGACCAGAGCTGACCACTAAACGGGAGACAGTTTATCTGTGGAGAGACTTCCTGAACTCAGGGACTGTTGGATCTGCTCCACTAGAGAAGGATCATTCAGTTCATTCAGACAGTGGAGCAGATTGATGCTTTTCTCTGCAGACAGATTCTCACTGAGTTTCTCCTTGATTTACTGCAGTGGTTCCCAAACTTTTTTTGCTGGGCCCCCCTTTGTTTTACAAGAAAAATGTTCGCGCCCCCCCGGGTGCGCACGCATATGCACGCACACATCCTCCAACCACACACGCCCATATTTTGCTCTATTGCGGTTTATTTCACACCTCAAACATTTAGTAAACAATTAAGCAAATACAAGTAATCTGCAATAAATTACAGGTAGTAATAAAATAAACTACTAACTCTTTTACGCTACGTCCGCACCTAAACAGCGTTTTGAATCACCGAAAACTGAGACTCCTTTTTTGTGTTTACGTGTGGACGAGGAATACAGAGTTCGTCACGCAACGCCAAAGGTATGTGCCCTTTCTCACATCACGCTGTGCGCCACGTTATTGTTTACATGGGATACATTGCAGAATGGGAGATAGAGACAAAATACTGTTAATCTGACTATCTGCAGGCTTTACATGCTTACACACGCAGTTACTGTCCCTCCATTTACAAAGGCAGAGGCGTCACAGTGGGATTATTTTACATGCAGTTGTTTTTTTCATGTGTAATAATATTCAACATTGCTATCAATACATTTTTCAAAAAATGCATCTCTGTGAAAAATAGGTTTAAAAACATAAACAGCTGTGAGATCCTGTTTGTCCGTGATTTGAACTGGGGGAACAAATCGTCAGGATCAGCCTGACGTTATTTGTATCCCGCTGTAACTTTACTGTATAAAGTATAGTATAGTATGTATATCTCCAAAATGTCAGGTATAGTTAGTCATTACAAGAAGTGTTTGTGAACTAAAAATCACGAATGTGGGATCCTGTTTGTCTGTGATTTGAACAGCCCAGCGCTGCTCCCGAGGAAGGGAAGACCAGTCCTGCAGGGAGACCTACCTCGGCACTTGAGCAAGTGAAACCAAAGGGAAGAAATGCTTCACCATATTTTCTAGTCTTTGGCTTAGACCGGGGTGGGCAATCTCAGTCCACGAGGGCCAGTGTCCCTGCAGGTTTTAGAGCTCACCTTAGGTCAACACACCTGAATCACATGATTAGTTCGTTACCAGGGGCCCGTTCTTCGTACCTCGCTAAGTAGGTTAGCCGGATTAGATTGTTGACGATTTCGCGTGATCCTGGATCAGTCGGTTCCCCGAAGCTCATCCGGGACTTGCTGTCATAGCAACAGAGACGTAAGCGCGAACCTGCTCGGGAGCAGGTTCACTTTATGTAAACAGGATTAGATCGCGGCCACGCAGGTATGTCCGCGTCATCATACGAAAGCAACAGCGATATTCCGCCACCGTTTCACCACAAATAAATAACATCAATGTAACTAAAGATAATGCAGCACTTGATCCCGTTATTGATGTCACACAGATACATACAGGTCATTTCCTAAAAAAGGGAAATGTACTATTAACATTCTATTACATGTATGTGATTAGTACAGATGTAATTCATGATTCAGAGTAGCAATTGTAAATTACTTCGTGTAATCAAGATGAGAGACCACGGCTATAAAAGCGAAGGTGGATTTGGGAAGTCTGTCGCAGCCATGTCCTGTCCGTATACGCGAGCCACCCATTGCGGAAGGTGCAAGATTGATAAGGAGAGTCCTCAGAATTCAGCGTATATTGCGGGACAGACAGGATCCTTTAGCTCAGCGTGACAGTGTGCTCATTGAGAGATATCGATTTTCCCGTGAGGGTATTATTTACTTAACCAACTTGTTGACGAGGGGGTGCAGGACCACCACCTGTCTTTCTTTGCTCTGCCCTTTTCTTGGTTGCTGTTATGAACAAACAAACAGAGTATTTCAGGGTCTCTTTCCAAGAGACGAAAAGCAATATGAGTGATAAATATTACCATTCTGTAGAATATTCTTATATTTCACTTTTACTTGTTCCCATGTTCTAGTGGGTCCTGTTGTGGCTCTAATGTGAAAGGGGATATAATATGACAATATAATATAATGTAATATAATATTGGATGATATAGTGTAATATAATAGATCTACAAATAGGCTAAATAATAAAGTGACTGAATAGTGGTATTGTCATGCGCTTTGGGTGCCTTGAAAAGCGCTATATAAACCCACTCCATTATTATTGTTATTATTAAATTACTTACGAGTTTAATTTGTCAGCAACTTTCTGCCAGCCCTCTCTCCTTGCTTTTGCAGCCTTTGCAGTGTTCCCTTGCGTTTTAATTAGACTCTGAAACTCCTGAAATCCCTCACTCAAGAGTTCTTGCTCGAGCAGTATTCGGAAAATACCGAACGCGCTCCTTCGACATTTTCGCCGACCAATCAGGGGCTTGCCGATCACTGTTTCTGCTATCGATGCGTAGCCCCTTTTACGACACCCAGTGATCGCACATTACTTCATCCAGCTGTAGTAATCGTCAACAGCAGGTGTGTTCGGGGAACCGGATTAGCGAGCTCACGGTTAGCGCGATGTTTTGATCTTGGATGTAGTAAGCGACGTACGAAGAATAGGCCCCAGGCCTCTAGAGAACTTCAGGACATGTTGAGGAGCTAATTTAGCCATTTAAATCAGCTGTGTTGGTTCGAGGACACATCTAAAACCTGCAGGGACACCTGCAGCCCACCCCTGGCTTAGAATGAAGTTGGTTTGGAAACATATTCAGCGATGCTTTATCTCCTGCTTTGCATTTCTGTAGGCCCCCATGCTAGCAGTGTCCAAGTGTTTTGTTTTTTTCTCCCCCTTTTCATCCTGCACCCCCCCCCCTGCCATGGCTCTTCTGCGCCATAGGAAGGTCTTTGGGAAGGTCTGATTTACTGGACTGTTTCCTTAAGCTGGGTTTACACTGTGCAATTTTTGGCCCATTTGAGCCGATTTTTGCAGTCGTGCGACCGGCGGCTGTCTCGGGTCTCTGCTCCTCCTGCGTCCCCTTTCCCTCCTCCACCTGCTGCCTCCACCACTTGCTAATCTTACTGAATCTGTGGAAGCTCCGCGATAACCACCGCAAGAAGTAACGAATAACGACCCTATCCTATCTAAATCTAAACCCAGTAACGATTAATGCGTTCCTGATGTTGGCATACTAACTAGTTACCACAATAATAACGTAGTTACTGTAATGTGTTACTTAATAACGCGTTAGTCCCAACACTGCCAATGTGTGGTATCAATGTCTCTGCTCTGAACATCCTGTGGTGTTCAGAGCAGAGACTGCAACACCATCTCTTCCAGTGAGAAGACAAAAAGTGACCTTCAGATGTTTTCTTCACCAAGAGTTTCCTTTGCAGAACTTTGTACCAACTTGCTCACTCTTTAACAAAGTTGTTGCAATGTCTTTTGTTTACCTCATGGAGAGTTAAAGATTGGTTCTTAAATTTTAATCTGAAGTCAATGTTCCCTCAAATTTTTCACGTGTCTGAGCGAACACACAAACTCCCAGAGCGTCCCTTGGAACACTGTGAGCAACATTAGACGTGTGCACTGTGGTCACGCCAGCATCGAATCCATCCAAGTTACATGTTTATTAAAATAATCAAATTACAGCATTTACATTTATGTTAGACTACTTTTAATTAACTGCTTTAGCCCACTTACAATGAGAATTAAAAACAATCTTGTTCATGACCTGTAGCATGTTAACACTATTGGAAGTAAAAATAACTTGAACTCCAACTTTGAAAACACAACTTTCTTTTTTTTTATATAAAGCTCTGACTTGTATTATGAGTCTGTGGTCTGGGAGAGAGTCTGTAACTCTCTGTCTGCAAAATACAGTAAATAATGACCAATGTTGGGAAATTAATTATATAGTTACTTCTTCAAAAAAGTTACAGAGTTTTGCAAACAAAGTTTTTTGCAGCTGTTTACCTAAAAATGCAGCAAAGGTATTTTTTTAAATAAACATTTCAAACTATTTATAGAAAAATCAGCTGTTCTGCATCAAATTTCATGCCACACATATTATTTGTGCCACTCCAAAAAAGTAATTTCTGTCCACTATGAGATAAAGGAGAACATCAGCCTGATACCTGCAGGCCTGACAGCAGCAGATGTATCACTGCTGTAACATTCAGCAGTCGCCTCATTGTTCTGACACACAAAACAAAACTACTGACTACTCCTAAAACCTCCTCCCTTCCTAAACAACTAAAGCCGCATTGCCATATCATTTTCTGATTGGTCGACATGGTACATTTTTCGACCAAAAGGAAAGGGTGGAGTTTTTTTGGTTTTGTTTTTGCTCACAGGCGGAGAGTGCTTTCCAGTGTTTTCCTTATAAAACAAAGTTTTTACCGTTTCTTCCCGCAGTAAATATAAACAACCATAGTATTCAGGAAGAAAACCAAACACTGCAGATATTTTATCATAACTCTGGTCGATCAACACAATTTAAACACTGGTATAAACGTTTTCCGTCAATTGTTCCGTCTGTCCTGCTCACATCTCCAATGGTTGTTCACGTTGTCATTAACGTGGCTTCACTCCACATCAGCCGCTTTGCTAGCTAAACACCGGTGTCGGCACATAAGGACGCTGTCATAGCCTGTCAACGCTTAGCTGCGTATATACGAATGTGAATCGCATTATTGGCTGGACTTTGGGATAAGGTGGCATCGTTCTTATCCCATACTGGAGCAGCTGGTCTGACTGACTAACAATTCTGTATGGCAGTGTTAAAGTTTTAATTTCAATTTCAATGCAGGTTAGATTTTATTTTTGTGTGCAACACAGGTTTTCTGTGTGCAGAGACCGTGCCAGCAGTGCGCAATTGTGCACGCACACAGCTTAGAGGGAACATTGATTGGAACCATGTTAATAAATTTAATTAGGGTTACTTTCATTTCAAAAAGTAATCCAGTAATGTTGTTGTTAGCAGGGACAGAGTGGGCTTTCTGACAGGTACCAAAGTTGTCTGTAAGGTGAAATGCTGAGCTTCTATTGTAGGAGCCATTCTTTGGGTTAATACCTTATGTGGTCACTAGAGGTCACCTTTTTCTGTTTTGATTATGTAATGTAAAGGTATTTAAGGTAGACGCACGTAATAGGCGTCAGGTGTGTCATTGAGAAGGCAAACAGTTTGTGACCGTTGTGCTGTTATGCTAAGTCGATACGGAATAAAGACCAAAAAGGACAAGATACATACTGCTGGATTTATTGGACTGTGAACTTAATTCATGCATACCAGTGACATCGCGTCACCCCCGTTAACGACCACCTCAGTGGCTTCAAGCATAGGATTAGCCTCTACATCTATTTTACATTATATATACAGTTTTCTCAGCACAAAATCAAGTAACTGAACCTAACATATAATTGAAACCATAAAAAGAGATTTTATACAATTCTGAACCAAATTAAAATAATACACGGTGTCCCGGCATTTAAAATTATATGATTAAATATTAAATTAACTTTCAGATTGCAAAATAATTTTTAAAAACTTTGATTTTGGTTTCTCAACCACCCTCTCACTGATGTTAAAGTGCTATGTTTGAGATTACACTGCTGTTCCATATTAAAATCCAATGTGTTAAAATGACAATAAAAACCAATTAACTAACTCAGGGCCCTAACAATGTAACTGTTGGTATATTGTGCAATTACTTATAAGTTAGAGGATTACATACGTCAAAGTGGATCCAGTAGATGTCTGCAGTGCCAGCTTTAGCAAAAGTTAGCAACCAACCGATAAAACATAACTATAGAGTATTTTGATAGTGAGAACATCTATGAATCATTGTGGAAAGAATGCTTACTGATTAAATAATATATAATCAATACTGGAGGAAGGATCAGGAGACCATACAGACATTCTGAATTGAATTTAAAAATTGTGTACTGTTTGATCTATGATATTGTAGTCCCTGATGGGAACAGGAGATAATACACAACAACAAATATGAGCAACACAACTAATTAGAAGGAACACCAGTTCTATATCCACATTATACTGTATACTTACATCACACTTGAACAATAAAATAAACCTTTAATAACAAACAGCCTGTTTAAAAATGCTGAAAAGCTGACTTCTGAAGTGTTTCTGTAAAAGGAGGAGAGCCTTTAGACTGCACAAAGAAAGACTGAAGAATTTGACCCAAAAACAAACCCAGGATAAAGAGGTTCAGTGAATGTGGTGTTGAAGGTGTGGAGGTGGATCAGAGTGTCAGAGGAGACTCTGTAGAAGGACAGAGTGCCAGCAGGACAGTCCACATACACTGCTACTCTGTTAGAGACAGAGGAGGAGGAGGAGGAGATTGTTGTTCTTGTCTTATTGTGCCAGACAGCATGAGGACCATGATCAAAGCAGCTCAGACTCCACGAATGTTCGTTAAATCCAAGTTCACAGTCATATCTGTCTCCTTTCCTTCTGATTCTTCTGTAACTCACTGATATATCAACCATTCCTCTCCACTCGACCTCCCAGTAACAGCGACCAGTCAGACCATCTCTGCACAGGAGCTGAGGATACTGATCAAATCTGTCTGGATGATCAGGATATGACAGAACCTCCTCCACACGTGTCACCTTCCTGTTGTGGTCAGACAGTTGGAGCTTTGTGTTCACTGTGTTTGTGTCGACTGTGAGTTGACAGGAATCTGATGAGAGAACAAACACAATCCAGCTGCAGTTATTGAAACATCATCTGTTCATTGATTGACACTTTGATGATGACTCCTGACATCAGAGATGTGAATGAGTGATGTGACAGTTTGAAGATGGTTGAATGTGTGCTGCTTTGTTTTCATGAATCACATTAAAAAGACACTTACACTTCCTCAGACCTGGTGTCAACCATCGGACTCCAGCAGGCTCCACCCTGAAAGGAGGAGGGGGGTCAGACCAGCACAGTCTCTTTCAGCATGCACACATGGACATTACATGGCTCTCATTCACACACTGTTAGACACTGACTTTGCTAACAAAATGGGAATAGAAAGGTCCTGTTACCACACATCTTACAAATAGGACTCTGACTCTTACAATCCACATTTCTTTGGTTGTCAGAAAGTTTTCAGCATCTTTACAGCGGTCACCATCTGGAACATGCTGTAGGTGATGCATTTCTGCAGCTATTTCTGTACCTTGGCTGTCTTCTGTATTCAAATTTGTGCACTCCAGAAAACTTAACATTTAAAAGGGTTGGACTAACATTAGTTTTATAGCTTGTTACACTCCAAATGTTTCCATTTGCCTTCAGACATGATAGCTGACAGGAAGAACACAATTACAAAGTTAACATTTCCACATTACTTATAGCAGCTAGCTTCAGTTATCTTCCTTATTTCATCTTATACTAATGAACTCAAAGACGCAGCTTAAATTAACCTGTAATTATCAAAATGTCTATAAGGTTTGTGTACTGCTCTCACCTGAAACACATTAAAATAACCTGTCTCATGCAACAATCCCACCAGCAAATTGAGTGTGCCAAGATTATGACAAAAAACTCTTATCCACTTCACTGTATTTAAACTTTCCAAAGATAACCCAGACTCGGGTATGTGTGTGCCAAAAACCTCTGCGTAATGCTTCAGGAAGGCTGCACTGTCACTGCCCATGCGCCAGACTTCTTTATTTCTTTGCACAAGTATTCATGAAAATAATAATTTTTCAAAACTATTTAGTGAAATTGATCCTCTTGACTTTTAATCTTAATGTGTGTTCTCTATCTATTCATGTGTGGCTGTCACAAGACTCTCCATACCTCAGAGTTTCCAGTCTCCAGCATGGATCACTCATTCCAGCCGACAGCCGTTGCATCCCGAAGCCTCTTGAGTGATTGTAACTCAGATCCAGCTCTTTCAGATGGGAGGGGTTGGAGCTGACAGCTGATGCGAGAGAAGTGCAGCCTTCTTCTGTGATCAGACAGCCTGACAAACTAGAGTTCCACAAATTTAGCAAATGTTTTTAACGTTTTTTGAAAAAATAGATATATACTATACTTATAATAAATGAGAAAGAGAGTAAGCTATAACCATGTCTTTCCTATCTAAATGTAAGTTTAAAAAGCTCTTGATCTGACCTGAGAGTTTCCAGTGTACACTGAGGACTTTCAAGCCCCACTGAGAGAAGCTTCACGCCTGAATCCTGCAGATTGTTGTTACTCAGGTCCAGCTCTTTTAGACTGCAAGACTGGGAACAGAGGACTGTGGAAAGAGCTTCACAGGTTCTTTCTGAAAGGTTGCAGCAACTTAGCCTAAAGAGACAAACAAAATACAAAAGTGTTCTACCTTTTCTATAGTTGTAAGCTACTTTGTATCATTTTTATTCATAAATAAATGCTATCTATGTACTTACAGAGCTTTTTTAGAGGCTTTCACAACTGGCAGCAGCCTCAGAAGAGCCTCCTCTGAAGCAGAGTATTTTTTCAAGTCAAACACATCCAGATCTTCTTCTGATGACAGTAAGATGAAGACCAGAGCTGACCACTGAGCAGGAGAAAGTTTATCTGCGGAGAGACTTCCTGATCTCAGGGACTGTTGGATCTCTTTCACTAGAGAACGATCATTCAGTTCATTCAAAGAGTGGAACAGATTGATGCTTTTCTCTGCAGTCAGATTTTCACTGAGTTTCTCCTTGATGTATTGGACTGTTTCCTGATTGGTCTGTGAGCTACTTCCTGTCTGTATCAGCAGACCTTGAAGGAGAGTCTGACTGCTTTGCAGTGAAAGGCCCAGGAGGAAGCGGAGGAACAAGTCCAGGTGTCCATTTGGACTCTGTAACGCCTTATTCACAGCACTTTGATAGAAATGTGTCTCTGTAAAGTATCTTGGTTTTGACCTCTTGGAGGTTGTTTTTTGTTCTTCGAGCAGATTGAGTCCAGAGTTGATGAAGGTCAGATGGACATGAAGAGCAGCCAGAAACTCCTGAACACTCAGATGGATGAAGCAGAACACCTTGTCCTGGTACAATCCTCTCTCTTCTTTAAAGATCTGTGTGAACACTCCTGAGTACACTGAGGCTGCTCTGATATCGATGCCACACTCTGTCAGGTCTGATTCATAGAAGATCAGGTTTCCTTTCTGCAGCTGATCAAAAGCCAGTTTTCCCAGAGACTCAATCATCTTCCTGCTCTCTGGACTCCAGTGTGGATCTGTCTCAGCTCCTCCATCATATTTGACCTTCTTCACTTTGACCTGAACCACGAGGAAGTGGATGTACATCTCAGTCAGGGTCTTGGGCAGCTGTCCTCCCTCTCTGGTTTTCAGCACATCCCCCAGAACTGTAGCAGTGATCCAGCAGAAGACTGGGATGTGGCACATGATGTGGAGGCTTCGTGATGTCTTGATGTGGGAGATGATCCTGCTGGCCTGCTCCTCATCTCTGAACCTCTTCCTGAAGTACTCCTCCTTCTGTGGGTCTGTGAACCCTCTGACCTCTGTCACCATGCCAACACAGTCAGGAGGGATCTGATTGGCTGCTGCAGGTCGTGTGGTTATCCAGAGGCGAGCAGAGGGAAGCAGTTTCCCCCTGATGAGGTTTATCAGCAGCACATCCACTGAGGTGGACTTTCTAGGGTCAGTTAGGATTGTAGTTTTGTGGAAGTCCAGAGGAAGTCGACACTCATCCAGACCATCAAAGATGAACACAACCTGGAAGTCTTCAAAGCTGCAGATTCCTGCTTCTTTGGTTTCAGTAAAGAAGTGATGAACAAGTCCCACCAAGCTGAACTTTTCCTCTTTCAGCACATTCAGCTCTCTGAAAGTGAATGGAAATATGAACTGGATGTCCTGGTTGGCTTTGTCTTCAGCCCAGTCCAGGCTGTATTTCTGTGTTAAGACTGTTTTCCCAATGCCAGCCACTCCCTTTGTCAGCACTGTTCTGATTGGTTCATCTCTTCCAGGTGAGGCTTTAAAGATGTCTTCTTGTCTGATTGTTGTTTCTGGTCTGTCTTGTTTCCTGGATGCTGTTTCAATCTGTCTGACCTCATGTTCATCATTGACCTCTGCAGTCCCTCCCTCTGTGATGTAGAGCTCTGTGTAGATCTGATTCAGAAGGGTTGGGCTTTCTGCTTTAGCGATCCCCTCAAACACACACTGGAACTTCTTCTTCAGTGCAGATTTAAGGTTTTGCTGACAAACTCTGCTGGGAGTTCCTAAAAGAACAACAGACCAAATATACCAACCAAATGTTTAGAAAGTTCAGGCAACAATTTCATGCCCTAAATCATTAGCATTTCAACACATGTGGGTCCCTCTTTTGAAACATTAGTAAATGTTCCAGTTACTCAGCAAAAGAAAATAGAGAGAGAGAAATCCTCACTGTTCTTCAGACGGTCAACCAGATCCTCCTGCTTCATTCTCCTTAGGAAGTTTACTGTGATTTTCAGAACTGCCTCTCTGTTGCTCCTCCATTGCTCTTCATCTTCACAATGCAATACTGCTTCATCCTCCATCTCACTGCCTTCATAATATGGACTCAAAACCTTCTGGATCTTCTTCAGCTCGTCCTTCACAAAAGTGATGATGTTGTCCTCCAGCAGCTGGAACAGAATACTTTATGAATGAGCCAATCAGACTGAAATCATGGAGCCAAACATCAGATCTCTACAAAGAGCAGCATGGAGATGATTGTGAACACAATAGATGTAAAAGTAGTTGTTTCACATGTACAGACCATAAATATGGAGTCCAGCTGTGTTTGATGCTGCTGGGCAGACTGACCACTGGGAACCTCTGAGCTCTCCTGGTCCACACTGTGGAAGAACCATGAAGAATTACATTACACTATCTTTCCACATACACATCCAGCCACGTAAAATGGTCACCTGGTTATTAATGTGCCATTTATGCTTTCAAATAAATTAGTCATGCCTGCTTACTCAAGTTGTGGCTAATCTAAGTTTAACACTTTTGGGATTTGTTTCAATTTAAAAATTTGCAGTGTGAAAGGGACAGTCCAAATGCAAATACAGACACTCTTCTCATGTGCAGAATCTATTTAGTTAGCTAGTTAAGCAATTGTAATTGCAAATGGACAGAATTAACCTGGTCTTAATGAGCGACTATGCTAACAGCGCTCCCTGCACCTACAGACAATCATTCCTTTTTATACAATGCAATTAGGAGGTTATTCACAGCTGATATATTTTACATATTTTCTATATCGTTTCGTGGGATTGTGCAGTCAAAGCAACACCATCATATTATAATACTCTCAACCTGAATGTAGAGAAAACCACAACATGTTTATATGAAACTGCAGTGTGTTATTTTCATAGTCTCTTGTGCATTATGTTCAGTTTTCTCCACCCCCTGCTCGTTAGGTGATTCCATTCCCCTGCACCTTGTTTCCCAGCTGTCTCTTTCTCTAATTATCTCATGTGTATTTAAACCCTCATTTTTCTAATTTCTGTCTTGTTGTCCTGTTTGAGTCTCACATGCTTCCTGATTGAAACCAGTTTTGAAACTTCTGTGAAGCTTCCTGAATGAATGCCAATAAAATTAATAAAATTAATCACAAAAGATTTTTCAGATTTCACTATTTTTTTTACCCTGTTTTTAAAAGTATGCAGCCCAGAGTATGTTACTAAACTGGTGTTAAAGGCATCTCTAAGGGTTTCGTTTCAAACTGAGAAGCTTATCTGGGGTTTTAGAGATCTCGTTCTTTGCATAATAGAATTTTACTCAGCTAATTACCACTTTATGTTTAATGGTTGTAAATGCTCCGTCTGCACTGATATGTTCATACTTTAGAGAAGTTCTGCCAGAAGATCATGGCTGTCATGACTACTTTTCATATGTTATATCTGAGTTTTATGAACCTTTGTGTAATGTTTGGTATCTGAAGAACAAACTTGTGACTGTGTTGCTCAAACTGGAGTTCCTCTACCTGATTTTATGTCTCGCTGTTATGTGAAATAACACATACACTATGGCCTGGATTTGTATAGCGCCTTACTAATCCCTAAGGACCCCAAAGTGCTTTACACGTTCAGTCATTCACCCATTCACACAGACATTCACACACACTACACTAACACTGCTCTTCAGATTATTCTTTACCCTGAGCTGTTTTTAGTATACCGTAGATACCTACTTACACCTCAGTACAGAGCAAACAGCCACTTAATGAGACGGTACTGATGGAAAACGTACCTCCTTCGTTTCCCTGGTTTTAAGGGTATAACGTTTTTCTTGAAAAATAGCGGTGGCTCCATGGATGCATCACTCTTCACCGACTCACAGCTACGTGTCTGTTTGAAGACAGTTCTTTGACAGATCCTGGTAAGCAAACAATGAGCCATCCCAGAGAAAATTAGATCATAAATGTATACAGTTTAAAAATGAATAACCATTAAATGTTAAAAACAATCCAGAACCCTGAGAGTAGACCGAGATGCATAAAAGGCCTTCTGTAGTTCTGCCTCAGAGCTTTAACCACCTCTGAGCATTGTTTTGGTGTCTGTTACTTGTGAGTCTCTTAGTTAAACCGAACTTCCAAAATCTGATTTCAGGTCTCACGGCTACGTGAAGTTGCACGTCTCACTAACACTCACATTAATCTTTACAACCATTTTAGGTCTAAATATCAGCTTAAACCCGAGTACAGGGAACCAGGTAATTATAGCGACAGCTCTAATGGACGTTCCAGGAGAGCTCACCTCTTTGGTTTTCCTGCTCTAAAGGTTGATGCTGGTTTCTTGAAGAATAGCGGTGGCTCCATGGAGGTATCACTCTTCAGAGACACACAGCTGTGATCAGGCTCACAGCAGCCTGGTCTGTCATGTCTGCCAGATAAAGAAGTAGACCACCAAGAACAAGTTTATTCAATTCAGTTTTGTTGACATAGCGCCAAATCAGTCGCCTCAAGGTGCTTTATGTTGTAAGGTAGACCCTACAATAATACATACAGAGAGTTTACCAACTCATTCAGAAGACACATAGTAACATAATTGTTCATCATACATGAAAATGTCCTCTGCTGTTTCTGCTGGACTGAACTAAAATGCCACATGACTTCTCGCATGACTCTGAAGATGAGGACACATGAGGAAGAAGATGAGCTGATGTTTACTTACACCATCTCTGAAATAATCTGCTTTTTGAAGAACAGTGGAGGCTCCATGGACAGATCACTCTTTAAGGACACACAGCTGGCATCAGGTTCAGGATAGTCTGATGGTCTGAGGCGGATCGCAGCAGACAGAAAGATCGAGTCCCAGGATCAAGATTAAGATTTCAATTAAAAATATTTTTGTGTTCAGAAAAACATGCAACCACATTATAAACAACAACAATTCTGGATGATTTACAAACAAATATTCGAGTCATTTCTGGCCATTACTCTGTTATTAGCAGGTACAGAAACTAATCCTTCTCCTTTCTGAAACTGTGAACCATGACGCTGCCCTACAGATGGACCCACACACTGTTTTCACCGTTCTCTCCAAAGTCACAGGAAATATAATGCTCACGTTTTCTGTTAAACTTTGTTAATTATCTCTAAGTTACATACAGTGTGAATTTCCACCTGCTGAACTTCTCCTCAAACCATCTCACATAAATACAAACAGTTATTTTCTTCTGCAGCCTCATTTAAACCCTTCATCCTCTAACTCTTTGCTGTCAGTCAGACTGATGAAGAAAGTTTTTCCCACCAATGTCTCAGGATCACACGGAGTTGATCAACTGTCGTGATTATATTTCTTATTTTGTTCACACATTTATCTGCAGGCTGAAGCTGCTGACTGATTCTGATGCACAGCTTTATGTTTATGTAAGAACACATAAAGCTGACATGCTGTAGGTACACAAAGCTAATGAAAAGTAACACTGAACACACAAATGTGGCATTAAGGACTCAGTTCCAGCTTACATGTCTGGAGCAAAGAACAGCGGAGGCTCTATGGACTGATTACTCCTCAGAGACACACAGCTGGATTCAGAAAACCTCTGGGGGACATGAGGCCAACAGGTTCTCCCACTGACTCTGGCAGACATGGAGGGAAAACCATGTTAAATCATTGTTCACAGAAGATTCTCTCTCCACAGACATCTGACCTGTAGGAGGTCTCTTCATGTTCTTCCTCCCCACTTTCACCAAGAGCTGCTCACAGACGATTATCATTGGCGCCTCTCTCTAATATTGAACATCTTTACCTTACCTTATGAGTGAGATAACTATGACAGCTGGTGTTACATTAGTAAATATACATTTCTTTCATTCTAAAACTCATTTGTGTTATGATTCATGTAAAATTGCTAATAAATGTTAGAAATAATGAGTATTTATATACTTTAGCCTTTTTTTCTTCACCTGCAGGCATCACCAGCCTCCAGCATGTATTACTCAGAAGAAAAAGTTATATTAAGAAAATTTTAAGAATTATCGTTATTTTTTAAAATCTGCTCTTTGAGCCACTTGTTTGGTCGACTTGTAATGTATTTGTTGATGTTTGATGCTAGAAAAATAACCAGGATAGAAGAAGAAGAAGAAGGGATTCATTATTTACAGCTTTGATTTGTGGTTGAATGATTTATTTCACAACCAGATCAAACCTCTAAACTGTCCCCTCATGTTCTGTGGAGCCTGGCTGTGTTTGTCACACCCTGAGTTATATGTTCCCACACACTACAGGTTGGATCCAGCATGTGTTTATTGGAGCTTTGAGTGTGATGTGAGTGCTGAGCTGTGACATGGAGAAGAGTCATGGACAGTTAGAGATGGTCGTCTCACCTCTGAGCTTTGGTCTGGCTCTCATGTTCCCCACACAGAGTGCTTTTAGAGGGAGGGACTCCCTCCTCTCTGTCCTCACACTGATCCATGCTGCTCAGCTCACACACACTTTCTACCTGCAGAGGAAACACAAATCATTCATGTGCACATCAACTGAAACCCTGCTTTCCATCATGTGTGCTGTCCAGATATCAGCTGCTTCTTTCCTGCTTCCTCTCAGTGTCAGCTGGATGCAGTCAGACAGCAGTGTGAGGCAGAGGAAGCTGCAACCAGCTGATCTGCTTCTATTTAAAGGTTTTACTGATATCTGTGCCGTTATCATATCTGTTTATTGATCCCACTCTTGAAAATTTATACTCCCAGTTTTATATGATTATTACATTTTATATTATATTTATCAGTCTTACTCGGTCTGTCCGAGTTACAAACGTTACAAGTGTCGTAACAACCGTCCTTACAGACGATGACTTCCTGTTACAGGAGAACAGCCAGTGTGACGCAGTATTTTTACTCACAGGCCATTGTGTGTAATCCAAAACAGTCCTGTTTATAACAAGTAATGATTGAGTCCGTCTTTCCCTCTGGCAGCACCGTGAAGATAAAGTTCCGTCCGGAGCTCAGAGTGTCTACATTCTGGTGTTGTGCCAAACGTGATCGCACAAACTAACACAATATGGCGAACACGGCCTCGTTGCGGTGCCGTATTCGCAGTCTGAGCTGCGAGTCCGTCACCGTGAACTAAGCTGCACACAGGGAAACATCACGAACATTACACACTCCTTGCGTTACCTTCACACGGAGCTTCACGCGGCGACGGTCAACTCACACAAAGTTCAGGAAAAAAAGTAACGAACACGGAAACACCCGAGCAGCTGCTGTTCACCGAGACTGTCTCATATTCCACGGAGTAGTGATGGGTCGTTCGCGAACGAAAAGGCTCTTAGAGCCGACTCTTTGACGTGAACGACGCGAGCCGGCTCCTTATCGCGAGCCGTCACGTGGGTTTTTTTTCTTTTTCTTTCTCTCACCCTCTCTCTCTCGCCTGCACGTGAGCCTTGTGCTTTATGCTGGGAAGAGGGGGGAGGGGCGGTAGTTACACTCAGTAGCAGGAACAGAGCCAGAGAGAGAGAGAGAGAAAGAGAGCCAGGGACAACAACGTCACATTAGAAAGGTATAGTAATCATCCACAACTATTTTCGGTTGCAGATGATAAAGGATTCAGAAAGTTTATTCATGCAGGCCCATATGACAGAGAATATGCATCTTCTTTTTGTTTTCCTATTATAATTTATATTTAATTGTGTTGTGGTTTGCAGTGTTTTGTGTTGTTTCACTTTAAATTTGTAAAAGGAAAAAGCTGAAAATTTAAATAGTTAAAAGTTGAAATGTGAATAGTTGATTTTTGTATTATATGATTTATTTATTACATTTTATGTGGAGTGAATAAATAAAAGTATATTTACGGTGGTCCCTAGAGACAAAGCACATACAAACTTCAAATCACGTACGAACTCTGAAGCATGTACAAACTCCAAAACACGTAAAAACTCCAAAACACGTACAAAAGACAACAGAAGTGATCCAGGATGCTGGGCGCAGTGTGGAGCTTTTGTTATCTTGTGGCTACACAAGCCAAGAGTACCAACAACCGGATTTGGTGTGTGATAGTAACAGGTAGATGAACTTTTTTTTTAATTATTTGAATATATTTGAGTGCCTGTGTATAAATACACAAACAATACACACATGCTTTCAATTGTGTAATTTAAGTGATCTAGTAGCTCTGCTTTGGAAGTTCCGTTCATGCTAGAAATGTGTTTCGGAGTTTGTATGTGTTTTGTCTCTAGGGGCCACCGCATATATTTATATATAAACATATATAAATAAAACCACTTTGTTTTACGTTAGTAATTCCTTTTGTGCAGAATTTTATATTATTGTTAATAATAAATTAATTAAAGCAACAAAACAACCTGAAGAGCCGGTTGGGAGCCGAAAGAGCCGGGTCTTTTTAGTGAGCCGAACCGAAAGAGCAGGATCTCTAAAAAGAGCCGGAAATCCCATCACTACCACGGAGAGAGCCGCACCTCCTCACGCACACGGGTGTTTATGAAAACGGGGACTTTCCGTTCTTAAAATCTCTCCGCCCACATGTAAACGCCAAAAACAAAGTCAAACGCTGCCAAGAACATGGCAAATCCTGACCGAGTAGTAATGTTGGCTTATCGCAAGCTTGGAGGGAGGTGTACTTCTGAAGTTTGCGTTTTTCTGGAAAGGAAGCAAATTTTTACTTTTCAACTGCCTTCAATCTTTCAAGTGTGTGTGTGTGTGTGTGTGTGTGTGTGTGTGTGTGTGTGTGTGTGTGTGTGAAAACCATAGTTAGTTACATTTGCAGTAACAGGATTTTGTCGTTGTAGAAATTCATCTCATTGTGGCGAAGGAGCAATAACCAGTAAAGGTGACTAAGGAATGCTGACAACGCCTCCTGGGGAGGAAGTTACCCCTGGAAAGATTTCTAAAGCCAATGTGGATCTTAAACTAGCTACCAAAGCCCTCAGGCTCGTTATTAACAGCAGAGGTGAGGTTAAAGGCTTCTGAAGATTAGGACTCAGATTGATCCGGAGGAGCGGTGCATCAGTAAAACCGTTCCACACCACCCTGAAATTTGTGTGTAACAGCTGGTCTGTGCAATGCGCAATAAACACAACATATTATTTACTGCCAGATCATAATAGCAGATGATACCACAATGTAACATGCAGGCATTAATCTAACAGTTTCATTAAAAGCTGCATTTTCACAGATATTTCACTTTTATTTGTTGTAGATGCAGCAGAGAGAGTGACTTGCTATGTGCTGAGAAAAAGGAGATCAATTCAGTTCATCACTGAAGACTAACAAGTGTGCTCACCTCTAAACACTCAGCGTGAGGACTGAAGGAAGAGTTTTACACTGCACTGCGCTCACAGCTTGTAGCCGATTAACACTCGTTCGAATAACAAATCCCACTTATATAGCTATAGCAAAGCCTCAACAGGCATGGACTTAATGCAGTTTGCAGTGTGCCATAAATGTCTAATTCATGAGAAAGAAAGGAAATGACAGTGTTTTTTAATCCAAAAGAAAACTGGAGAAATGAGAAGGAGACAGGAGGAGGAGAGAAGAAACAAACACTTCACATGTCAGATTTGATCACACTGGGTTAAACAGCACACTTCAGTTTAGGGGAAACACTGTAACATTGCGTGTTATGTTACAGTGTCAAGACCATGTGGAAGAAAGAAGACTGATTCAAAACCTCAAAGTGAAGCTAGAGTTAAATGCTTTACTTAGAAACAATTCACGAAGTAAAAATCATCAGGTAATATTAGATTTCTTAGACAAACACATTTATATGATAGCATCTAATCCTGAAGTGACATTCTGGACCACACTCCATACCAGTTGGTGGCGGTATTGCACCAATTCTGTTGTTTGACAACCGCCAATATAATTTAGAAGAAGAGGAAGAAGAAGAAGAAGAAGAGGAAGAAGAAGAAGAAGAAAAAGAACGAAAAAGTTGGAGGAAATGTATTCGTTTCTTGTGGGACGTGATTCTGTTCAAACCCGGATTATCTTCAGTCTCTTTTGTTCCTGCTTCCTAATGGGCTGAAACTTTGTCACGTTCGCGGGATGTTGAGTGTTCAGGTCAGTTGTGTGTCTTCCCGCCCTGTTTACCTCGGTGTAAGCTCATTGCTCACTTTTCATTTTTCGTAGGTTTTAATTTACGTTTGAAAGTTTGAAGTGCGGGTTAAAAACGGCCCGGTGTGTTCAAGGACGCCGCGGACTCGTGAATACGAGAATCCACTTTTAATATGTTTTTAGACTAAAATGTCGCTGTGTGGACGTCACGTGTCTGTCAACAAGTGCTGCGAATTTAGAAAACACGTCGGTGCAAATTACAAGTCTGTGTCATCATTTTTGTGCGTTTGCTGTCGGGCTGTCAACTCTAACGCCGTCATCACGATTAATGGGATTAAAAGTTTAAGTGAAAGTGTTACACACTGAAGGACGACAGGGTTCATTCAGGTGCACATGAAGATTTATTGCGCTGAAACACAGCAAAACAATTCAGTGTTACTGGCGGCTTCCATTGTAATAACTGGCCTGCGTTACTTTTGTGGCATTACGTGTAATGGCCACGTATTAATCAGCCCTTAACACACAGAGAAAATGACCAGTACACAATAGACAACATAACATGTACTGGCTGGTCTATTTCCTATAACTTTAACTGAAACCCGCTAACAGTTTCCTTTCACCTTACTGATGGAACAACACGTTACAGAGATTAATGCAGGAGGCTAACATGACTTAGCTAGCGCACAAATGTTACTAGGATTACCCACAGATAACGTGAAACAACTCCCTTATTCGCTCACATTAAACACCATATAAACAAGAATTACACTCCAAACATGTTAAATAAGCATCAACTTTACATAAATGTATGTAGTTCTCGTATATTGCTCTCACCTGAAACACAGCAAAACAATTCAGTGTTACTGGCGGCTTCCATTGTAATAACTGGCCTGCGTTACTTTTGTGAAGGATTATTTTGCCAGTTACCCGTTTGGCTGAGCCGCCACTGCCACCTACTGGCGAAACTAAATATCGCCCTAACATCACATCAGGTGGGAGCAAATGAGCTTTTCGCTCTGTGTTATGATGCAAACTATTGTCACAACAAATAGCAAAAAATGATGATGGGGGGTGGGCACGAACACATAAGGAACACATCTGAGACTTGTTCTTAATGCGCAAAATACTCAGGGCGCCACACCCTCCCCTACTTAATAAAAAAAGAAAGAAAGAAGGAAAAAAAAGGCTTCCGTCTATTTTTTCCTAAACTCTTTGAACATGTTTGCCGTTGTCAGTACATTTCTTGTGTACTATTAGTATACCTATCCCTGGGTAACAATTATGGTTACACATGCTTCTGACATCTGTTCAATGAAACATTGCAGTACAACAATTTGCATTCAGCAAATTAAAAGTCATGGTAGAAGCTAATCATGAATCTTGTTGTGCCAAGTAACCATTTTTTCTCCCTCAAGGTTAGTAAACAAGTTCATCATGTTACTCTGAATTTCTGACTGTAACCAGACTCAATATTCGGCCAACAATACACTAGTCTGTTACCACACTTAACTTTGTTTACATATCAAGGCATCTTTTACAGATGGTCATCATCATCATACGTTCAGCATGTGACAAGTTAGCACACACCATAAGAATGAATGTTAGATTCTGTCCATTGTCTGTTGGTGCTACATTTGCTCTATTCTGCTTGTCACAATGTTCATGTAAATGTCTTCATTTTGGATCAGTTTCTTATTACTGTCTCTCACACCTTGCTGGTATATCTTCAGGCCACCAAGGCCTCCACAGTCTCTGGGTGCAAATAGCTCCCATCTTAACACTGTCCATATCAGCTTGTCTGACTGTGGGTTGTCCTAATATATCATATGTCAGCATTTTGGGCTGACGTCGCTCTCTCTTGGGGTGTCTGAGGACAGGTGACAACCCCTGTTCACTGTTGGAGTCACTGTCTCCTTGCTCATCTTGTTGTTCATCCTGTGACTCCTGGTGGTTGTAATGTTGCTCTGCTGTCTGCAACTCAGGTTCGTGTATCTCTCTGTGGTCCTGTAAGAAAGGGTCGAAGTCAGCTGTTTGAGGCTCCCCCAGTTGTTGTTCACCCACCAGAGATTCCAGGGTTGGAGGGATAATGGTGGTGGTACTGTTTTGCTGTGGAAACCTCCACACAAGCTCACCCTCATCCTCACTCTCCACGTCTGTGTCTTGTTGTAGTAGCTGTTGTTGAGCTTCTACCCCTTTTTGTCTCAGGCTTTTTCTTTTTTCGTTTTGCTCCTGTCTGTGTGGTTTTTCTACAGGTAGACTGTCACATGGAAGCAACAGGTTCCTGTGTACTGTGCGGCTTTTTCCTCCCCTCTCTGGCTTGATCTCGTAAACTGGGATGTCAGGGCTTTTTTGACTCACCACCACATACACTGTATCCTCCCAGTATGACCGAAGCTTGCCTGGGCCTCCTCTCTCCTTGAGGTTGCGGAGCAGGACTCTGTTCCCCGGATGAAGTTGAGCTCCGTAGATCTTACGGTTGTAATACTGTTTACCTCTTGAAGCTTCTTTCTGGGCTGCCATAGATGCAATCTCATAGGCCTCCTTCATTCGGGATTGCCATTTTGTCACATACTCCTCGTAGCTTAATTGCTGTTCCTGTGAAGGCAAGTTGAACAAGATGTCTATAGGGAGTCTTGGAGTACGGCCAAACAACAAATAGTACGGGGAAAACCCAGTAGCCTCATTCCGAGTGCAGTTGTAGGCGTGCACCACTTTTGTCAATGATTCCTTCCAGTCTGCTTTTTCAAGGTCAGTTAGTGTTCTCAACATGGACAACAAAGTTCTGTTGAAACGCTCCACTTGCCCATTTCCTTGTGGATGGTATGGGGTAGTGTGAGAGCCACGTAAACCACAGACTTTTTGCAACTGGGAAAACATCTGATTCTCAAATTCCCTGCCCATGTCATGGTGGATTCGTGCTGGGAAACCAAAGTTCAGAGCAAAGTGATTGAAGACCTTATCCACCACTGTTTTTGCAGATTTGTTTTTTGTTGCATAAGCTTGTGCAAAACGTGTGAAGTGGTCCATCACTACCAGTATGTACTCATATCCCTGTTTACAAGTCTCAAGGTGCAAAAAGTCTATGGACACAAGCTCAAATGGGAATGTCGTTGTAATGGTGGTCAGTGGGGCCCTGGTAATCTTACTTGGCCGCTTTCTCTTGAGGCATTCGCAGGCATGCATTACAAAATGCTCCACATCGTTTTGCATTCGAGGCCAGTAGAACCTGTCCCTTATTAAACACAGAGTTCTTTCTGCCCCCAAATGTCCCATCTCTTTGTGCAGTTCCCTGAACACAGTGTCACGATGCTCTTTAGGGAGAAGAAGCTGGTCTCTGCCTCTCACTCTCCTATAGAGGACCCCATCATCATTTATGTGCACTCTGCTCCACTGCCTCAGCAAGATTCTGACATCAGGGGGTTCTGCTGTTAGGGCACGACCTTTTGGTAAGTAGTTGTTGATTTTGTGTTGTAAAAAGCGACTGATGATGGGATCTTTCTCCTGACTCACTCGGATTTCCTCGGGTGACAGAGACTTTCCAGCAGACAGTGTGACTGCGTCTTGCACTAAACTGACGGCACTCAGGCTGACAACAACAGTTTCATGCAGCAGATTCTCCCTCTGCAATACTGCACTTTCAACAGCAGCTCTAGCGACACCCTGTTTGACTTCTGATGTGCACTGTGCCATATACTGCTCAATGTTTAGTGGTAAGCGGGATAGGCCATCTGCATCAGCATTTTTCTTCCCTGGCCGGTATTTGATAGTAAAGTTGAAGTCAGCCAGTTCACTCACCCAGCGGTGGCCTGTGGCGTTCAGCTTTGCTGTCGTAAGGACATATGTCAAAGGGTTATTGTCTGTGTAGACAACAAAATGTGGGGCGTAATATAGGTAGTCCCGAAAGCGTTCACAGACTGCCCATTTTAAAGCCAAGAATTCCAGCTTTCCCGAATGCATATGATAGTTTTTCTCAGGGGGTGTTAATGTCCTTGAGCCATATGCAATGACCTTCATCTTGCCTGCTTGCTTTTGATATAACACAGCTCCCAGGCCCTGTTGTGAGGCATCACAATGGAGTACAAAGGGCTCTGAGAAATCAGGGTAACCCAGAATAGGTGGCTGTGTTAGACAGTCAGTCAACTCATTTAGGGCATTTTGATGGCTCTCAGTCCATTTAATGGGTGTGTTAGGCGGTGGTCGACCTTTCGGTTTTGTCTTAACCACTTTCCCCTTTGCCCTGGGCACTGGTGGCGGTGCTTTATCTGGAGGCAGTGTCAGCAACTGGTACAGGGGTTTTGCCACTTTTGAAAAGTTTGGGATATAGGATCTATAGTAGGACAGGAATCCTAGGACCCGACTCAGTTCCCCCACTGTGGATGGTGGTTTGTCTCTCAGAGCTTGTACAGGGACTATTTCCGCTGGGTCCATGGTATATCCCTCTTCGGACACCATCCGACCAAGGAAACGTACCTTTTTCTTGAAGATGTCACATTTCTGTGGGCTGAGTTTGACACCATGTTTTTGGTATCTCTGAAGGACGGCTCTGATGTGTTCAAGATGAGTATCAAATGAAGTAGAGTGGACTAGGTTGTCGTCCAAATATGGCTGACAGATTACATCCCGCAGTCCCCTTAAACAGTCCTCCATGCTCCGCTGAAACTCTGCTGGGGCTGAGCTGAGGCCAAAGGGTATGCGGTTCCACTGGTACAAGCCCCAAGGTGTGATGAAGGCTGTCAGGGGGCGACTTTCAGGGTCCAGGAACCCCTGATGGTATGCTTTCCCCTGATCAAGAACAGAGAACCAGGAGCTGCCATGAAGGGAATCTAGCATATCCTGAATTCTGGGAATTGGGTGTCTGTCTGGTACTGACTTCCGGTTGAGTTCCCTGTAATCACAGCACAATCTCAATTCACCTGACTTCTTCCGAACGCAGACGATTGGAGATGAGTAGGGTGACCTAGACTCTGAAATCCACCCACGGTTCAGCAGGTCTTGAAGATAGTCTTTCACCTCTTGGTGCAGAGGCTTTGGCACAGATATGTAGGTTTTTCGAACAGGTGTTGTGTCATGCAATGTGATGTGCATGTTTAAACTGGGGATGCACCCAACATCTTTATCATCATAAGCAAAAGCATGACATTCCTCTCTTAACAGCTGTCTCACCGTTTGTTGTTCATTTTCACTGAGATGGTCCAACTTAACTGGAGGGTCCCACTGAGGTGGCTTATGGCTGGAGGAGGGTGTGTTCATAACCTCATTCACCTGTATAGGAGGCTGTGATGAAATCTGCTCCACTGAGTCTTGTATCTTTTCAGGGGTGATGGGGTACACTGCTTTTATTTCTTCCAGATGTCCCAGAACAGTGTGAGGGATTAAGTTGACATCCCGCTTGTTGGTATTAGCTATCGCGACTGGGATGTACACTGACCTGCCCTCCATTATGGTGACCAGTCCCTCTTGGATGACAAGACCCTCAGGCAACTGTGATGGTTCATTCGGGACAAATAACAGACTCTGTCCTGAAAACTGGGCTCCAATGTGTGCACGGACATATGTGGTGGTAATCTGTTCAGCAGCGAGACATAGTCCCCTCTTTCCTGCCAATACTGTGCCCACACTTTGGTTTTGGTCTGGTGACTGCAATAGTTTTAGTACTGATTTAGCAGTGTGTACTGATACTGAAAGGATTTGGCTGATTTTTCGAACGTTGCGTGAGCTTGGTTGTCGCTTGCCCCATTTACTCACAACTTCCTCTATTACATTAAATCCAATAATGGGCAGTTGTGCAACATTGGGGTCACTGGATACAAGCATTGGGACTAGAAGACAATTTTCAGGGTTACAGTCCAAATAGAATTCTGTCTCTACCCACCCATCATATGGGATTTCACTACCATTAGCTGCTAAAGCCACTAGAGGTTCTGTTCCCAACAGCTCAGCAAGTGGCCTGACAGTGCTGTGTGGTAGGTGTTGTTCTCGCCATTCATTGTTAATCAGACTTGCCTGAGCTCCAGTGTCCCACAGGGCCTCTACTGGTACCTTATCTAGGTGGCACTGAACTGTGCATCTTTTCCCAATGAGACTGATGAGCTTGGTTTGCCGTTGTGAGGGTATATAACCATTAGATGTGTCACTTGTCAATTTGTTGCTGTTTGGCTCTTTGGGGCCAGTTTCAGTGCGTGTGAAGTCATTTTGTGGTGCTTGTTGATGCGAGGTGTCTTGCCCATAGACAGGATTTACCTGGGACCTGGGTGATGAGTGGGCTACTGTGGGTCCCGGCTCAGTAGCCCCCTCCCGTTTCCCTGGGTGATCCTAGCCTGCCTGCACCCTCGGGAAAGGTGACCCTCCTGACCACAGCGATAGCAGTGTCTACACAGATCACCAAGCTGAGCCTCTCTGCACATTTGGCAACCTCTAGCACGTCTTGTTGTAGGAGAGAACCGACTGTCCATACTTGACCTTACTTTTGTTGCTTCCAAAGTCTCATTAAACATTTTCTTTACTTCAAGCACATCAGCTTTCAGGCCTTCAATCAGCTTAGCTGTCTCTGAATCCAGGCCCTTATTCTGTCCTTGCTTTTTCTTTGTGGCACCTCCTTCACCCCCCTTTGTCTGGGTTTCATCCTTTCTGTCTGGTTCACTGTTCAAAGGTGGCTGAGTGTGGTTGTGCTGTGACTCTGTGTGTACCTCATTTATCCTTGGTGTTTTTACTATAGTATTTCTCCTCAGTTTATTTTGTCGCTCTAATTCAAGGCTGGCTGCTTCATTTATCTTCTCAATTAGAACCTCATCTGTTACTTGGTAGTTGCTAAGATAAGGCTTTAACTGAAACTTCACGGCTTCACTGAGGAGGCCAGTCTCTAATGAGCGCAGGAACTTGCGCTGAATTAAGTCTGGGCTGAACTGCTCCCCTTCATCGTCATCACCAGACTTCCAGAGCAATTTCTCTCTGAGTTCTATTGCCCTGAACAGAAAGCACTGAGCAGATTCTTTGGGGTCTTGAGATATGCTCATGAGTTGATGAAGCAGGTCAGCTGACGAGTCTACTTTGTAATGTCCCCGTAATATAGTTCTTAGTGTGGGAAGTGTGAGGTCACGCTTCACTTCCAGCAAGTCTCGAAGGTGAAGGCCAGGGCTTACTGCCTTAATCACAGCTTCAATGATTTCAGTCTCTGAGTAGCCTTTCTTAAGCCCGGAATCAATTTGGTTGGTCAAGCTAGTGAAAGATAACTTGTCTTTTTGTCCTGCTTCCCCGATCTGACCCCAGATCCGAAAGTCTTTTCTCAGAGTCACTTCTGGTGTAGTAAAGGGTGCAGGCTGACTTACTTGTTTTTCACTTATCCCAGCTGCACCTCTAAACTCGGTCCCCAACGCTTCAATTTTTTCTTCCAGAACACGTCGTGCTTCTGCTTGAGCTTGTTGGAGCTGACTGTACTCTTGTTTCAGTTTTTCTATCTCACTGAGCTCTACTCGTTGTATCTCCACTTCAGCTACAGGATGTTCTTGTAATGACTGTATGAATGACTGGAGATCATGGATGTACTGCTGAAACACTTCAGATTCCTCTGTTTTTTCAATCTCGTCCAGAGTACTTTCTGCCAGCCGAATCAGAGCACGTCGGGACTGTCCTTTAAAACCCACCCCTGCTGGTTCGCTGCACTTAAGATGCTGGCATACCTTGGTGAGTTCGGGTTTCCCAAGTGTCCACAATGCTGTGCTGATCTCATCCTGTAGTTGTTCCATCTTTACCGAATGTTGATTTAATGTGTTCTAGGTTCTTGTCTGGAGCAGGAAATATGCTCCTGGCTGGCTCGCCAAATTATGTTACACACTGAAGGACGACAGGGTTCATTCAGGTGCACATGAAGATTTATTGCGCTGAAACACAGCAAAACAATTCAGTGTTACTGGCGGCTTCCATTGTAATAACTGGCCTGCGTTACTTTTGTGGCATTACGTGTAATGGCCACGTATTAATCAGCCCTTAACACACAGAGAAAATGACCAGTACACAATAGACAACATAACATGTACTGGCTGGTCTATTTCCTATAACTTTAACTGAAACCCGCTAACAGTTTCCTTTCACCTTACTGATGGAACAACACGTTACAGAGATTAATGCAGGAGGCTAACATGACTTAGCTAGCGCACAAATGTTACTAGGATTACCCACAGATAACGTGAAACAACTCCCTTATTCGCTCACATTAAACACCATATAAACAAGAATTACACTCCAAACATGTTAAATAAGCATCAACTTTACATAAATGTATGTAGTTCTCGTATATTGCTCTCACCTGAAACACAGCAAAACAATTCAGTGTTACTGGCGGCTTCCATTGTAATAACTGGCCTGCGTTACTTTTGTGAAGGATTATTTTGCCAGTTACCCGTTTGGCTGAGCCGCCACTGCCACCTACTGGCGAAACTAAATATCGCCCTAACATCACATCAGGTGGGAGCAAATGAGCTTTTCGCTCTGTGTTATGATGCAAACTATTGTCACAACAAATAGCAAAAAATGATGATGGGGGGTGGGCACGAACACATAAGGAACACATCTGAGACTTGTTCTTAATGCGCAAAATACTCAGGGCGCCACAAAAGCGTACAGCACATGTTCATGTATATAAACTTCCCCCTGTGATCAATAAAACTATTCTCATTCTTACATGCGAGTCCAGGAAGACTGCCATTAATACTTAACACAAAGATAAATGTCAAAGTAACAGCAGCTATAATAAACAGGGTTTAATTCACTCTGTAGTCTGCAGACTGTCGTAATACATTAGACCGGATTCTTTTCCACACTCAGAAACTGCAGATTGTGCCTTAAAACAGCGGCCACGTGGTTATCAGAGTGCGCAGGTGCACATGCTGAGTGGGCCTGTCTGCAGATGAGGAAAACTGAGAAGATCTACAAGGTTTGTTTTTCCTCCTCTTGATATTTTTGGGCTCTTTAGAAATAAAATAAAAATGACTGGCTTTGCTATCTTTGTTTAAACTGAGACAAAAAAGTGATCCATGTCGATCTGAAACAAAGAATCCTGGAACCACCTTCACTTTCGCTTTACTAATGTTAAGCTGCACAGGTTTATAGATGGCAAAAACATCACTGGTACAGTTTCACGTCATACTTTTTAGACACATTGCAAATGCAGGGCATACGTACTTTGCTACTTATTTCAGTATAAAATTATTTTCATCCTAAATACTGCATTGCTGTTTTTTGCAGCAGTTCTGTAGCAAGAATATGGCTCCATATGTTTATACTAGGGGTGCAACGATATTCGTATCGATGTTGAACCGTTCGATACAGTGCTTTCGGTTCGGTACGCATATGTATCGAACAATACAACATTTGTAATTTATTTTATCAACTTTCCTTCTGACGATGCTGTCTGTGTGGAGCGCTCAGTGAATCTGCGTTCGACTACTCCGCCTAGGCTGCACTGTCGAGCGCAGATCCACTGAGCGCTCCACACAGACAGCATCGTCAGAAGGAAGAGCGCAGGGCAAGCTAGCGAGACAGAAGTGGACCTCCCCCACCCTCATTCAGATCTGGCGTTTGGAATTATTTTGGTTTTCATGTGACGTATGACCCTGAAGGTAAGCGAGTCATGGACTAAAGTAAAACAGTATGTTGGATGTGCCACGCAATGCTCAATTACAAGGGTGGGAGCTAGTGTGTTAGCGCAGTTAGCTCGTTAACGTGTTGGCCGTCTAGCCCCATGCACGGGGCGATCAGGGGTAGCTCGTTAACGGAGATTTGCCGTGTTGTGGCGTTAAGGTCATTTCAGCGAGATTAACCTGAAAGCACTAGTGGGAACACAACGAATATGACTGCACATTTACGCTGACATCATCCTACTGCAAAGACAAGTGGAAGCAGACAAAAACAACAAGCAGCATGCTACAAACTTTACCCGAGTCATTTAGACAGCTGTTAGCACACGATTCTCCTTATGGAGACCTGATATGTTTAATATGCTGCTGAGAATATAGCCCAGAAGAAGCTATAGTATAGCTTTTATTTTGGAAAGAGACATTTCTCTGTAATAAACTCTCTTTTCCAAAGATGAGTGATTCCTCAATCAGATACAGGGCTCGCAATATCGCCTGCCCGACGTCCCGGGGCTAGCGATTTTTCCAGTCGGGCTACCAAAATCTAGCTCTTCCCTGCCCGTCGGGCTATTGTAGGAAGGAAAAATATATGTCAATGCTTTTGCATTCTTTCAGAAATGTAGCTGGGTAATTATGTCATTGGCATCGGTGAGCCACTGTCAATATGTGACATATTGAAGTTGCGTTTGAATTTGCGCTTGTTTTTTTGCTTTCACTTTGCAATCGCGCGAACTGTGTATAGAGAGCGACAGCACTGATCTGTGAGTGATGATAATTTGTGCACCAATTCCTCTGACATCGTCTTATTAATCGTTAGCTTACTATGCAAACATGACAAGTAGAGCAGGGCGATATGGCCAAAAATATTTATCACGATATATATTTGAAAATTTGCGATAACGATATAACTGACGATATAATTGATGCGAGACAAAATACAACTCCACAACATTACTAGCGCAAAAAGACAACCTTCCATTTATTTTCACTTAAACAAGAAGCTGGTTTTTATGTACATTAAAGCTTTATAAAAATGTAACAGTGCAAATGCAAATTGCTTGCTGAAAGTTTAACCAAAAGGCATTTCCAGTAGAAATGGGCTGACATATCCTGAGCATAACCATGTATAATATCCACTGAAGTTAAAAAGAGGTGCTTTGCAACATTAAACTGCAGTGTGCAGTACGTATTTTTCGGACCATAAGGTGCACGGGATTATAAGGCACATTAAGCGAAACAAAGCAGTCAGATAAATCAAACTTTATTAAACTCATTCTTCTTGCTTCCTCCACTTCTGTACCATTGATTCATTAATGTTGAATTCTCTGGCAGCGGCTCTATTCCCATGTTGTTGCAGTATACTAATGACTAACCTCGTATTGTGGATGGATTATCTCAGTTGTTCTCCTGACTGAAGATTGGTCCTTTTACAGCATCCTGCCATGCGATTGCATTTGTCTCTAACCATCAGGAACCTTAACGTTAACTTTTATAAGTGGAAAAGTGTTAGTGTTCGTCCTCCAGCTTCACTGTTTATGTTATGCTAACATAGCTGTGTCGCTAGCGATCACGTAGCACATCATTATATACCAGCTAGCCCAACTTCAGTAACCCTACAAACGTCACTGCTGTTTAGTTTCCTGTCTTCATTTATGTTGGAAGTGATAGCAGAGCTGTACGTTTGATTTTTTTCAGAAATCTCTCAGTCAGAACATGCTATATCATGCTTAGGTAACTAGCGAAACTAGCGAGCTAACTTCCGCTAGCTTCCTGCTAGCTTCTAACTCCGTTAAATGTAATACATTTTGTTTTCATGGATGCCTGGAAGTTAAACTTCATAGTTACACCTGGTAAAGCAGCAATGCTGATCGTTTTATTAAAGATGAAAGAATTTAGACAGTTTTTAACTCTTAGTGATGCTGCAGTGTTCGTTTGACCTGAAGTATACGGAGTTTAGGACCCAGATTACTCCCAGATTTAAGAGCATCTTAGTCCGACAAATACGACAATAACAACGGCCGCTTGCATGTTCTGCAAAAAAATGTGCTTTGTCGTGTATCTGACGGACAAACACCAAACCAGTTCCACATCACGGAAGTTGCACCATTTTTACAAACCAATTCTGGTTCATCTGTTTCACTCAACAATCGGCCATGTGCGTATGAAAACAAAGGCACTGCGCATGCGCGTTTTACTCATATTCTATCGCGATATTTCATTTTCCTATCGTTGCCTAACATTATACCGGTATTACCGTGAACGGTATAATATGGCCCAGCCCTAATGACAAGTGAAATCTCCCGCAGCAAGCTTAAACATGTGAGAGGTTGATCGCGCAGAGAATCGCTGAGCTTATGTGAGTGCGTGTGTAAAAGCAGCAGGATATATATTTTAGTTCTGCTGAGCCAAATAAGACGGGTCAGGGTGAAGAAGTGACAGCCAAAGAAAAGCTTACCACAAAACGGAGAAGTTATGACAAATCAGACTATAAGGCAAAAAGAAAGTGCAGCTTTATGGTTTCATGGACAAAAGAATTTCTGTGGCTGCAATATGACGAGCTAAATAACCAGGGCTGCACATAAGTGGTCCGCAGGTGCGCATTCGCTGTCAAAATAAAAAACACGCACAAGGGTTAGGGTTAAATTTAAAAACTGTACTTTTGAGTTAAAATATATATTTATAATTTAGAGCAGCACGGTGGCACGGTGGTTAGCACTGTTGCCGCACAGCAAGAAGGTCCTGAGTTCAATTCCACCATCAGGCCGGGGTCTTTCTGTGTGGAGTTTGCATGTTCTCCCCGTGTTTGCGTGGGTTCTCTCCGGGTACTCCGGCTTCCTCCCACCGTCCAAAGACATGCAGCTTGTGGGGATAGGTTAATTGGATAATCCAAATTGCCACTAGGTGTGAATGTGAGTGTGAATGGTTGTCTGTCCCTATGTGTTAGCCCTGCGACAGACTGGCGACCTGTCCGGGGTGTACCCCGCCTTTCGCCCTATGACAGCTGGGATAGGCTCCAGCGCCCCCCGCGACCCTGAAAAGGATAAGCGGATGGATGGATGGATGGATGGATTTATAATTTTAATAAATGACAAATTAAAAAGGCATGAACATTTCTTTTTGTATCGAAAAAATATCGAACCGTGACACCAAAGTATCGAACCGAACCGTGAATTTTGTGTATCGTTGCACCCCTAATTTATACACATAAATGAAAGTGACATTTTCTAGAAATAAAGTAGACCCATTTAAAAAAAAAAAAAAAAGGGAAAAAAATTATATAACATCGGTTCAACAAATTGATACTTTGAAATATTACAGTACTTGTCAAAAGTCTTGAGCCAGCCCTCGTTTCTTTAAAATGTTCTTGGTAAATGGAAAACGGGTACTGTGGTTCATTGAAATGTGCAGAATAGTCTAAATAATGACTTTATAAAGAACGTCAGTATTTGGTATGACCATCTTTTTTCCCCCTATAGTCTGAACTTTTACTCATCAGGAGGAACGTCTGTGACCTGGTCAGCTAATCTTTGCTGTTGCCAATAGTCCGTACCAGAAATACTACTTGTTTAATCTGATTGTTAATACAGTTAAGCAGCACGACTGATTACTGAAAGATAGTATTCATCTTTTCCAATGACTATGTCTAATGTGTGTTTGACATTAATCAAGGCTAAGCCTTAACTTGGTATCTGAGTGTGTGTTGGTTTTAGACTAGTTGGTTAGTCCATTCTTTTTAACGTCCCTAGTCTTCGGGACTAGTTCTGCAGGCTTCTTCAAGAACATTCAAAGCTCTCCTTTGGATGTTGGCTGCCTTTTGTTTGGTTCTCTGTCAAGATGATCCTCCAGTCCATGGTCAGTCTATGACTGATGGTGCTTTACTGTGTTTTTCAAACCCGGAATGGGAGTGTTTGGGTTTATTGGCATGCTGCAAAATGTTTTTGTTTTTTTTAATTAATATTTTATTTTTTAATAAGCAACCTATATGAACACAAATAAACCAAAATAAACAAATAATCAAAAATAAACATAAACAAACGGGTGTACCATCTAGTGTGTATATGCTCTCTCACTCACACACACACACACACACACACACACACACACACACACACACATAATATGGCATACATAATTACAGAGATTCAAACAAGATCGGGTCTCCTTGACAAAATGTAATGTTTCCATTTAACCCAAATATCACTAAATATGTCATATTGGAGTCTATTAATGAATGTAATTCTTTCCATTTTAAACAACCCATATACAATCTCATACCAGTCATTTAGTGATGGAATTTTCACACTAAGCCATTTCTTGGTAATAGTCTTACGGGCAGCCAGACTCAGAATACCATACAACAGCTTGGACATTTTATCTACATTCACTGAGTATAGATATCCAAACAAAAGTTCATCCCAATTAAAGGGAAGTTGCATACTAAAAATGATCTGTAACTCAGAATGAATCGATACCCAAAAAATGTTGATCATTGGGCAAGACCAAAACAGGTGAAAATGTTTTATTCCTTGGGCCCCACAGTTTCTCCAGCAGCTGGAGTAATTAGAATAATGTTTACTTTGTGCAGGAGTAATAAAGAACCTACAGAGACTCTTCCAACCAAAACATCTCCATATATTAGAACTAGGGCTGCCACAAACGATTATTTTGATAGTCGACTAGTCACCGATTATTTTTGCGATTAGTCGACTAATCAGATCATCATCCATTGGATGTAAAAAGTACAGCTTATTGCATCTGCTCTTATATAACTATCATTGGCTTTAAGTGTTTAAGGTCTGTGCTAACTAAAAATAAAGACAGGATGACAGTTTATTAAATTTTAATGAAATTTGCAGATTGTTTCGGTGAAGTTTAATAAACTCCTTGCTATCTAAAATATAACAGGACACCGGAGTAAATTCTGGAGCATCTCACACTTCTGATAATCAGCTGTCTGCTTGACGTTTATTCAGCAGTGTAAAAACTATAACTTTAATCTCAGCCAAACCGATTTACTCAGGAACAAATAAAATACTAAAAAAAAAAGCCAAACAATAACATTTTTAAGTTATCTAAGTGACTCATATATCATGTTTAACCTGAGCAGCAAAAGACGGCGGTGGGTTTGAAAACGATTTGCCGGGAGTCCGGTGTTCTCATGGCTCTAGTGAGCCTTGCCCCCGGCTCGCTATCGAGCTAGTGGGTAACAGACGTCTCCGAAAACGTCGGAGCGCTTTTGAAAATATGTGGTGTCCTGATAAACTGAGCAGATATTTGAGGTTTACACAGCTACATTCTCGCCTGAAAATATGTTAAACGTTTATTTTGTGACCCAGAAAGAATAATAAGAGTAATATTAAAACTAACTAGCTGCCGCCATTGTTGGAAACTGAGCTGGGCCGCGCTATGAATTCTGGGACACAGCTTCTTCTTCTTCTTCTTCTTCTTCTTCTTCTTCGGGGTTTAACGGCAGCTGGCATCCTTGTACATGCAGTGCTGCCATCTTCTGTTTCAGTCCGTTATTACACTCTTAAATCCTGCTACTTATTCCTGCGTCTTTTGGGATCTTACAAAGCTTCAAACGACGCGTCGACTATTAAATCAGTCGTCGACGATTTTGATAGTCGACGTAATCGTGACTAGTCGACTAATCGTGGCAGCCCTAATTAGAACTAGAAATTCTCCACTGAAAAGCACACTGCTGATACCAAATGTCATTTGAAATTGCTGTATTTGTTTCCCTTTCCCATTTTTTTTGATGTAGGTAGTATTCCAGTTCTTAACCTCTTGTATACCCTTATACAGTCTAGAAATCACCTTGAGGCCGGGGTCTGCCTGGTAAGCCTTGACAAATATACTCAAAACAGGTAAAGAGAAAAGATCTGTTCTCTTAGGTATAAAGTTATATAGGTGATGCCTAATTTGAAGAAACCTAAAAAAATACGTTTTACTTAACTGGTATTGATCTTTTACTGATTGGAAGTCCCTAAGAATTCCCTTATCGTAAAACATACAATATGCCATTAAACCTTGTCCTGCCCATTTTTTATATCTTACATCTAACTTATTGGGTAAAAAATCAAAATCAAAAGCGCACCATCTTAAAATCCTAACCTCTTCATTCCAATCATTCTTATTAAGAAATTGTAACCAAAGTTTTAAAGGCAGGTTAATCCATTGGTTTCCTTGATGAATTTGTTTTTTAATGAGTGTCACATCCCCTAAGATTGCTTGAATTGGAAAATCTCTTAAGGCCACTGTTTCTATTTCTATTTCTTTCCATCTCGCTTGGTAGTCTACATTACACCAACACACTAATATCCTCAATTGAGCTGAAATATAATAATCTTTCAAACATGGGAACCCCAACCCCCCTTTGTCTTTAGCCAACTGAATAGTTTGATACTTAATCCGTGGTTTTTTCCCTGCCATATGAACCTAGAGATTATTTTATCCCATTCCTGAAATTGTTTATCAGTTATTTCAACTGGGAGTGTTTGGAACAGATAAAGCATCCTGGGCAAGATATTCATTTTAACTGTATCAATACGTGATTCAAAATTTAAAAATGGTAATAAATCCCATCTTTTAATATCCTCTTTTATTTTATAACACAAAGGATTAAAGTTTGCATTATATATCTTAGAGAGATCTTTAGTAATATTTACTCCAAGATACTTCATCTGCTCCGACTCCCATTTCAAATTAGCTTTAGACTTAATTTCGTGATTTGGCTTATAATTAAAAGTTAATATCTGAGTCTTCGATATATTTAGTTTATAACCTGATATTGAGCTAAAGATCTCCAGAAGTGACAACAGCTTGGGGAAAGTAGTGTTTGGATTTGTCAAGTAAATCAAAATATCATCAGCAAACAAGGCATGCTGCAAAAGGAAGCAGCTGTCAATCAGACACTTGCTAGATGGTTTTGCACAGAGGATTAAAATCTAACGGTTCTTTGCTATCTTTATAATTCAGTCAATTCTCACACACTACTGGCTTTAGAAATCTTGGAGAACTATGGCTCAAGATCATTTTAAAAATGACCAAGTTTGGCTTCAAAATGTAAAGAATTTGGTCTTCAAGTTTTAAAACCAAGTATTTAAATGTGTTTAAGATAAGTTGTTGCTATGGTAACTAATCTTAAGATAATATTGGCTGTCCTTTTCTTTTAAATTATATTTTTTTTAAAATCCAAAAATGAACTCTGAACGTCTCCTAAATCTCCTCGTCCCCTCTCCTGGGGGCTAGTTCCAGAACCCATATAGTGCATTGAGGTGAGCATTAAAGGAAACCAGCCCAAAACTCAGGCGTAGGTCAGTAAACTGAAAAGTTAAAAAAAAGTTTAGTCACCGAACAATCAGCAAAGACAGCTCACTAACTGCACCCACCAAAAACAGCTATCTGGCACCAGAGCTCATCTTTCTCTGGCCTTAAATACCTTTAATTGCTGATAGGAGTCCTAAGACAGGACCTTCAGTAGGACATGCACACACAGGCAACTTCAGGAGGAGGCCCTGCTAGGGCCATAACAAAGGCCAATACACAAACTAAATGTTGCCTGTTTTCCGGCCAGATTTCTAGTCCTGGGGCGCAGACTAATCAGTGTCATCTGTTTGCACAGCAGTGATAATTAAAAAGAGAGGTGAGCTTTATCCTGCTTTAACCGAACACTCCATGCCACAAAGAATAAATCACTGTTTGAAATCCATGTTGTTCACCCTGATGTATATTTTTTTTCTCTGAACAGGACCTCTGAAATCCAGCAAGTAAAGATCATGGCTTGTGCATCTCAGTCAGCCTTGGATTACGTCAGGAGTGCCAGAGACCACCTGGTGAGAACATTAAAGGGGTTCACTGAGATTGTGGAGAACCTGTCCACGAGAGGATTTTTCTCAGAGGAAGATGTGAATAAAATAAAGTCAGAGAGTGATGGATTTGACAAAACCAGAAGAATTGTGGACTATGTTATAGAAATGGGGGAAGAAGCTTGCTATGAGTTTCTCAGGATTATTGACACAACAAGGAGAACCTCTGGAGAGAGATCACTGTCTTTTGCAGAATATCCAGAGTCATCGTCCTCTCTGTCCAACATGTTTGATCTCAACTACTGGATCAGCTGCTTTTCCTTCAGGGAGGACACCAACATGGATGTACAAGGTATTTTTTGAACTGAAATAATTTTAACGTATTGATGATTTTTAATCCATCCATATTGTGTTGCTGTCCAGTGACACATCAGTGACATTAAATTGTTCTGCTTTTTTTTTCTCCCACACCTCCTTTCTTTCAGGCCCCAGCCCGTGTCACAGATACCAACAAAAGCTGAAATCAGAAGCTCAGAAGATTTCAGAAAGATCATGGACCCAAAGTAAAGCAGTCCTGTTCAACAAGCAGAGCTCCCTGTCCTACACCTCGCTTGTGTTAGACACACCAGGACAGGCTTCACCATCCAAAATAAAAAAGTCAAAGATCAAGAAAAGCAGGAAGCTTCGACCTAAAAAACTAAAAACGTACATACCTGAGGACAAACATGGAACCTCTCCGAGTGAACTCCTGAAAACATATGAAAGAAAAATCCTTTTGGTAGGAAAACCTGGAACTGGGAAAACAGCTGTGGTCCATCAGATGTTGAAACTGTGGTCAGAGAAAGATAACAAGGATCTAGATTACATGTTCTACTTTGATATGAGAGAAACACCCAACATCACAGAGGTCCATAAACTGGAGGATCTTCTCTTCAGTGTGTTCTGTGAACCAGATGAAGGCAACGATGAGGTCTTAGAGGACATAAAGGATAATGCTGACAGTGTTACCATCATTTTTGATGGAGTTACAGATGTTGGCTCTAGATCTGTGGTGTTTAAGCTCATACAGAAGACCCTTCTACCCGAAGCAAAGATCATCATCACCTGCAGACCAGAGGTGGAGTCAGCAGACTTCCTGTTGGATTGGGACTGTCTCAGAGTGGAAGTGAAAGGCTTCAGTGAGCAGGGCATCAGAGAGTACTTATCCAAGAATCTGAGTGAGAACCACCTCAACAAAGTCTTGTGTAACCTGGAGTTATTCTCTCTTTGCCACGTCCCCATGTACGCCCTGATGGTGGTCGCCTGCTTTAGCTTTGAGGGCTCAGATTTCTCTCCACATCCCTGCACAGTTACTGAAATATACCTCAATATCCTCCATTTCTGCAATCAGAGGAATGTTTCCAAGACATCTGAAAATGAAAGCACTAAATGGGATGCAATACTGTCTTTATCTCAGGCAGCTTTTTGTGCAACAGAAGGGAAAAATGTGAGCCTAACATCACTGCCCAAACTAGACAGCTGTGCTAATTTGGCCATTTTGAGCAGGAATGTAATTCAAATCAGCCCAACTGTAAAGAAACCCTTGTGTGCCTTTCTCCACTACACGGTTCAGGAGTTTTTTGCAGCTCTGTGGGTCTTAAAGGATCCAGAGAAGACCAGATGTGTTCTACAGCAGTGTCTGGTTCAGGGCAGCAAACACATGAAACACTTGGTCCCTTTCCTGTGTGGACTGTTGAATGAGAAGAACACTGATTTGTTAGAAGGTCTCCTTCCTCCTCAGCAGCTCAGAGACACGTCTGACTGGTTCTTCAAACACTTGGTGACCACCTTTGTAGGTTGTAGTGACAGTGAAGACTGTGAAGTGGACTTAATGTTCTTATGTCAATGCCTCTATGAGTCTCAGTCACCTGATGCCTGCCTCTGTCTCCTGGATAAACTGGACTACTTTATTGATGCGAGTGGAGAGACTCTTGATCCTCAGCAGTGTTGTGTTCTGGCCTATGTAATCAGCCAGAGTCAGGAGAGGAAAATAGAGCTGAACCTGGAGGATACAACAGCATCAAAACAGGGAATGAGGCCTTTGCTGGGATGCCTCAGCAAACTTCAAAGGTAAGTGAGAACATTTAGATCTGAAGTTAAAGGGTTCTGTACATCTGTTTTTAATGTTTTAAATGTAAAGCATTCAGTGATTTAGAGCAGTATGTGTTTTTCTTAAAGTGAAAAATGAAAACATAGTAGTGAGAAGGATTTGTTTCAGCTTTGTTTCATCATGTTTCCAGTGAGTTGTAGACAGCAGAAAGTTTGTACGTAGTCTTTAGGTATTTGGTAACATTATTCTTAAGTCTTGATGCATACACAATAATCCAGGTGAGGGGATCCCAGAAAGCTAACTAACTTTTACCTGGACATTTGTCATTTGAATGAGAGATTTTATTACTTATTTAAGACATTTTCAGTCTCAGCTGAAGCACATTTAACTTGTAAGCCTCTGGCAGCTTTGCACAAATTAGGAGTTTTGCATGAAAAAAGCGAACATGGTTCTTCAGTTTCAGCATGAATCTACACAAATAGACTATAATAATATAATAATAATAATGATAAATAATCATATATAATATAATAATAGTTCTCAGCAGCTGATTACATGTGAACTAATGAAGTTCTCTACCAACCTTCCAACTGTAGGAGTGACTCCTTGTCACGCCAGCTGTGGACCATTTCTCTTCTGACTGATGGGGACGTGGATTACGTGAGTTTACTTGACTTCACTGAGAATCAGCTGCACCTCCCAGTCAACAGTGAAACACAACTGTATGACCGAGCTGTGAGAGTCCTGCAGAAGAGGAAGAGGAAGGTGAAAGTCTGCCTTCACTGTGATCACAGAGTCTGTCAAAGTGCGAGCTCGTTCCTCTTACACCATTTACCCCACATCCACTCACTCAGGTATGCTCTTTGGTTTTACTTATTAAACACTCAATGTTTTCATGTGATCTTCAATTGTGGTTAAAAATCCAGTTGAGTTACTTTATAGAAATAATTGAACCAACGCAGGGCTCGCGAAATCGCTAGCCCGACATACCGGGGCTAGCGATTTCGCGAGCCCTGCATCTCTAATACTGACCTTATATGTCTTGAATGTACTTTTAATGCTGGAGATATTTATCTGAGACAAATCTAGGACGGTATCAGTGCTGCTTGTTTCTGTTTGTTGTGCTCAGATCAAATCATCATATCGTGTTTCCTTTTCTTTCTTCCAGTTTCTGTCAGTCATCAGGAAATCTCTCAGATCAAACTGAGTTGTTGATGAATCTCTTCATTGTAGCAGCAGAGAGAGAACAGAGGACAGGAGAGAAGATCCTCAACATGCTATCATCAGTCTGCTCTTATCAGACATTCCCTCTTCATTCTCATTACAATGACAAATATCAGAGTGACTTCCTGTTGGATCTGTACTCCCATGTGAAGGACTGTGAGACTGAAACAGGTCTGAGTGTCCTTCCATCATTACAGCCAGTTTTCCAGTCAGCTCCTGCAGTCTGGTCCATAGACCTCTCAGAGAGAAAGACCTCCATCCTCCTGGAGCTGCTGAAACTCCAACCAGAGAAGAAACAAGTGGAGCTGAGAGGCTGCTCACATGAAGAGAGTGAAGTGAGGAGTTTGCTGCAGTGTCTGCCTTTTATCTCACAGCTCAGGTAAGTCAGATTGTATTCAGAAGCTTAGTGAAGAGTTTTGATGGAGAACATGCGTTCACCACATGCAGTATACACATAGTATATAGTTACTTTACAAAGAAAGCAGAAAACAACTTTTCTATTCATTTAATCTTAAAGTAAAGTTTTTACCGTCTCTTCTTGATTTAAAGAAGCTTCTAAAAGTGGAATTTTGACAAATTTCTAAAATATTTGTGTTTTCTTGTTTTTATGAGGATTAATAAATTAGTTATGTGCTGCAACTGAGATGATATGTTTCCCTCGTTTATGTTATATTTAACATGGAGCGTCATTATGTACAGGAAACATGGACCAGATGGAGTCCATCAGCAGTGTGTGGCTGTTTTTATGCAGCTCACATCAAATCATCTCTGAATGTTTCCTTCTTATTGTTGCAGAGTTGATGCTGAGACATCAGATGAAGACCGAACGAGGATCTTTGTGAGTCTGTTCTGTGTAGCAGCAGAGAGAGAGCAGCAGACAGGAGAGAAGATCCTGGAGCCGTTAGCATCAGTGTGCACATACAAACACAGTCCTCTTAAAGAGAAATGGTGTGACTTCCTCCTGGACCTGTACTCTTATGAGACTGAAACAGGTCTGAGTGTCCTTCCATCATTACAGCCAGTTTTCCAGTCAGCTCCTGCAGTCTGGTCCATAGACCTCTCAGAGAGAAAGACCTCCATCCTCCTGGAGCTGCTGAAACTCCAACCAGAGAAGAAACAAGTGGAGCTGACAGGCTGCTCACATGAAGAGAGTGAAGTGAGGAGTTTGCTGCAGTGTCTGCCTTTTATCTCACAGCTCAGGTACATGAATTCTTCTTTACATGATTAATTCTTCAGAAGACGAGATGCTCCCTGAAGTCAGCAGTGGAAACATTTTTCAGTATATGCATAGGCCCACTGATTTCACCTCCATTAATAAGAAATATTGTTACATTAACAGGTGACACAGAGCTATAAACAATATGTAACTATAACAACACAGGCAACACTGTTGCTGCATCAAAGGAGACTAAGCGATGCTGGTAGCAATCATTAACATGTCAATGAATGAATGTGTGTGAGCGCTCTGTGCTGCAGTTTATTTGTAAGCTGACAGCTGCACATTAAAGCTGTGACACTTTGACCTCGATCCACTTAAACATGAAAGGTTACTCGCTGCATTCAGCTCTGACACACAATCTGGTGAAGGAGTTTGTGACGTTCATGTTATCATGAGCTCCAGCTCAGAGCAGACTGGACATAAAAGACTCAGAGAAAATGTGTCACTTACAGCTGATTTTAATCTGACACTGAACATAACCTGATCTACACCAGGCTGTGTTCAGCATCTGTTACCATGGTGATATAGCCAGGTACAGAGAGCTAGTCTGGTGAAACTAAACACTGACAGGAGGCTCAACGTGGCCACTAACATGTGAATCTTTGTGTTTAAGACTTTTCTGAACCAGAAAATATTAATTGAGTCTAATTTTCAGTGTAAACAAATCTTAATCTAAATGAATTAACTGTAAAATGTTAGTAAATATGTGATTTCCACGTGTGTGATGTGAGCAGCAGGTGAAGCTGCTGTTGTAGATGTTGTTGTTCCCCTCTGTGTGTTTCTGTATTGTTGATGTTTAGTGTTTTGCTGCTAACACTTTATAACAGCTGCACACTCTTCAGCATTAGTGTTAGTTAATACTTGTTTCATCATTTATGAAGCATTACTCCTCCTCAGTATGTCGTTCATAAACATGGATACACATGATGAAGTTTTGCTGAAGAGGCTCAAATATAACATGTTCAATGACAGCAGTCTGATACTTTTCCAATGATGGACGAACACTTTATAAAGTTGTACATGTGTTACAGATATTCCTGAGTTAATCCAGACAGTTACTGGTTGTTAGTGAAGTATGTTGTGTGAGCTGGTCTAAAGTGAGGCCCATCCATGACTTCCAAAGCATTTATCACATAACCTGAAAGCTCAGCAGGACCTGGAGACGCCAGCAGGTCTGAGCTGTCTTCATGACAGGAAAAGGAAAACGCACAAAGTGATACAGAACATACAAATATTGATCACACAGTGCAAACATAACTCACTGAAGGTTTGCAGAGTATTAAATGAGCAGGGCCAGAGTGTGAGTTTGAGGCTTTAAGAGAGGAAGAGACTCACTGAGCAGCTGCAGCCACTCAGAGCTGTAACTTCAATGTGCTGAAACTTCTTCTATCAAATCAAATGTGAATGATCACAAAACACTAGTGAATATTTCACACAGCGTCACAGACGAGTGTAAACAGCACGAACACAGTGTTGATATTGAAGCGATCAAGGCTACTTTAGCTGCTCCCTCATCACAAGGAGTCACCTGATGATGCAGGAAAGTGTCTCTGGGATGTTGAAGAGTTTGGAAGTTCTGTCGTTGGCTCCTCTGGTTTGTAGTCAGTCAGTTTTAGTAAAGACGTCCAGTCAGGTTCACTTCCAAAGTGCTCCTGAGTGAAACACAGCAGCTAAGCTGTTTGGTGCTGTGCTTTCACACAGGTGAACTCAGGTGAAGGCTGAAAAAGGGGGCGTGGCCTCCTCGTCTGGCACAGACTCGTCTGCTCAGGCTAAGGAGGTGATGAGGTTCAGAGGTGGCTCGCCATCTCCTTCATCATAGAGAATCCAGCGCAAACAGCATTTCCTGTCATATAAACATTATAGAAAACAGACGTTACTGCATTAAACCAAGAAACACCAGGATTCAGTGACCATAGCAAATATAAAATCTAAACTCTCCAAATACTCCGACGTACATGAATAATACAACACTGTATTACAGCTGTTCTCACAGTGTTCTACCTTTTTACAGCAGTGACATAATTATTTGATCCTCTGCTCAATTTATGAGTTTGCTGACTTCCAAAGAAATAAACAGACTCTGATTTTTATCAAAGTTTCATTTTACTGAAGACAGAAAATCAGCAAAGATCCAGATTAAACTCACAAACATTGCAAAGTGTGTCAGCAGTGTGTGGTTGTTTCAATGCAGCTCACATCAAATCATCACTGAATGTTTCCTTCTTATTGTTGCAGAGTTGATGCTGAGACATCAGATGAAGACCGAACGAGGATCTTTGTGAGTCTGTTCTGTGCAGCAGCAGAGAGAGAGCAGCAGACAGGAGAGAAGATCCTGGAGCTGTTAGCATCAGTGTGCACATACAAACACAGTCCTCTTAAAGTGAAATGGTGTGACTTCCTCCTGGACCTGTACTCTTATGAGACTGAAACAGGTCTGAGTGTCCTTCCATCATTACAGCCAGTTTTCCAGTCAGCTCCTGCAGTCTGGTCCATAGACCTCTCAGAGAGAAAGACCTCCATCCTCCTGGAGCTGCTGAAACTCCAACCAGAGAAGAAACAAGTGGAGCTGAGAGGCTGCTCACATGAAGAGAGTGAAGTGAGGAGTTTGCTGCAGTGTCTGCCTTTTATCTCACAGCTCAGGTAAGTCAGATTGTATTCAGAAGCTTAGTGAAGAGTTTTGATGGAGAACATGCGTTCACCACATGCAGTATACACATAGTATATAGTTACTTTACAAAGAAAGCAGAAAAACAACTTTTCTATTCATTTAATCTTAAAGTAAAATTTTTACCGTCTCTTCTTGATTTAAAGAAGCTTCTAAAAGTGGAATTTTGACAAATTTCTAAAATATTTGTTTCCTTGTTTTTATGAGGATTAATAAATTAGTTATGTGCTGCAACTGAGATGATATGTTTCCCTCGTTTATGTTATATTTAACATGGAGCGTCATTATGTACAAGAAACATGGACCAGATGGAGTCCATCAGCAGTGTGTGGCTGTTTTTATGCAGCTCACATCAAATCATCACTGAATGTTTCCTTCTTATTGTTACAGTGTTCTTCCTCTGTGGTCACGTCTCCATGAAGCAGTCAGGATCTTTGTGAGTCTGTTCTGTGCAGCAGCAGAGAGAGAGCAGCAGACAGGAGAGAAGATCCTGGAGCTGTTAGCATCAGTGTGCACATATCAGACATTCCCTCTTCATGAGAGATACATGGATGAAGATTATCAGAGTGACTTCCTGTTGGATCTGTGCTCCCATGTGAAGGACTGTGAGACTAAAACAGGTCTGAGTGTCCTTCCATCATTACAGTCAGTTTTCCAGTCAGCTCCTGCAGTCTGGTCCATAGACCTCTCAGAGAGAAAGACCTCCATCCTCCTGGAGCTGCTGAAACTCCAACCAGAGAAGAAACAAGTGGAGCTGAGAGGCTGCTCACATGAAGAGAGTGAAGTGAGGAGTTTGCTGCAGTGTCTGCCTTTTATCTCACAGCTCAGGTAAGTCAGATTGTATTCAGAAGCTTAGTGAAGAGTTTTGATGGAGAACATGCGTTCACCACATGCAGTATACACATAGTATATAGTTACTTTACAAAGAAAGCAGAAAACAACTTTTCTATTCGTTTAATATTAAAGTAAAGTTTTTACCGTCTCTTCTTGATTTAAAGAAGCTTCTAAAAGTGGAATTTTGAGAAATTTCTAAAATATTTGTGTTTTCTTGTTTTTATGAGGATTAATAAATTAGTTATGTGCTGCAACTGAGATGATATGTTTCCCTCGTTTATGTTATATTTAACATGGAGCGTCATTATGTACAGGAAACATGGACCAGATGGAGTCCATCAGCAGTGTGTGGCTGTTTTTATGCAGCTCACATCAAATCATCTCTGAATGTTTCCTTCTTATTGTTCCAGTGTTTATTTGGAGACTCAAGATGGTGAAATCAGGTTCTTTGTGAGTCTGTTCTGTGCAGCAGCAGAGAGAGAGCAGCAGACAGGAGAGAAGATCCTGGAGCTGTTAGCATCAGTGTGCACATATCAGACATTCCCTCTTCATGAGAGATACTTCTATGATGATCTGAAGCAATATCAGTGTGACTTCCTGTTGGATCTGTACTCCCATGTGAAGGACTGTGAGCCTAAAACAGGTCTGAGTGTCCTTCCATCATTACAGCCAGTTTTCCAGTCAGCTCCTGCAGTCTGGTCCATAGACCTCTCAGAGAGAAAGACCTCCATCCTCCTGGAGCTGCTGAAACTCCAACCAGAGAAGAAACAAGTGGAGCTGAGAGGCTGCTCACATGAAGAGGGTGAAGTGAGGAGTTTGCTGCAGTGTCTGCCTTTTATCTCACAGCTCAGGTACACGACACGTTCTTCACACAATAAAGTCTGTCTGTCAATAAATGAGTGCTGAAAATAATTCATGAAAATATTTTAGCTCTATTTAACAATTTAGTTGCTGCTTGATTGAAGCCAGTTTATAGAAATGAGTCCACAAATTTGTAACGTTTACCTTCAACAGTTTTTTAACATGTGACAGTTTGTCTGTGAGAATAAAACTGCACTTAGTGACATTTACAGCATCACTAAGACCTCCTGGGAAAAAAAGCTTCATTAAAAATATTAATAAAAGTTGTACTGTTAAGGTATTTATGTGTTTCTGATGGGCTTTAAAACAAAACAGCATCAAGCAGCTGTCACTGCAGAGGGAAACAGTTTGAGTCATCCAGGATGTTCAGCTTCAGCCTGCATTTGGGGCCTCTCTTCTCCACATCCACACAACGACCATTCATACGTTATTTCTGTCTTCTTCCACACAAAGTAGACCCACTGACTTCACCTCCATTAATAAGAAATATTGTTACATTAACAGGTGACACAGAGCTATAAACAATATGTAACTATAGCAACACAGGCAACACTGTTGCTGCATCAAAGGAGACTAAGCGATGCTGGTAGCAATCATTAACATGTGAATGAATGAATGTGTGTGAGCGCTCTGTGCTGCAGTTTATTTGTAAGCTGACAGCTGTGACACTTTGACCTCGATCCACTTAAACATGAAAGGTTACTCGCTGCATTCAGCTCTGACACACAATCTGGTGAAGGAGTTTGTGACGTTCATGTTATCATGAGCTCCAGCTCAGAGCAGACTGGACATAAAAGACTCAGAGAAAATGTGTCACTTACAGCTGATTTTAATCTGACACTGAACATAACCTGATCTACACCAGGCTGTGTTCAGCATCTGTTACCATGGTGATATAGCCAGGTACAGAGAGCTAGTCTGGTGAAACTAAACACTGACAGGAGGCTCAACGTGGCCACTAACATGTGAATCTTTGTGTTTAAGACTTTTCTGAACCAGAAAATATTAATTGAGTCTAATTTTCAAAGTAAACAAATCTAAATCTAAATGAATTAACTGTAAAATGTTAGTAAATATGTGATTTCCACGTGTGTGATGTGAGCAGCAGGTGAAGCTGCTGTTGTAGATGTTGTTGTTCCCCTCTGTGTGTTTCTGTATTGTTGATGTTTAGTGTTTTGCTGCTAACACTTTATAACAGCTGCACACTCTTCAGCATTAGTGTTAGTTAATACTTGTTTCATCATTTATGAAGCATTACTCCTCCTCAGTATGTCGTTCATAAACATGGATACACATGATGAAGTTTTGCTGAAGAGGCTCAAATATAACATGTTCAATGACAGCAGTCTGATACTTTTCCAATGATGGATGAACACTTTATAAAGTTGTACATGTGTTACAGATATTCCTGAGTTAATTCAGACAGTTACTGGTTGTTAGTGAAGTATGTTGTGTGAGCTGGTCTAAAGTGAGGCCCATCCATGACTTCCAAAGCATTTATCACATAACCTGAAAGCTCAGCAGGACCTGGAGACGCCAGCAGGTCTGAGCTGTCTTCATGACAGGAAAAGGAAAACGCACAAAGTGATACAGAACATACAAATATTGATCACACAGTGCAAACATAACTCACTGAAGGTTTGCAGAGTATTAAATGAGCAGGGCCAGAGTGTGAGTTTGAGGCTTTAAGAGAGGAAGAGACTCACTGAGCAGCTGGAGCCACTCAGAGCTGTAACTTCAATGTCCTGAAACTTCTTCTATCAAATCAAATGTGAATGATCACAAAACACTAGTGAATATTTCACACAGCGTCACAGACGAGTGTAAACAGCACGAACACAGTGTTGATATTGAAGTGATCAAGGCTACTTTAGCTGCTCCCTCATCACAAGGAGTCACCTGATGATGCAGGAAAGTGTCTCTGGGATGTTGAAGAGTTTGGAAGTTCTGTCGTTGGCTCCTCTGGTTTGTAGTCAGTCAGTTTTAGTAAAGACGTCCAGTCAGGTTCACTTCCAAAGTGCTCCTGAGTGAAACACAGCAGCTAAGCTGTTTGGTGCTGTGCTTTCACACAGGTGAACTCAGGTGAAGGCTGGAAAAGGGGGCGTGGCCTCCTCGTCTGGCACAGTGAAAGCTCAGAGCAGCTGCTCAGGCTAAGGAGGTGATGAGGTTCAGAGGTGGCTCGCCATCTCCTTCATCATAGAGAATCCAACGCAAACAGCATTTCCTGTCATAGAAACATTGTAGAAAACAGACGTTACTGCATTAAACCAAGAAACACCAGGATTCAGTGACCATAGCAAATATAAAATCTAAACTCTCCAAATACTCCGACGTACATGAATAATACAACACTGTATTACAGCTGTTCTCACAGTGTTCTACCTTTTTACAGCAGTGACATAATTATTTGATCCTCTGCTCAATTTATGAGTTTGCTGACTTCCAAAGAAATAAACAGACTCTGATTTTTATCAAAGTTTCATTTTACTGAAGACAGAAAATCAGCAAAGATCCAGATTAAACTCACAAACATTGCAAAGTGTGTCAGCAGTGTGTGGTTGTTTCAATGCAGCTCACATCAAATCATCACTGAATGTTTCCTTCTTATTGTTGCAGAGTTGATGCTGAGACATCAGATGAAGACAGAACGAGGATCTTTGTGAGTCTGTTCTGTGCAGCAGCAGAGAGAGAGCAGCAGACAGGAGAGAAGATCCTGGAGCTGTTAGCATCAGTGTGCACATACAAAAACAGTCCTCTTAAAGAGAAATGGTGTGACTTCCTCCTGGACCTGTACTCTTATGAGACTGAAACAGGTCTGAGTGTCCTTCCATCATTACAGCCAGTTTTCCAGTCAGCTCCTGCAGTCTGGTCCATAGACCTCTCAGAGAGAAAGACCTCCATCCTCCTGGAGCTGCTGAAACTCCAACCAGAGAAGAAACAAGTGGAGCTGAGAGGCTGCTCACATGAAGAGAGTGAAGTGAGGAGTTTGCTGCAGTGTCTGCCTTTTATCTCACAGCTCAGGTACATGAATTCTTCTTTACATGATTAATTCTTCAGAAGACGAGATGCTCCCTGAAGTCAGCAGTGGAAACATTTTTCAGTACCGTATTTCCCGGACTACAAAGCGCACCTGAATATTAGCCGCACAAGCTAAAATCAGGGGAAAATCCTGTTTTGTACATACATTAGCCGCACCTGACCAAAAGCCGCAGGTGTTTCAATGTTGACTCATCATATGTAAGAGAATATGCACAAAGCGAATTGTCAGGAAAGAGATGGCTGTTTGGAGACACACCCCTTTTATTAATATTTTGAAAAACAAGTTATGGGTACATATTTGCATAACTTTTTAGGTATATGTACAAGTAGCGGTAATTACAAGTACGAAACATGTACTGTGCTTCATAAATGAGTAACAAATGTAGTACATAACAATAACCTACAGCACACCAGAAAAATAGATTCGGACTACCTTTTAGGCTCAGGTGCAGTGACACGGCTTTAACAAGAAGAAAAGTCAGTCATTCACCATCTTTCTCTTCTTCCTGCACACTAAAACCACCAAAGTCCTCTCCTCCAGTGTCTGATACGAACAGGCTCAGGATGGCTTCGTCATCCACTCTCAGCTTCGTTCCTTCGTTGTCACTTACAAAACCAAAGAAATCCTCGTTGTCAGTGTCAGAGTCGAACACCCTCTGAAGGGCCGTGGCGGTGTCCTCCTCTCCATCATGCAGCAGTCCAGCCCTTCGAAATCCGTTGGTGATCATGGATGTTTTCACACTTTTTCACGCTGTCACATTCCACCGGTGGAGTTGAGCATAACTTGCTTTTCGCAAGTTTATCGCCGCTAGTCATCCACGACTCCCGCTGAAGTTTGTTTTTCACGCTACTTGTACGGCACTATGTTGCCTGGCGGATGGACACGTGACCAACATACCACTCTTGAACCCAGATACTGTGTGTCTGATCGCATGCCCTTCCGCCAGGCAACGTAGTGCCGTACAACAGCGGAACAAACAAAACAAATCGTCTTACGATATGACAAAAATCACGGACAATCCATAGAAAAGCCGCACCTGACTAAAAGCCGCAGGGTTCAAAGCTTGTGCAAAAAGTAGCGGCTTATAGCCCGACAATTACGGTATATGCATTTTAATATAATTGTATAATTGTACAGACGGCTGAAGAGTGAAGCAGCTTGATCATAAGCAGGCTTTCTTTGTGTGAGCTGGCTTGATGAAAGCTAAACCTGCAGTCAGAGATGACAGCTGTGACAATGTGGGGAAACTTTGTGTTCACTCAGCTTCAGTCTCTGTCCACACTCACATAAAAGGAGGCCTTTGATTCGCTATTTCTCTCTTCTTCCACACTAAATGGACCAATCGAATGCTGCCTTCATCAGTCACAAACATGAGCACATGAATGGATGATAAACATCTATGAAGAAGTGAATGAATAGATGTGTTTGAGCGCTCTGTGCTGCACATTAGAGCTGTAAGAAATATTTGTAAAAATTATTATTGAAAAACTATTTTAATAGTAAGGCAATATGAGCAGTGTTACAGGCACAGCCCTAAAGACGGGAGCCTCATGGGCAGTGTGGTCCGTGCAATTCTGCAGATTTACTTTCTTTTTTTTAACAGCGCATTGTGTTGTGCATCCTGATTTGTTGCAGACCATTATCAATCAACCTTGAGCCGTGTCTCCTGTCCAGTACAGAACGAGTTCAGCTTGTCAAATTTACATAAATCCTCGAGCAGCAGTGCTGTTTGTTTGTAGGTTTTCTCCCCCACAAACACAACAATGTCGACGAAACCTTTTGCACCGTCAGAGGCTCCTGTGGTAGCTCCCAAAAGGCTGAGGAAGACGCTAACTATGGCACCAAAAGTTTGACTTCTGCACATGCTAAAGGAAGGTAGAAGTTACCACATTCTTCAGATTATAAGACGCATTAAGCAAAGCCAAACAGTCAGAGGAGTCAAACTTGACTCATTCTTCTTGCTTCGTCTACTTCTGTACCATTGATTCATTAATGTTGAACTCTCTGCAGCTGTTCCCATGTTCTGAAAACAGGGTTTGATCTTTGGTTTCTTCTATAATACTGGACTTATTTTTCTAACAAGGTCTGAACTTTGTGTTTAAACAAGCGAGAGAAGAGTGAAAATGTTCATACCTGTCTGAGGAAAGTGTACAGCTTGTAGTGAGGTTATTTACAGCCTTCAAACATCTATAATAACTTTAAAAAATGAAGCTGACTACTGTACAGATTTCACCTATCGCGGGATTTTTTAGAACCTAACTGCCACAATAAACGAGGGTCCGCTTTAAACATAAAATAATGAGGCCTCTGCCTTTAAATGTGGGGACAGTAACTGCGTGTGTGTAAGTGTGTAAAAACTGCAGATAGTAAGACGTGAAAAAAGACGCACAAGTTTTGACGCTGCGTGATGAACCCCGTATTCCTCGTCCACGTAAATGCAAAGAAGGAGTTTAAAAAAATCTCAGTTTTAGATTATTCAAAATGCCGTTTACGTGTGAACGAAAGGCCCAAACACATAGAAAAAGCTGTATAGGTGTGGACAGAGCTTAAGACGTAGAAGATTATTTTATTGCTACCAGTAAATGATTGCATTTTTACTCTTATTTGTTTCATTGTTCACTAAAGGTTTTAGGTTTGAAATAAATTTTAAGTCGAGTTGGTTTTGGTCTGGTGAGTAACCTTCAGTAATAGTAATAAATCACACAGCAATGAGACATTAATGTAGTTGTAAAATCTTGATAATATATTAAGTAATCCATAGTATTCAGAATACATTGCAAAATACCTTTTGGGGCATGTAATCTGTAATCTGTAGTGGAATACATTTGAAAACTTACCTTCCCAACACTGACTGTTTCATTATATACAGGACACACATGGACAACTGCATCAGCAGTGTGTGGTTGTTTTTATGCAGCTCACATCAAATCATCTCTAAATGTTTCCTTCTTATTGTTCCAGTGTTGATGGGTGCTCAGATCCTGATGAAGCAGTCAGGATCTTTGTGAGTCTGTTCTGTGCAGCAGCAGAGAGAGAGCAGCAGACAGGAGAGAAGATCCTGGAGCTGTTAGCATCAGTGTGCACATATCAGACATTCCCTCTTCATGAGAGATACATGGAGATGTATTATTATCTGAACCAATATCAGAGTGACTTCCTGTTGGATCTGTGCTCCCATGTGAAGGACTATGAGACTAAAACAGGTCTGAGTGTCCTTCCATCATTACAGCCAGTTTTCCAGTCAGCTCCTGCAGTCTGGTCCATAAAGCTCTCAGAGAGAAAGACCTCCATCCTCCTGGAGCTGCTGAAACTCCAACCAGAGAAGAAACAAGTGGAGCTGAGAGGCTGCTCACATGAAGAGAGTGAAGTGAGGAGTTTGCTGCAGTGTCTGCCTTTTATCTCACAGCTCAGGTAAGTCAGATTGTATTCAGAAGCTTAGTGAAGAGTTTTGATGGAGAACATGCGTTCACCACATGCAGTATACACATAGTATATAGTTACTTTACAAAGAAAGCAGAAAACAACTTTTCTATTCATTTAATATTAAAGTAAAGTTTTTACCGTCTCTTCTTGATTTAAAGAAGCTTCTAAAAGTGGAATTTTGACAAATTTCTAAAATATTTGTTTTCTTGTTTTTATGAGGATTAATAAATTAGTTATGTGCTGCAACTGAGATGATATGTTTCCCTCGTTTATGTTATATTTAACATGGAGCGTCATTATGTACAGGAAACATGGACCAGATGGAGTCCATCAGCAGTGTGTGGCTGTTTTTATGCAGCTCACATCAAATCATCTCTAAATGTTTCCTTCTTATTGTTGCAGTGTTGATGGTTGGAATCGTCATCATGCAGTCAGGATCTTTGTGAGTCTGTTCTGTGCAGCAGCAGAGAGAGAGCAGCAGACAGGAGAGAAGATCCTGGAGCTGTTAGCATCAGTGTGCACATATCAGACATTCCCTCTTCATGAGAGATACATGGATGAAGATTATCAGATTAACTTCCTGTTGGATCTGTGCTCCCATGTGAAGGACTGTGAGACTAAAACAGGTCTGAGTGTCCTTCCATCATTACAGTCAGTTTTCCAGTCAGCTCCTGCAGTCTGGTCCATAGACCTCTCAGAGAGAAAGACCTCCATCCTCCTGGAGCTGCTGAAACTCCAACCAGAGAAGAAACAAGTGGAGCTGAGAGGCTGCTCACATGAAGAGAGTGAAGTGAGGAGTTTGCTGCAGTGTCTGCCTTTTATCTCACAGCTCAGGTAAATAAGTGATGATGGTTTCATTTGCAGAACGTTTCCAGCATGTTCTCTGATCCCATCTTCACTGTGTTCCAGCTGTGGTCCAGAGTTCTTCCAGAGTGTGTGCACATCCATGTCTGTAAGATCCAGAGAGGAGGCCCAGCAGCTGGAGTCTCTGCTGCAGCTGCTGGGCTTCCAGCTGCTGCTAACAGGAGCGTTACACAGGAAAAGCTGCTGGTCTGTGGGGAGAGTTCTCAAACTGTGCGGCTCTAAAGTGGATCTCATCCTCACACCCAGCAAGATGTCTGCCAGAGGAGGCGCTCTGCTCTTCAGACACACAACACAACTACACAGTCTGAGGCAGGAAGTGAAACCATGACTCTCTCCTGCTCTTCTAACATCATTTCTATGTGAATCTTTAGTTCTTGGTGTTCATCATTTCTGCTCTTTCGTCTCTTCGTTCTTCAGGCTTTCCATCGACATGTCCTTGCTGCTGTCTCAGTGGGTAAGAAGAGGCAGAGCGGCCCGTCGGCTGGCTGTTGAAGAGCTTTCTCTTGTGCCTAAGAAAGCCCGACCATCACACAGAGTATTGTTGAGGGCCGTCAGTAGTTTGGCTTCCCTGCTGAGATACTGGACAGTCGGACGGTTAGACCTGACTGAGACCTGCATCCCTGCTCAGGGTCTCATTGCACTGCTGCTCCATCATGGTCCTCTGACAGTCAAGTAAATGTCTTTCTGAACATCACAGGACAAATAAAATGTCGATTTTTACTTCAAAGCTTATTTTATATTGATGATCTCTGCAGACTGAGTGAAGAGAGCTTCCAGCAGCTCCTGTCTCTCCTCCATGAAACCCAGGACAAGGACTTGACGTTGTCCTTCTTGAGTAAGGTTGGTGGAGACCTGACCTCCTGCTGCCTGAGCTGGGAGCTGCTTCACTATCTGCTGCAGCAGCCGTCGGCTCAGACCATCACTGTGGACCTGAGGAAGAACCTGTTCTTACAGGAGGAGACCACACGTCTGCTTCCCTTTCTGGACAGGATTGTGTTTAAAAGGTGCTGAATGTGGTTTGATCTTTTACACAGTTTCTGCTGATTAATCAGGAGGATTTGAAATGCTGTCTCATCTTTAATCAGCACTTCATGGATCCTTTAAACAAAGTTGGAAATAAACTCTTTGTTTTCAGGCCCAGTCCCAGCTTTGTGATGAGCTCCATCAGAGAGCTCCACAGAGCTCACGACAGTCACGCTGTTCCCAGTTTGCTGAGGTCACTCGGTCATGTGATCAGCCTGAGCTGCAGACAGCTGGACTCAGTGGACTGTGCTGCTCTGATCTTCATCCTCAGACACGGAGACGGAGTCAGACTGAACCTGCTGTGGACCTCCATACCAGCAGGGGGAGTAGAGTCCATCCTGCTCATGCTGGACAGCGTTTCTCGTCTCAGGTCAGACATTAGAGCTCGTTTCTGTGCTGCGCTGTGTGATTGCTGAACAACACACTTTATTGTAACATAATGCTTCAAAAACAAGCTAACATTTTACTGTTAGTGTGGAACAGATTACATGAACAGTTGAACAAGAAACTACAAGGAAAGTTTCAAACAGCAGGCAGAGTGAACATCATTTAAAGGTAGAGCAGTAATAATAACAACAACAGCAACAATAACACATTTTATTAGTGGGCGCCTGTCTAACAACCCAGGGTCACGTAGCAAACACGGAACAGGAAACAGGATCAAACAGTAACTGGTTCATGTTGATGTTTACAGACAGTAAGCTGGTTTGAAGACGGCTTTGAGTTCAGTTTTCCTGGAAAAGAATCCCAGAGCCGCTGATAGTGGCGCTCATAGTGGCGACATGTACGAACAACAATGTGGTGAAGCTTCCTATCTTATATATCATAGTTGGAAAGAGACGATAATTACACTCTGATGACACAAACAACATGTTCTCACTATGGTATGTGTTCTTTAATGATGACCAGATGTTTATTTCACTACTTATCATGGAGGGTTTCATCACAGATGCCCCGCCCCCGACTGTTGTTTAGTCTCAGAGATTCACGCAAGCTTTTCTTTAGCATTAGCCCGCTGTCATGGCAACAGTGAGAGCCGTTTGTTGTATTTTAATCCAACACAAACTTTACTAAACAACAAAGAAATTCAGACTAATCAAAAGTTTTATTTTTTTTTATTTACACCCAAGGGCCGACTTATCGCTGAACACACTGCAGCTTAGCATTAGCCGTCCTGTTTTTAGATGTCACACAATATTCATGAATTATTTACAAAGTTTACAAATGTCAGCTTTGCAATTTCTCATTAATTATGCAGATAATTGTTTAAAAATATATTATTGGAAATCATTTGGTGAAGTTTACAAATGAGGCCCAAACATTTCTGGTGGTCTTCAGTGTTTCCCAAACTGCAGCCTCTGACTTGTTGCTTCTGATTTGTGTGTCTCATTTGTGGTTTTACCAAATGGTATCATCAGCGTTATTGTCATTTTAATCTTAGTGAATTAAAATTGGTCGAATTAACAATTTAATTGTATTAATTATAGTTATTATCAAGTGTTGTCATTACACCTCCTGGGCTACTTTTATCAGCTGCTCGAACAACAAGCTGAAGGCTGCAAATCACAAGTTTGTCTGCAGACACATTTGAACTGGACCCATTAAAATAATCTGCTACATGCTGTGTTTCTGTGGCTTCCTGGACACAAAGGAGACATTTACTCTTCATCACTGCTGACAAATGATGCTTTTAATCTGATAAATGCAGTAAATCATGAACACAGAGTTACCAGATGAACAGAGTCCTTATTCATTTAAAGCTGTTATCTGTTAACATCCACCTGCACAATCAGCCCAAGCAGGGAAACTGGGCTCAGTGTGACTTTGTCTTAATAACATGAGTGCTGTGCATAAATCCAACATCTAATTACAATAATGTGTCTGCTGCTAGTTCATAGATGCTGTTCTTAAAATCCTTTAGTTTTAAAGATCAACACATTTTATTGGAGCCAGCAGTTTGTTTGCAGCATCTATCATTTTAGATTTTCTGTCTCCATGCGTTTCTTTCCAGTGTTGACAGGAACCAGCTGCTGAGGTTCATCCACTGCTGTGCTGCCTGTGACGTCCAGCAGGAGGCAGCGTCAGGCCTGCTGAGGACTCTGCAGCACAGCTTGGATCTGTCCTGCTCCTCCTGTGTGGAGCTACCGGAGGAGGATCAGACTGAGCCTCTGAGTCTGACTGCTGATGACTGCAGGGCCGTCTCCACCATCCTGACACAGGGCAGCCGGGACACACAGCTGGACCTGCGAGACTGTGAGGTGGAGGACAGCGTGCTGGACCTGCTGTTTCCTGTCCTCCACAGGGTCCGCCTCAGGTGGGAAAGACCACCGAAGAGTCTGAACCAGAGAGAACCTTGTTCACGCTGGTGTTGATGCATCCTGACAGTTTCTCTGTTTGTCCTGTTTAGAGTCAGTAACACTGTCCTCCTCCAGCTGCTGTCTCTGGTTCCTGTGAACAGTGAGAGGGACGCAGTGAGGCGGGCGGTGTCCCTGTGTACAGCCCTGGGTGGAGAGCTGGATCTCAGTCACAGCACGCTGGATCAGAGGGTCTGCGGGGCTTTGGTCCAGATGCTGGACTCGTGTGAAGGGCTGACAGAGCTGGACCTCAGTCACTGTCAGCTCACTGACCAGCTGCTGCTCCCTCTCATCACACATCTGCACAAAGTCCAAGTCCTAGAGTGAGTGTCACACACTGATCCTCCTGTGGGAGGCACCAACAACCATCAGCCTGTTCACACACACTACAGTAATATAATGTGCAGCGATCAGTTAGAGCCACATGTTGTGTTTGTGTTACAGTCTGAGTCACAATCAGATCACTGATGCTTCGACCGATGTGTTACTGCAGCTGCTCTCCATCAACCCCTCCATCCACTGTGTGCGGTGAGCCAACATGAAGGAGTTTCTTCTCAGACTCTGAGAGGAATCATTCACAGCCTGAGCTCACGTGGATTCATGTTGTTCTGTGTGAGTGACGTCTGCTCTCTGCTTTGGTCTCTTTCTAGACTCTTCAGCAACAACATCGTGCACAGAGCAGCCTTCAAGGAGCACACGCAGTTTGAGATCTGGTGAAGCGCTCGCCATCATCTTTAACATCGTCGTTATCATCATCCTCCTGGTCATCATTATCATCATGGTCATCATTATCATCATGGTCGTCATCATCATCAGAGCAGCCTTCAAGGAGCACACGCAGTTTGAGATCTGGTGAAGCGCTCGCCATCATCACCATCGTCGTTATCATCATCCTCCTGGTCATCATTATCATCATGGTCGTCATCATCATCATCATCATCAGAGCAGCCTTCAAGGAGCACACGCAGTTTGAGATCTGGTGAAGCGCTCGCCATCATCTTTAACATCGTCGTCATGGTCGTCATCATCAGGGAGATGTAGTTTTATGGTCTCAGTAAAAACTCTCGCAATTGCTTCATACTAAGCAATTTAATATAATTTAAATTTAATTTAAGTAAGAATCTATCGGCACCTGTGGTCGGCTCGGCTGAGGAGATCCAGTGTCCCCGCCTTCTCTCACCTCGTCTTCGCTGCGGTGAATCCGCGGAATCTGTGGCCACTGAAACAGGTTCCCTGGATGGCTGTCACCGGTCTGATGGACCAGGATCGCCCTTGTTAACGCTCGGTCGTTAGCAAATAAAACGTTCATGTTGATTTCCTCTGTGTGACAGAAACCTGGCTAAGTGACGGTGAGTTAAGCGCTTTCTCAGAACTATCACCGCCAAACTGTTCGTATTTTAACTCACCGAGGACTACGGGCCGAGGTGGAGGAGTGGCCACAGTTTACAGAAATACTTTTCGCCAACTGTCACTTTCTCCAGTTTTGACCTGAATATGTTTGAGCTGGGTCATCCTGTTCTCTGTGTGCTGATCTACCGTCCACCTAAATATAACAGCAACTTTGTTCATGACTTCTCTGAGTTCTTGGCTGAAATAATGACAAAGTAGGACAAAGTTTAATCCTGGGTGATATTCATGTGTGTTGTCCTACTAAACCACTGGCAAAAGACTTTTTAAACCTACTTGATGCTTTTAATGTGTTGTAGTCTGTCACTGGTCCCACTCATAAACATGGACACACTCTGGTTTTGTCTCATGGTTTACCTGTTTATAATCTTCAAATTTATGATGTCGTCTTTTCTGATCATTTGCCTGTATTGTTTGAAACTTCTCTTCCCTGTAACATCACTACTTGTGTCCTCCTACTGCTTCTCGCATGTTTAAACCATCAAGTGTCGCCCAGTTTTCTACCCCCTTTATTTTTTTATTATTTCAGAATTGTTGTCTTGAGGCCAAGAAAGATGCCAAGCGGATTTATTTTACCAAGTGGATCATCATGGCCTTGCCATATTGGTCCATTTGATTGACCTTTATTATAATTATGAATTTATTTTATTTTCAGTTGCTACAAACAGGACAGACATGACTGTGGGATAGGACAGGGAGAAAGAATGAAAGAAAGAGGGAGAGAAAGAAAACCAAAGGGGAGAAGAGACGGTGAGAAGGGGGGAAGAGAGAAAAAAAACAAACAAAACACCTGGATCACCTGTACGGAGAAAAAAAACAGAGGAGAAAGCAAACAAAAAAAAAAGAGCAACATAATAAAAACAGCACCATCACAATAAACTAGCTAGCAGTAGATATCAGTAGTTACTAAATAATAAACGATATTGTGCAGCACGCAAGATAGACAGCGCACAATGTGCTTTGAGGCAGCAGCCAAGAAAGGTGTAGTCCGCGTCTGTGAATACCCATGTGTACACCCGTGTGCACACCTGTGTGGATCAGCATGCTTGCATTCCAAAGGTTTCTCCATGTAATGATCTGCTAGGGAGTGTGGGGAGTCGCAGCCCCGTCCACCAGGGTATGAAGCAGGTATGGAGGAGATCCAGGCCCCAGACATCCAGAGGCCCCAGAGTACGAGGACCCGAGGAGGACCACCAAAGGGGGGGAACCGTGCCACCCTCCTGGGAAGAGCTGAGTAGAGCCCCAAAGGAGAGGTCACCCCGCAGCTACGGAGCAGAGGCCAGAGGGGGTTGCAGTGGCGTGCCCGCGGGCTCTGCCGGCAGCCAGCTGTGCCAGAGAGGACCGAGCTTCAGGCCCAGAGGCCTGAGGGCACCCCACCCCCTGGAAGGGGCCAGCCGGGCCACAGGCGCCAGGCCCCGCCCATTCTACTTTTAAATACTCTAGGAACAACAAGTAGGCCTGCAGTGTGAGAGCGAGGGAGAGAGAAAGGGGACGTGGCCCGGGTCAGAATCAAAGCCAGGCCAGCTGCTCTCCACCTCGTGGCACATGGTCACCTGCTCATCCTAGTGAGCTCCACCAGCAGCTCTTTCACACAGTTTACACTGTCAAACACCGTGTGTGGACCTCAGCTAACAACAGGCTACATTTAAGTCTGGACTACATGCTTTTATATTGAGGAGATTTTTCACTGTTTTTATTCCATCAGCAGCTCAACATCATGAGCAGCTTTGACATAAAGACATCAAACTCAAGCTGACTTTAAACTGGATCGACTTTTAATACAGGGGCTCAAAACAACTAACATCTTTATTATATATCAGGACAAAGTCATTTTATATTTATATTTTATACTGTAACTGGAAATGATACACATGAATCTGATTTTGCTTTGGATTTATCTTCTGTTTTAGATCAACTTTGATCACTTAGAGCCATCTTGAGTCTGTTTGTTCTAACTTCTCACTAACATCTCAGATGATTTCTGATCCCTGCTGTTCCCCATCTGCCCTGTAGGTGGCCTCAGTGTGCCTCAAACCATTTACAGATGATTACGTGTTGTTCACAGTTCATATTTAATCAGAAGACGTGGGATGTTGAAGCAGTTTATACACCTCCATCCATCCATGAACATGTAAGAAATCAAAGGTTTGCTTCATGTCTGAAATATGTAGAAAATATTTATTTATTTTATTATTTCATTATTTCATTCACAGGAGGTCAGAGTGTCGCACAAACAGCTTTAACTGCACAACGTCACACTTTAAATCATGTACAGACAAACCTGTGTGTTTGATTTATGGAGAAATAATAAAGACGTGTGTACAGCTGTCCATAAAGCAGCTTCTCACACAAACTCTGACACTTCACTCACTTTAATTCAAAGCTGCGTAATAAAGAGCTGTGGCTGCTATGAACTGCTGAGGATGACTGCATGAAGCTCGCAGCTGAAGTTTCATTCGTCTATTTTAATGTTAATGTTGCCTTTTTAAGTCTGTGTGAGGATTTTAATGACACACATTAAAGGAGCTTCTTTGATTCAAACCAAATTCATGTTGATTTTCAGCCTGAAATGATAAAAACTTCAATAATTCTGTTTATAATCATCAACCTGGAGACTAATGAAAAGTATGATGGTACTTTGATTTGGAGCCTTTTTCAGCTTTATCTAACCAGATTCTTACTCTGAATCATTATCTTGGCCTCCAGTAACACTGTGAGACTTGTCCAGGACACAACCACTAAAATCTGATGTGGGGAAAATGAACAGAGGGAGTGATTTTTTAAGTCTGATTTCAGACCATGTAAGTAGTAGTTAAGCCAGGAGTAGGGCAAAACGTTTATGGCCCCGAAGTTCTATTTCCCACAACATATTGCTAGACTAGTAAGCAAAAACTTTTCTGTGATTAGTCTGGCAGATTTGGGTTTTTTTGTTTTAGTGATAGGTTAATTCTGCCAGTTAGGTTTGGGTTGCTTTCCTGTTTTCAACAGAGAGTTTTTCTATACATGGACATGTCCAGAACTGGGCCCATTATTTTTGTAACGGTGCACTTAGAGAAAATCTGTCAGGTGTCACCCTCATGGTGATGTTTTGATGATTTAATAATCAGCTCTCTTTTTTCTAATTTTTGTTCTAAGCAGGCCTGCAAGATTGAATTAACAGCGCTTTAAAACATTTTCGTGACAGCAAATATAAGGTGAGCTTCTCTAGATTACAATGGGCTGAGGAGAAGGCTGTGGGAACCCGATCAGTGTGTGACTTCCTGTCTAAAAGGATTGCAGCGAGTCAATCCAGTCCAAAATCATAAACAATTGCTTTTTCTTTTAAAAATGATGACGTGATCTTGCTGGTGATGGAGACTGGAATAGGTTGTGCGTCTCCACTATCAGCAATATCTCGTGTGAATGCGTGTGAGTGAATGTGTGACTGGACTGACGATGTGGACTGAAGTGTTGACTGACTTGACACAGACAAAGACCAGACCAAGGTTAGGATTAGTAAATGCTGACAAACAATTCACCACGCCAGTAAGAAAAGGGTGGATGCTTTACTTTGTTTTGCTTTTGGCAGGAGCAGGAGGATGAGCGAGACCGGAGGGGGAGACTGTAGGTTCACCTGAGAGTGTGGAGCGGCAGACTTAACCCTTTGGCTGCTAATTTTGGGTTTTGCTGATGTTTGCTTGGTTCGTGTTACCATTAACCATAGCAGGCCACTGTAGAAGTCAATTAAATCTTATAGAGGAAAATAGTCAGAACCAAAACAATATTTAGGAATTACATAGGGGAATGGTAGAGTAAGACATTAAAATACAGTTATGGAATAACAAACACTGGTCCAGGTGACCGAGGTTTTTTCCCTTTAAAATAGTAACGTATTAAAAAGAGAGCACAACCGGTAGGGGCCTGTGATAGGACGTGGTATTGCAGGAAAACACGAGCAAAAAAAAAGAAAAATGGGGTTTTCAAATGTCAAGTTCATGCTAACACTCGTGTTTTGTTTCTAGGTAGTTCTGGGGATGCAGGCTCTGGGTGGAGCCAGAAGTTCAACAGATTTGACATGATAATTAAACTGATTTCATTTCTTAACACAGGTTTGCAGGCCCAGAGCAAAGATACTCGAGAGGAGAATTGTTGAGGTGTTCTAATATGACTAACCTTTTTCTTTTAATTTCGTAGATGTGGTGAAGCATTTTCATTCTATGTGACACATAAAATGTGTCAAAGGGGGAATTTTAGGTTTAATTTGAAACAATGGATTATATGATCAGTGTTGACTTTTCAAAGTCAAAGTCAAAGTCAGCTTTATTGTCAATTCTGCCACATGTACAGGACATACAGAGAATAGAAACTACGTTACTCTCAATCCCTAGATAAAATAGCAAATGAACATTTAAATATAAGAGTGATTAAAAATGCAAGTAAAATAATTAAAAAGTAAAAATTTAAATAAATAAATACAATACAATTTTACATATAACAAGAAAGCTATACAATATACAATATAATGAGTAAATGACATTGAGTGCAAACCAGGCAGAGTAGTGCAAATGGGCAAATAGTGCAAATGGAGATTTGGTAATGTACGGTAAGAGATAGTGTAACAACAAAGTCTTATGAGGTAGTGGCAGTCCAATGCTCCACAAAGTGACTGGTAACTGGTGCAGGCCAGTGAGTGAGTCAGAGAGTGTGTGTGTGTGTGTGTGTGTGTGTGTGTGTGTGTGTGTGTGTGTGTGTGTGTGTGTGTGACAGAGTTCAGTAGGACCGTGGAGGAGAGAGGGGAGAGGGGGCAGAATCGGGAGGGAGTTAAGCTTCCTGACAGCCTGATGGATGAAGCTGTCCTTCAGTCTGCTGGTCCTGGCCCGGAGACTCCGCAGTCTCCTCCCCGACGGCAGCAGCTTGAAGAAGCTTTGCATTGGGTGCGTGGGATCAGCCGCTATGCAAAGGGCTTTTTTAGTGAGACGGGTGCTGTAAATGTCCTGGAGGGAGGGGAGAGAGACACCAATGATCCTCTCTGCAGCCCTCACTATGCGTTGGAGGGACTCCTGAAGTCCACGACAATCTCCTTCGTCTTCTCCACATTCAGAGAGAGATTGTTGTCAGCACACCACGTGGCCAGGCGTCTCACCTCACTTCTGTAGTCGGTCTCATCCCTGTTGCTAATGAGACCCACCACCGTTGTGTCGTCCGCAAACTTGATGAAGAGGTTGGAGCTGTATGATGGAGTGCAGTCATGGGTCAGCAGAGTGAAGAGGAGGGGGCTTTTTGGGTGTTTGATAATTTAGGTACAGTAAAACTTACGTAGAAACAATAGTTTTCATGTTTAAGCTTAACTGATTAGAATAAATGAAATCCTGTTTAGAAGATAAAATGCCTGTGTTCATGAGAAGCTGAGTACTACACTTAAAGGGAACTGTGGACAGCAGGCTGAATGAAACGTATGCTTTTGTGAAAGAAGGGAAGATGTTAAGATTGAAAATGTTTGATTTCTTTTTTGATTTATTTCACTAGAATAGGCGATTATAATAATTTTTCATACACACATTGCAATTGTGATCATAGGAATTGCCACTCAGTCTTGTGAAGGTCATAAGCTTCGTTCATATATAGGAGGAAAATGTAGGAAAATGGCTTAGAGTGCAGAGGGGTAAATGCAAAATCGCTTACACACATAAATAATATTTTGACTAATCGTCTAGATCAGAGAGTCCTGAATATAAAAATCTGAACCAACTTTGAGTAACTAGAAGAACAATGGATGAACATATTAGATTATTGAGGCGTCGCACAGAGGTGTTTTCCTTTTCTGTCCTTTACAGAAGGAGCAGATTCCAGAACCACAGCAAAACCACGAGGGGGTTGGCCAGAATCCAGGAAGCACCAGACCAAACAGATCTGGCCAATAAAGGGGGGCACGGATGTGACCTAAAAGAAGCGTAGATCTCAGAAAATTGCCCGTCCCAGAAGATTAGTTGTTTGAACTGTAAAGAAGGTCAAAAAGCTCGTTAGACAGAGGTGGTGGTCATGCTGGATATGGTCTACCTGTTAAAGGGGGCAAAGGGACAATTAAGTGAACTGTAAGTTGTGTGCTTAGAAACCAGGAGTAATTTTAAAGAGGAAACGGTTTAACTCTATAGAGACTGTTTCCACAGATTGACAAAAGTAATCTAGGACCTTTTACTAGGAAAAGCTAATTATATCTGTTTGGATTTTACCGTGAGCAGTGAGGGAAGTCAGAAGTGGGTTTAAACTGTGACGCTGGGTGAAAAGGGGGTGTTAGGAAATAAAGGTAGGACAGCTCACAGCCCGGTGTAGACACAAGGTGCTGTCTTAGAGCTTGACTTATTTGTTTGATTTATTTGTTGGATAGAAGTAATTATGCCACAATAATAAGGGAACATTGAAAATACACAACCCGTTGAGGGGACGGATGACATGTGTGTTTGGGCAAGTGAAAGGTTTCATTTCGTTTAGTATGACTCCTTTGGTTAAATTCTTAGCTATTATTCTCACATGCAAGTAAAGTTAAGGGGATAACTTAGGTATTATGTCGTCTCTCTTTAGGAAAGATGAAAAGGGTGGAGCTGTTACGGAATAAATATATATTCTTAGTGGTTATTTTCTGTTTATATTGTTTTATAGAGGCCAGTATAGTAAAACGCCACTTTGAGTTATAATGTGTGCTAAAGGTCACAGAGTACTATGTAAGACAGGAAACTGCAGAAGACGCTTTGTGCAGGCCTGCAGAGTACAGGGAGTGAAACTAGGCAGAGTGCACTGAGTTGTTTTGATCAAAACTGTGTGTGACGTATAAGAGAACTATATTATATGCATTGAGAAAGTGTCCGAAGCAAGGAAATAAAGGTAAAATTAAATACACCAATGTAAACGGAGAGGTGCAAAAGAAAGGCACCTTTTAAGGAGATGCCTTTTTAGAAAAAAAAAGAGGAAAAAGGCAAAATGGGAGCTAGGGGAGAGACTCCACTGAATACATACTGTATTTAACCCACCTACTAATGCACACACATGCAGTGAGGTCAAAAGTCATCTCAGAACGGACAGAACACAGAAGCTGATGCAGGTTTTATCTGCGGAGAGGATGGACACTGGAGAAAGGACTGCCCCTATCGGTGTCAAAACCAAAGTGGATAGCACTGTGAACATGGAGCAGTGGTGGTCACAAACAGACTGAAAGGAGGAGGGCAGGACCGTGGGGCACCCTTCAGGCTGTTGTTTATCGAAGACACCAGAAACGGAAAGTGATGCACACACACCCACTCACACAGTATAAAGTGACCTACACACACTGACTCAGCATGAAGTGATAAACACATACACAAACATATGTACACACGTTGATTCAGTGAATAAAATGACAAACACACCAACACACTGACTCAGTGAAAAGTGATGCACGCACGAACACACATGCACATGCTGGTGCAATGCAACGTGCAGACGGTGGGTGGACGATGGCTGTTGTCTACACCAGATCATTCCTTACCTCAGTTGCATGTCACGTTCTTTTACATGGTGTAAGATGTTGTGGTGGGGCATGGTCTGCGGTGCCGTGCGGACGCACCTGCACGGCATCCGCAATCATGCCCGCCGTGTTAAAACACGGGGACTCAGGGGTTGGTGTGGTTGTGGTGTGACGTGAATTAAATAAAGATGGCTCTGAACGTTGCTCCGTGGTCCCGCCGTGCCTTATTCACGCCACAGATGTGAAGATTCATGTGCTCGTTTGTGCTGAGGCTTTTTTTTTTACTTTCCTCAAAGCTCTCCTATAGAAGCTCAGTTTGATTGCAGTTGACTGCCGGTAGGGGTTCACTGCCAGTTTTAATGGCTTGCTTTTATGTGGCAGGTTACAGACATTCAGTGAAAAATAAAGGCATTAAAACATGAGTAAAACAGACATTAAAATATACAAGAAATTAAAACAAAATTTAAAAAAATAAAAAAAATATTTAGAGCGACCAAAAGCTGACTAAAGGTGACTCTGGTATCCAGGACCTGTACCTCTCAAGAACCAGAAAACAGGCAGGGAATATCATCACAGACCCCTTTACACCCTGCACACAGACTTTTTGATCTGCTGCCCTCTGGCAGACGGTACAGAAGCCTGCAGACCAGGACCACCCGACATAGGAACAGTTTCTTTCCCCTTGCCATTTCCCTCCTAAACAGTTGAACTGTCACACTGCTCACACTGCTAGACTGCAACTGCACCTTATGTACATTCTGTAGTATTCATTCCTGTCATCCTGTATTTTATGTATATAAGATTTAGATTGGTTATGGTTGGATATGTGTGTATGTATTGTGTTGTTTACATACTGTTGTGATTTACATTGCTGTGCTTGAGAGCCACCATCTACTGGAACCAAATTCTTTGTATGTGTATCAGAATCAGAATCAGAATACTATATTGATCCCTAGGGGGAATTATGTTGGTTACAGTGCTCCAGTACAAACAGTAAAAAAGAAAGACAATGCAAGAAGTAAGAAATAGCATAATATATACATATATATAGAGCTGGGCGATAGAACGAGAACGATAACGATATGTATTGCGAAATAACTTTTTCTCGATAGAAAAGTTAAACTATTGTGACAGGCCTCATCTCTCTTGTTTCCTGTGTGCAGACTCTCGTGTTTTATTAGTATTATTGACAATTTAGTAGTCTGTTTTGTTTGTTCTATTTTGAAACTTAAACGCTTTAGTGGCTGCCTTTTGTGTAGTTTGCAATATTTGCCTTTATTTATCTAAAAAAGTCTCATGTTCCTTAAGTACATCTACCCTGTTGAACTTATTATGGGAAATAAATATTTAAATCAAAACAAGCTGCTGATTATTTCACATTTTACTTGTGAGCAACGGCACATTTAAATCTTACAAATATAGTTATTTGGCTTATATTGTGATAGATATCGTTATCGCCTGAAATGAAAAAACATATCGTGATATGCAAAAATCTTATATCGCCCAGCTTTATATATATATATATATATATATATATATATATATATATATATATATATATATATATATTAGGGGTGCAACGATATTCGTATCGATATTGAACCGTTCGATACAGTGCTTTCGGTTCGGTACGCATATGTATCGAACAATACAACATTTTTAATTTATTTGATCAACTTTCCTTCTGACAATGCTGTCTGTGTTGAGCGCTCAGTGAATCTGCGTTCGACTACTCCGCCTAGGCTGCACTGTCGAGCGCAGATCCACTGAGCGCTCAACACAGACAGCATCGTCAGAAGGAAGAGCGCAGGGCAAGTTAACTTGCAACATGGCAAATTGAACCTCCCCCACCCTCATTCAGATCTGGCGTTTGGAACTATTTTGGTTTTCATGTGACGTATGACCCTGATGGTAAGCGCGTCTTGGACTAAAGTAAAACAGTATGTTGGATGTGCCACGCAATGCTTAATTACATGGGTGGGAACTAGTGTGTTAGCGCAGTTAGCTCGTTAACGTGTTGGCCGTCTAGCCCCACGCACGGGGCGATCAGGGGTAGCTCGTTAACGGAGATTTGCCGTGTTGTGGCGTTAAGATCATTTCAACGAGATTAACGCTGACAGCACTAGTGGGAACAGAGACAATTCTCTGTAATAAACTCTCTTTTCCAAAGATGAGTGATTCCTCAATCAGATACAGGGCTCGCAATATCGCTAGCCCGACGTCCTGGTGTTAGCGATTTTTCCAGTCGGGCTACCAAAACAGATTTCCAATGTTACCATGTGTTTGTGTATGTGTAATGTCTTTACTTATACTGGTCAATAGACTTTAGTGAACACATTATTGAAAGGTGTTATTGATAGGGTTGTCTAGCACAACCCTATTGCTGGAACAATCAGAGACAATTGTACTGCCTCTAGCAAAGCACTGGACACCAGGCAGAACACTCTGTGTGATCTCGTGCACGAGGGAGATGCCTGTGACGAGCGCTGTTCCTGCCACTTGAACCCCAGTCACTCTCTGTCAGCTCCCTCGTAGCACTGCCCTTTATTGAGGTTATGTGAATATGCTTAGGTCATTAACATATGACATCTTACACCAGCAAAGAGTACCTTGTCTGTGTTAGTGTAGGTATGTGTGTGTATGTGTGTGTGTCAAGATATGGCCCTCTGAATGCCTCCTTAAAAAGGCGGTGCCAGGAGTCCAGCGGTCCACCTAAAGAAAGGGCTCCTATACTTGAACAGATAGACAGTAGGTGTCCACCTATACCATAAATCAGAAAGAGAAGATACCACCTTTCTCATGACCTTAGGATGTGTGTGTATGCCAGAACACTCTGGAAGGCACACAGTCTTTTCAGACTACTATGGATCAGACCTTTATCATTATACAATTGATTCTGTACCGCTAAGCATATATGATTATATATTTCTAAGTATAATTGACAATCAAACAATATAAATATGACAGTTATACATAAATTAAAAACAGTTTTTCAAGTATCTTTATTCCTCTGAAGCAGCTGCATTATAACCAATCTTGTCCTCTGTGGCCATTTAAAATAGCCTAAAATAACTGTTGTTATATTTGTTGCAGTTTCTGCTCCTCTTGGACACACGACTGTTGAAAAGACATATTTGATTTTCGATGTGACTTTTAACTGGATAAATATCAGATATATAAACGTCCCTCTGCAACAAGTCCAGCTTCTACCTCATGATAGGAATGTTTTTGTGGCTCAAGATGACCTGATATCTTTCATGATGGATACATTTGACTCATGTTTCACATATTATAGACCAACAAGTGCCCTTCTCAGTGTGAAGTGAACTGGAGTCTGTCTGTACTGGATCTGGATTCATCATCGTCCCTCCAACAGCGACATAGTGATCCGGCTCACCAATTGGTGAAAACGACCTACCGAGCCTGCTAGAAGGTGCAGGAGGGCCAATCTGAGCTAAAATTATGGAGCTAATAACTGCTAATAAAGCCAATTGATGGACCGATAACATGTATATTTAATGTCAGCTCCCTCCAAAATAAGAGTTTTTTAAAAAACTCAGACTGAGGTCTTATTTTGAAAGCCAGAGTTTGTTGAAGCTGTTTCCTGAAGGGGGACCCTGAACAATTAGAAAAAGCAGATTTTAAAACACTTAATGTCATCTGTGCTCATTAAACGGACATCATGCAGTTTATCTTCAAACCAGCAGAGGGCCACATATCACCAACAACGAAGAGTTCAAGAAGATGTTTGTGCCATCAGAGCTGTACGTATTGATCTGATCAATATTGAAGTTCATGTTTCTGTGATTGGTAGTGATGTGTCAGTCGCGAACGAAACGGCTCTTAGAGCCAGATCTTTGAAGTGAACGACGCGAGCCGGCTCCTTATTGGGATCCGTGGGGTTTTTTTTTCTTTCTCTCACCCTCTCTCTCGCACTATTTTTCCCCTTTCTCTCCGCACGCGACTTGTGCTTTGCGCTGCAAACACAGGGGAGGGGCGGTAGTTACACTCACAGTAGAGCAGGAGGGAGAGAGAGAAAGAGACTCAGGGACAACAACATCACATTAGAAAGGTATAGTAATCATCCACAACTATTTTCAGTTGCGGGTGATAAAGGATTCAGAAAGTTTATTCTTGCAGGCCCATGCATCTTCTTTTTGTTTTCATATTTGATTTATTTATTACATTTTATGTGGAGTGAATAAATGAAAGTATATTTAAAGTATATTTACGGCACGTACAAAGCCCGAAGCACGTAAAAACTCCAAAATACGTAAAAACTCCAAAACACGTACAAACTCCGAAGCACTAACAAAACCAAACAGAAGTGCTCCAGGATGCTAGACGCAGTGTTGAACTTTTGTTACCTAGCAGCTACACAACCCAGGAAGTACCAACAACTTGATTCTGTGTGTGGTAGTAACAGGTAAATGAACATTTTTTTTAATTATTTGAATATATATGAGTGCTTGTGTGTAAATACACAAACAATACACATATGCTTTCAATTGTGTAATTTAAGTGATCTAGGTAGCTGTTTTGAAAGTTCAGTTAACGCTAGAAATGTGTTTTGGAGTTTGTACATGCTTTGTCTCTAGGGGCCACCGTATATATTTATATATAAACATATATAAATAAAACCACTTTTTTTACATTAGTAATTCCTTTTGTGCATAATTTTATATTATTGTTAATAATAAATTAATTATTATTAACCTGAAGAGCCAGTTGGGAGCCGAAAGAGCCGGCTCTTTTTAGTGAGCCGAGCCGAAAGAGCAGGTTCTCTAAAAAGAGCCGGAAATCCCATCACTAGTGATTGGATCAGTTTTTAAAAGCAGCTATTTTTATAGATTGTCAGAAACATGAGAGAAACTGAATGTCTTTAATATTTGATACACTGAGTACTTTTGGATGTCTACTTATTCAACCATGATGGAAACATCCCATAAAGAAAGATAAATCAAAAATTTGGATTCATTTTAATGAGCCCCATGACTTGTTGAAAATGCAGAGGAGCTGGTTGTGAAGTGAGCTTAAGAGAAACACAACATACTGATATTCACTGTGAACCTTTGAGTGGAAAAAGACAGAAAAACAACATGTGGATCCTGGAATAATGTGAGCTTCCATCTTTAAAGGACTGAAGAGGAAGAAGTTTACAATGAATCATTTAGAACAGTTTCAAACATCAACTGACTGAATCCATGAATCTGAAAACATGTTTCTGAGTGAAAGAGACAGACATGTACAGACTGAACTATCTGTTCAACAGTCAGAGTGTTTCTCTAACAGGAGGACACTCTTTACACTTCACTCAGCACAGGGACACTGAGGAATCAGGAGGATAAGACCAGGCCATAAACCCAGGATAAAGAGTTTCAGTGAATGTGGTGTTGAAGGTGTGGAGGTGGATCAGAGTGTCAGAGGAGACTCTGTAGAAGGACAGAGTGCCAGCAGGACAGTCCACATACACTGCTGCTCTGTTAGAGACAGAGGAGGAGGAGGAGGAGGAGGTGACGGATACAAATTTTGTGTTGTAACAGACATAAACAGGACCATCATTAGTGCAGTATAGACTCCAGGAATGATCATTCCGTCCAAACCAACAGTCATTACCCTCTCCTTTCCTTCTGATTCTTCTGTAACTCACTGATATATAAACTTCTCCAGTCCACTTGACCTCCCAGTAACAGCGACCAGTCAGACCATCTCTGCACAGCAGCTGAGGAAGAATATCAAATCTGTCTGGATGATCAGGATATGACTGAACCTCCGCACGTGTCACCTTCCTGTTGTTGTCAGACAGTTTGAGGTTTGTGTGAACTGTGTTTGTGTCGATTGTGAGTTGACAGGAATCTGATGGAGAGAACAAACACAATCCAGCTGCAGTTATTGATCCATCATCTGTTCATTGATTGACACTTTGATGATGACTCCTGACATGATGAAGATGGTTGAATGTGTGCTGCTTTGTTTTCATGAATCCCATTAAAAACACACTTACACTTCTTCAGACCTGGTCTCAACCATTGGACTCCAGCAGGCTCCACCCTGAAAGGAGGAGGGGGGTCAGAGCAGCACAGTCTCTTTCAGCATGCACACATGGACATTACATGGCTCTCATACACATACTGTTAGACACTGATAAAGGAACAGTCCAACATTTTCACAAATACACTTCAATCCATACGTGGATCAAACTGCTGATGATTTGAACTGATCCTGGATCTGTCAGTACTCCACTGTATGAATGAAATATGACTGATTCAAACTGTCACCTTCATTATCCTTATATTCCTCTTCTGTTTAGCTGGAAAGGACACCTCCCTGCCATCGCTACCAGCTGTTTTTCTCCACAAGGAGAGAGGAAACAGGTGTCTAACAAAATCAGACGTCCTCACTTTAAAGCCTCATTTTAAATGAATGTTACATTAATGTTCATTGTAATAGCTGTAATTGGGCTTATTACACAGCGGGGACATGAATAGTTTTGTTACAGGCCAAGTACAGCTGGATTTTATGACAATAAAGCTAGCTTACTTTTGTAACATATAGGTCTACTTTTAATTAAATTTCTACCATTTGCAGTGTTGGGGAGTAACGGAATATATGTACTGCTGTTACGTATTTAAAATACAAAATATTATGGGGCGCCGTTTGTAAAGTGAAACATGCTGAAATTAACGGCAACATTTTTCCACATTTAGCTCAAAACAAGTCATTTTTTACAACATTTAGTAAAATATTAGTAACTTTTCATATTTAAAACAGAATTTTAAATGTTAAATCTAAATGTTAAATATTCAATCTAAATGTTAAATGTTAAATCTAAATATTATATTTAAATCTAAATGTTAAATGTTAAATCTAAATATTATATTTAAATCTAAATGGTAAATGTTAAATCTAAATATTATATTTAAATCTAAATGTTAAATGTTCAATCTAAATCTAAATGTTAAATCTAAATGCTAAATGTTAAATGTTAAACCTAAATGTTTAGGCTAATATGCAAATTTATTGTACGGATCAACGGAAATACCAAAATAAAAGCTTCCCGAAAACCTCCGGTGCAAAATTGTGTCTGTTCTCCTCCTCACTTCTCCCTGCCATGTGCTGCTTCACTTCTTGCCTACGACCATGTCCAGCGATTTTGCTGGACATGCGCTGCAGCGATTGTGAAGTGGAGACTGCAGCTGCTAAGAGTGCACTACTGCTGAACCTTTGGATGGCCGACAAAACGGATCTTCTGATGTTTTCAGCTAAATCGCCGGACGTGCTTTCTCATGGTCGGGTTATGGCTGAATTCCAGTGGAATGACGGTCCCGCCATAATAGACGTTCCAGCCATGTGTTCCAGACCTAAACCTAACCTTATCCCTAACTATAACTTTACTAGCAGTTAAATGACGTAAAATAGTGTTTTCCAAAGCGATTTTTAGAAAATGAATGAACATGTGTAGATTGAGTCCAAACGGTTCTCATGTGCTCTCCTTTTTCCGATGCCGTAATTTAGGAAAGTGTTGGGTACCCGAAAGCATAAAATGTTGACAATTTCTCACCTAGCGAAAATTATTACGCTTTGGGAGTGAGAACGTGTCTGACCACTACCGGCACACTTTTGCACCGGAGGTTTTCGGAAAGCTTTTATTTTGGTATTTCCGCTGATCCGTGCAATAAATTTGCATGTTAGCCTAAACATTTAGATTTAACATTTAGCATTTAGATTTAACATTTAGATTTAGATTTAAATATAATATTTACATTTAACATTTAACATTTAGATTTAAATATAATATTTAGATTTAACATTTAACATTTAGATTTAAATATAATATTTAGATTTAACATTTAACATTTAGATTTAAATATAATATTTCGATTTAACATTTAACATTTAGATTTAAATATAATATTTCGATTTAACATTTAACATTTAGATTTAAATATAATATTTCGATTTAACATTTAACATTTAGATTGAATATTTAACATTTAACATTCTGTTTTAAATATGAAAAGTTACTAATATTTTACTAAATGTTGTAAAAAATGACTTGTTTTGAGCTAAATGTGGAAAAATGTTGCCGTTAATTTCAGCATGTTTCACTTTACAAACGGCGCCCCATAAAATATGAGTAACATTATTCCGTTACGCTTACCGTTTAAAAATGTGATATTCAGAATACAGTTACTTCACTGAAATAGATGGATTACATGGTGGTGTTTTCCTGCTTCATATGTTAGTCTGTCCTCTCTCTACTTTTGGTAATCCCATGCCAGTGGAAACTGTTGAGGTTTAAATTTATAATTTTGAAAGTTTATATGCTGATTATATTGCTTTATATAAGAAAGGCCTTACTCTGAGTACACTCTGTGCCAAAAGTCCTGACAGGAAACTGCATGCTTTTGCAGAAGCATAGGACCTGCTGCAGAAAGTGAAACCAACTAGGTTGTTTGATCGAAACTTAAAGTGTGATGTGACGTAGAGAGTAAGTATATAGCTAGGCTTCCGTTTGTGCTTGTATGTAAAATTAAAGATCATTTTTTTGAGTTTGACCACTTTGAGCCCTGTATCTTTCTTGGCCGTAAAGAATACAAAAGAACTGGGATTTAATGAAACCCAAACAAAACGCGCATTAAGAGGCTCTGATGCCTGTGTCACAATCTCGCGGCCCATGTCACCGCTACTTGCATAATGACATGAAGAAATATTTCTTAAAAAAATGTTTCAATATGAAGGAACTGTGAGCAGACTGTTACAGGCATACCCCTTTAAGAATGCAGCCTCATGGGCAGTTTAGTCTGTGCTGCAGGGAGAATGTGTGGGACTGCCCCTCCCGTTATATGTGTGTGAGCACGAGGGAGGGAGAAAAAGGAGAGTGGAAAAGTACAAGTTGTCACCGACCAGAAACGGGAGATGGAAGCATGTAAATATAACAATAACCACTGCACTAAGTTGTTAAGACTCAACTGTACACTGTGTTCTTGTTATTCAACGCCTCTCTCTCTCTTGCTAGCAAAATTGACCCAGACAATAAAGCTAGTTACCAGCTACGAGCCCAACACAGAACCCGACGCATTAGCCAGAGCTCCCTTTACTTTGGTTCGGAACAGCGCACCTGTTTTATATACGCGCAGAATAGTTTTCTATACGAGATCACTGCAAAAGGCGCAGCCTGACCTAATGTCCACCCTGTGGATTACTTAATATATTATCATGCTTTTTACAAGTACATGAATGTACTATTTCTATATGATTTATTACTATTACTGAATATAATTCGCCATACCAATACCTACCAGATTTTTAAAATCTTAATATAAAATGAGTAACGGTAGTATTCAGAATACGTCACTCTCATTGAATAATATAATGGAATACATTACAAAATACATTCTGTGGAAGTATTCTGTAATCTCTAGTGGAATACATTTTAAAAGTAACCCTCCCAGCACTGACCATGGGGCAATATGACAGATGCTCTCCAAAAAGCCTTGTGTTTTAAATAGGATAGGAATTTGCGTTTCCTGATTGTTCTGCTGCCTCTTTAAGATTCTGATGGTAAACATGTTTAAACAATGTGTATATTCTTGATCCTAGATATTCTTTATCACTTTTAAATAGTTTCCACATTTAATTGTTTTCTCATGGTGCTCATCAATTTTAATGTTCATTTTGTGTTCTATGTGTGCTACGTATTGGCTTTAAAAGTGCTATAAATAAAGTAACAAAGAAATAAACAAATCTTGCTAATAATTAATTTTTTCTTGATTTTCTTGATACCTCTTCTTAGTGCTAAGGTAGGTTAGACATGAGCCTACTTTGTGCACTGGTGAGCAGTCATGTTGGAAAAGGAAGACGCTATCTTTAACTCTCTAGGGTCCAGGGTATAATTTGCCTTTCTTGACTACTTTTGATTTGACCTCTATATTTCACCTTTAAAAAATGTTTATCTTGCCTTGTTTAGTCCCGTTACTTTCAGCACAACGTCAAATATCTGAAATTGAAATTACTATATTAGCACAACTGATCTAAATTCAGAGAAAAAAAATTAAATCCGAGTAGAAAAAGTTATATTTTTTACTGTAAAAACCACAAACATGTTTAACGAATCATTTTCATAACTTGAAATGCAAATAGAAATTACACATTTCTAAAAATTATGCATAAGGTTTGCACACCAAAGTTTAATGGTACTATTTTCCTAAAAGTACAGCCAAGGCCTCAGGCATTTTTTATATAACCATTTAAAACTATTTACAGATGAATCAGGTGTTCTGCATCAAATAAGAAGGCACACAAATTATATATGCCAGTCCCAAAAATTGTTTCTGTTCACTATAAAACAGAGGAGAACACCACAGGCCTAAACCCTGCAGGTCTGACAACAGGAGGTGTATATGTCCAGTTTTCCAGATGGAGACAGCGTTTACACTGGAATCTGACTTTGGTGGCTGTTTTGGAGCAACTGTGACATTCAGCAGTATAACTGACACACAACACAAAACTACAGCCTCCAAAGACGCTAAACGTTACTAATGTCTCACATATGAAAATTCATTCTCTCTATTTCTTTCGCTTGCCTGCTTTCTCTCACCGGTGTCACCCCTAAAACTTCTCCCTCTTCCTAAAGAACCAAATGCCACATGTTGCCATTTCATGCTTGGATAAAATGGTCAAATGGTCATTTGACCCTTTTCTTTCCAAGCTCCTTAGACTACGATGACCTGGATGACTGAGAACTTTCACAGACATTGGCTGACATGGTAAACTTTTACACCAAGAGGGAAGAGGTGTTTTTTTTTTTTTCCACTCGCAACCGGAGAGTGTTTGCTGCCCCTGTCCTTAGACCTTTCACCGTAAACACCACTGTTTTGTTCAGAAAAAAACATTGCATGTATTTTTTATCATAATTCTGGTTTTACGTGGCCTATCGACACAATTTAAAAACTGGTATATAGTTTAAGTCCACACTTTCGACCCAAGTTGAAACGGACTCTGAGTCCTCTTGTTGCTGAGTCGTCTTAAATTGTTGTGTGATTTTGACACGCCGGCATGTCCGTTGATCCCAGAGGGTTAAACTGTTTCTTCAAATTTGGGAGGATGAAATTGTCCAAAATGTCTAGCATTGTCTAGCATTTTTATATATTTCATTTTATTATTTTTTACTATTTAATTTGTAAAAATGTGTATACACACACACACACACACACACACACACACACACATAGAAAAACATTTAGTATACACATCCAGAAATGCATACACTATTATATATTGTACATATATTTATTAATTTCAGGTTGGCCATTCTTGTATTTTGCTCGTTTGTGTTATTGTGTTTGCACATCTCTGTTGCTTGTGGGGCTCGCACACAAGAATTTCACTCGCATGTGCTGTGCCAGTGTGCCTGCACATGTGATGTGACAATAAAAGTGATTTGATTTGATTTGATTTGATTTGAGAGTTCCTTTCACTGGAACCAAGAGACTGAGCCCAGCCCCTGAAAAACTACCTTGCACTGTAATCCCGCCCCACCCACCACCAAACTTAACACTTATCCATTGGATAGTCAGAAGTAGAAGTGTGATTTATCATTCCAGAGAACACGTCTTCATTGCTCTGGAGTCCAGTGGCAGCGTGTTTTACATCACTGCATCTGACACATTCCGTTGGGCTTCATGATTTACGGTTTGGATGATGCTGCTTGCCCATGGAAACCCATTCCATGTAACTCTCCTTGCACTGTTGTTGAGATAATCTGAAGACCACAAAGTTTGGTGGTCTGTATTGATTGACTCTACAGAAAGTTGGTGACATCTATGCTTGATACACCTCAGCATTCAATGGCATAAGGGCTGTGTATTGCCACTGATTTCTATAATCGATTTAATTCCTCTTCACAAGGTCCTGTTCGATTAGATCACTGATTTGATTCTGAAAAATTTTGCCTCAGACAGTCAGAAGTATTATAGTTCTTATCAGTACTGAAACTTTAGAAGCTCATCAGAGGTGTAAGAATCACTGCAGATGTCTTTGTGTCAAAGTAACTGTGGATAAAACACAGAAAACATGAAGGAGATTTTCCTGGCCTGGCTTCTTATAGCAGAAAACAACCTTTAAAATATTCTGCAGTGAAACAAAAATGAAAGAAAACCATGAATCAACATCTGAACATTACCTGATGCTGCTGAAGTGAAGCAGAGCAAAGTTACGGAGGTTTTATTAGATACACAGATAAGGGTTTGCAATTTGGCATCATTTAAAAAGTTCACATTAATAATAACTCATAATTAAATGCAGAGAGGCGTATAAACACATAATGAGTCAAAAGAGGTGAAAGAAGGAGAAATAGTGCAATAGATAGATGGAATAGATAGATTTGCTGTCTGTCATTGTTTATGTTATGTCTGCGTGAAACAAACATGAATTAAAGAATCAAATTATTTAAAGGAAATGTTTCCAGCTCTTCCTCCTCCATCAGACATTCTCTCCATACCTTAGAGTGTCCAGTCTCCAGCCTGGATCCTGCAGTCCAGCCGACAGTAGCTTAATTCCTGACTCGCCTGGATGATTGTAGCTCAGGTCCAGCTCTCTCAGATGGGAGGGGTTGGAGCTCAGAGCTGAGGCCAGAGAAGTACAGCCGTCCTCTGTGATCAGACAGCCTGACAGCCTGCAGACAAAAAACAACAAAAAACAGTTCAGCTGTGAATACTGGAAGCCAATGTAGCAGTTTCAAATTTGTTTCTGTGTAAAATGCCCTGGACCCAGAAATACTATGGTCACTGGAATGCCTTCATGCATATTTCTGATAACCAATAACCAAAGTTTTTTATTTATTAAACTTTTTTCTACTTGATGGGTGTGTCACAGAACAGGGAACAGGGAATTGGTGGTTTATGAGAAGTTTATGTTTTAGGCCACACTTGCTACTTTTCAAATAATATTTTCAGGACAGTAAAGTACCTTTAGCGTTGAAAGAGGCGGCTAAATAACAAATCATTTGACACTGCTGGTGGTGACACAGCTGGAGAACCACAGACCATACTGCTAGTGACATACTAAGAATTGAATTTGCTGGTGATTGAAGATAAAGTGTATTACAAGTCTAGTACAATTTAAAATAAGTCACCCTGTAAAAATTTGAAATTAACTGATCTGAAATGTTTAAGCTACGCAAATCACCAAATTGTGTTGTAACAGGAAGTGATACAATAACACAGTGAGAACTAAAGATTATAGCAAACATGTTATTAAAGCTTCTCTACCATAATGAAACATCTGTGAGAAAGCTGTAAAGGACTTACACAGAAACACAATAATCAATGCTACCATTCACACCTACAGCCAATTTACAATATTCACATGACAATAGTAGTTGGAGGAGTATTGGCTCAAATTGTGGTCATAATTTTTTTGTGCTCAGGTTCCCTGGTTGTGTGTGGATTTCAACTTACAAGTACAAATGTTTCTTCCTTTCAGCTGATTGGTCAATGTCATGTCAATCACAAATTTAACAGTCCAATCAGAGAACAGATGGGTTTGGCTGTTGGAGAGGCGCTTTACTGAGCTTCACATCCTGGAAGAATAAATGCCCTTTCACATGCCAGCCCAGCATTTTCCTTCATCACCACAATGGAAAACAGTCTGTGTGTGTTTATACTTGTAAAGTGGATACACAGCCAGGGAACCCGAGCACAGAGTTTTACACGTAGATTTTTGCTTTGTATCTGTAACCAGACCTTAACCAAAAAATTTGTAACTCGTGTAAATATTTTTTTACAAACACAAATCTTTTTTACACGCACACAAATTGTCATCTGTAGATGCACAAATATACCATTTTCACATATTTTGGTTTACAAGATTACAAAACTCAGTTCACAAATAACCATTTGATTTAAAAGTACAATATATTTATGACCACAATCTGAGCCCACAGAGGAGAATCCACACAGGCACAGGGAAAGCATGAAAAATTGCTTTGTGGCACCAATGCATCTGAGGCAAATACATGTTGATTCTCAAGGGGCGACACAACAGATAAAAGAAGTACCCAATATATAAGCTTGGATTTCTGCATAAACTGACACAGAACCAATGAGGGTTATGGTTATTGGCTATGTATCGTAAACAGATAAACCGGACTAAATTCTGCAGCAGACAGTGGAGCACTTTATCTGTTTCAACTTCACTGCCACTGTCACGGTTCTGGGTAAGTTTGACCCAGTATTTTGAGTTATGTTTTGGTGCGTGTTCGCATTTTGGATTCTTTAATCATTGTGGTGCTTTAGATGATGATGATTATTTTTATTATTATTATTATTAATAATAATCTGTGTTTCAGTTATTCTTGTTTAGGGATTAGTTCTTAGGTTTGTGTTCTCATGTTAATTGCAGGTTTAGTTCAGTGTCTAGTCTGTCTCTCAGTGTTGTGTCTGCGTCTTTGTTTGGTGGATTCTTGTTTCCTGTTTTATTGTGAAAGTCTATGTCTTATGTCAGTGTGTACAGCTTTGCTCCCCCTGTCTCGTTAGTCCAATCCCTCCCGGCTGTGTCTCCCTCCTGTTGCCCATTCCCTGATTACCACCCTGTGTATATAAGCCCTTTTTTTTCCTGTGCTCGGTGTCGTACCCTCAGATTCTGCCTGTGAGTGTCCGGTTCTCAGTGTTCGTTGTTCTGTTCATGTTTTGTTCATTGCCAGCAATAAAGCTGTGGTTTTCTGTTGAAATTTGGCTTCACGAGTCCTGAGTTTGGATCCTCACCTCCGCCTGCCCGCACACAGAGCCCTGACAGCCACAGGATCAAATATAGAAAATATTTCCTATATTATATTTAGTGCCTTCTTTTGTGGAATCTTTTACGTTTCAGTTTGTTTGTGTTACTGAATGTAGCTGAATAAGTATATATCCAAAAACAGACCCAAAAACCTTTTATCCATTTTTACAATTGAGAGGTGCGGTTGATTTCTTTTTTGACTGCCTTAAGGTTTTGCCAACTTACAGGTTAGGATTTTATTTCCTATGTTGAAAACATCAAGTTTACATGTAATAACATGTGAAATAGAAATGAAATGGCCACTGCCATTTTATTGATTATTTTTTTAAAATTTAGTTTACAAAGTTAATTTTGGATTAGTTTTTTTTTTTTTTTATTTAAGTCAAAAGGGATGAATGAGAAGAGTTTTAAAATTCTCATCATGTATTCAGACAGAAATAATTTCACGAGGGTGTAAGGGTTAACATGAATAAATCAAACTCCAATGTATAAACATACTTTGTAAATTGTTACAGAATACAGAAAATGAATCAAACTGGAAAGTTTTGTTGATGGAAGTAAACATTTTTGACTTATTGGACAAGACAAAAGAATAATTTTTAGAAACCATGCTTTATACTTCCTTTTAGCCTTTGCTGTAGTGCCACAGAGTTCATTCCTTTCATTCTTTCTGGGTTTATTGCATAACTGTTGGGTCTCTGGTGATGTCCTATGTTTGACTTCTCTTTTAGACCTGGTCTTCCCATTAAATAAAACGTCCATTCTCTTCTGCTTGTTCTTTTCAGGGTCGCTACCATAGGGCAAGAGGCAGGGTGCACCCTGGACAGGTCGCCAGTCTGTCACAGACCTAACACATAAGGACAAACAACCATTCACACTCACATTCACACCTGTGGGCAATTTAGAATGATCAGTTAACCTAACCCCACTAATTGCATGTCTTTGGACTGTGGGAGGAAACCGAAGTACCCGGAGAGAACCACACAAAAAACGGGCAGAACATGCACACTTCACACGGAAAGGACACAACGATGTGGCAGAATCAACCTCAGGACTTGCTAACTCCTGTGCCACTGTGCTGGCAGGTTTGAAGATTTGAAGTACATTGTCTGCAATCCAGTATGAAACAGTTTGTAACAAAGAAAAGAAATTGATATGTTATGAATCTCAAAAGACCAGCGCTTAAAAAGCATGTTATGCTGAAAAAGCATATTATGCGCCTCACCTGAGAGTTTCCAGGATACAGTTTGGACTCTTCAATCCAGCAGCCAACAGCTTTACTCCTGAGTCTTGCAGGTCATTATTACTCAGGTCCAGTTCTCCAAGACTAAAAACCTTAGAGATGAGAACTGTGCACAGAGCTTCACAGCTTCTCTCTGAGAGATTACAGCCAGACAGTCTGAAAAAAGGTTATATTTGTGATCGAATTAAATGACTTATTTTCAACTTACCACAAGGAAAACAAACAATTCTATGTCCACATCATAAATGAGAATACAACTCAAAATCCATGCATTAAAAAAATAGAACTTGCTTTGAAACAGCACAGTCACACTAGTGATGGTAAATTTGATTCTTTTTACTGAATCGAGTTTTAATGAGTCACTCACCAAAGTGAATCAGATTTTTTGAGTCATTTGATTCACTGAGTCAGTTGACCAGAGAGTGCAAAAAATTTACATTTTCACTCAAACTCAATTTGTTTCTCTTTTCATGTAAATCCCACTGCTAAGACGAATGATTCTAAAAAAAAAAAAACCCAACTATTTTATAGAGCAAAAAAGAGCAAAAACATTTCTAAAATAAAGCAATTTCCTATCAAAATTGCTTAATAAACATTTATTTTGTTTATTTGTATTTTATTAGTATTTTCCTTAAATGTGTCAAATATATATTTTCTCATCTAAATGTCCACTGAGCTGTGAGCCAGGGGGCGGTAATGCTCCTTAACATTGGTTGCCAACCAAGAAGAAGAAGAAGCTGTGAGCCAGGAGGGAGGGGGTGAGTGAGTGAGTGAGTGAGTGAGTGATTCGTTCGCTCTATGATTCAGCACAGGAGGGAGGGGGTGAGCAAGTCCTGAGTGATTCGTTCGCTCGCTCTATGATTCAACACAGGAGGGAGGGGGTGAGCGAGTCCTGAGTGATTCACTTACGCTTACGATTCAGTACAGGAGGGAGGGGGTGATTAGCTCAAATGTGCTGTTAGCATGTTAGCAGAGCGATGCTACTGTGAACCGAGGAGCTATTGTCTTGATGTGTGCTTCTACTCAGGGTTTTTTCTTCCAGTTCAGAGGAGAAATGCTTTTGTTATGAAACTGGCTGTTGTCCCCCCCACTATTTTAATTATAAGCCAGATATATTTCTACTAATGGAATTAGTTTGCTAACAGCAACAGGGATGAGTCAGTGAGTCAGTTGGGCTTGTGAATCATGATTCACGAGTCAGTAAAGTGATTCTCGAGTATTGAACGATTCGTTCACGAATCGAACATCACTAAGTCACACCTTTGTATCTGTTAAACATGTGGGGAGTTAGTAATTTTAGTGATTATAAATTAATACCCACTGACACAGGCATTCGTACTTTCCAAAGTAGAATATCAGTGATTGTTGTTGGTGGATACTGTTCAAAATAATCCTTAATGATCACATACTGAACCCTCATGTAGCCACCATTCATTATCTGTTGTAAACAAGTTGCTTTAACTCCTTGCAAGAATTTTCTTCTTTATTTATATTCGATTTTGAAGTAAATCTCTGGGCCCACTTTGATATGGGTTACATCCACAAATGTTTTGGAAATGCTAAGATTTTCTGCTGCTATAGACTGTACATTGCAATATTTAAACAATAAAAGTGTGCATAGATGCATACTCACAGAGCTTTGTTGGAGGCTTTGATCACTGGCAGCATTCTCAGAAGCGCCTCCTCTGAAGCAGAGTATTTCTTCAGGTCAAACACATCCAGATATTTTTCTGATGACAGTAAGATGAAGACCAGAGCTGACCACTGAGCAGGAGACAGTTTGTCTCTGGAAAGTCTTCCCGATCTCAGAGACTGTTGGATCTCCTCCACAAGAGAACAATCAGTCAGTTCATTCAGACAGTGGAACAGATTGATGCTTTTCTCTGCAGACAGATTCTCACTGAGCTTCTTCTTGAGGTACTGGACTGTTTCCTGTTTGGTACTTCCTGTCTGTGTCAGCAGGCCTCGTAGGAGAGTCTGATTGGTCTGCAGTGAAAGACCCAGGAGGAAGCGGAGGAACAAGTCCAGGTGTCCATTTGGACTTTGTAAGGCCTTGTCCGCAGCAATCTGGTAGAAGTGTCTCAATGCAGATTCTTCTCTTCCTTCAGACTTCTGGGATGTAATTACTCGCTCTTCCAGCAGATTAACTCCGGAGTTTATAAAGGTCAGATGGACATGAAGAGCAGCCAGAAACTCCTGAACACTCAGATGGATGAAGCAGAACACCTTGTCCTGGTACAATCCTCTCTCTTCTTTAAAGATCTGTGTGAACACTCCTGAGTACACTGAGGCTGCTCTGATATCGATGCCACACTCTGTCAGGTCTGATTCATAGAAGATCAGGTTTCCTTTCTGCAGCTGATCAAAAGCCAGTTTTCCTAGAGATTCAATCATCTTCTTGCTCTCTGGACTCCAGTGTGGATCTGTCTCAGCTCCTCCATCATACTTGACCTTCTTCACTTTGGCCTGAACCACCAGAAAGTGGATGTACATCTCAGTCAGGGTCTTGGGCAGCTGTCCTTCCTCTCTGGTTTCCAGCACATCTTCCAGAACTGTAGCAGTGATCCAGCAGAAGACTGGGATGTGGCACATGATGTGGAGGCTTCGTGATGTCTTGATGTGGGAGATGATGGTGCTGATTTGCTTCTTCTCTCTGAATCTCTTCCTGAAGTACTCCTCCTTCTGTGGGTCAGTGAACCCTCTGATCTCTGTCACTCTGCCAACACATTCAGGAGTGATCTGATTGGCTGCTGCAGGTCGTGTGGTTATCCAGAGGCGAGCAGAGGGAAGCAGTTTCCCCCTGATGAGGTTTATCAGCAGAACATCCACTGAGGTGGACTTTCTAGGGTCAGTTAGGATTGTAGTTTTTTGGAAGTCCAGAGGAAGTCGACACTCATCCAGACCATCAAAGATGAACACAACCTGGAAGTCTTCAAAGCTGCAGATTCCTGCTTCTTTGGTTTCAGTAAAGAAGTGATGAACAAGTTCCACCAAGCTGAACTTTTCCTCTTTCAGCACATTCAGCTCTCTGAAAGTGAATGGAAATATGAACTGGATGTGCTGGTTGGCTTTGTCTTCAGCCCAGTCCAGGGTGTATTTCTGTGTTAAGACTGTTTTCCCAATGCCAGCCACTCCCTTTGTCAGCACTGTTCTGATTGGTTCATCTCTTCCAGGTGAGGCTTTAAAGATGTCTACTTGTCTGATTATGGCTTCTAGACTGTCTGGTTTACTGGATGCTGTTTCAATCTGTCTGACCTCATGTTCATCATTGACCTCTGCAGTCCCTCCCTCTGTGATGTAGAGCTCTGTGTAGATCTGATTCAGAAGGGTTGGGGTTCCTGCTTTAGCAATCCCCTCAAACACACACTGGAACTTCTTCTTCAGTGCAGATTTAAGGTTTCGTTGACTCCACTGAAAGCTCCTAGTTCCGGTTCCTGATTGACCCGATACACACACACACATCAAGGATTTATGAAGTGCACATAGTTCAAAAATGTATTTTGAATATATTTTTGTGTATTTCTTGAGACATTGTTGAATGTCTTAGCAGCGTAAATATTTATGGAATAGTCTAAGGAGCTTGGAAAGAAAAGCGTCTGGACTTGTTTAAGTTGCTTGAAGAAGTTTCACCTCTCATCCGAGAAGCTTCTTCAGTTCTAAGGGTCAAATGGTGGAGAGTCCCAGATTTAAGCTCTGTGGGAGTATCCCCCCAAAGAGGGACAAAGGACCCCCTGATGATCCTCTACCTAATCACATGAGCCGAGGTGTGAAAACGGGTGTGGGTCACAATCAGCCAGGGTTTCGGGTGAGCTCATTGTGAAACCTGGCCCCACCCTATCATGTGATTTCCTGAGGTCAGACAGCCCAGGATGTGAGTGGGCGTTAAGGTGTCTGGGAAGGGTTCTCAAAACTGGATTATACATGGCAGACAGTTGGTGTCGTAAACCACCGCCTCTGTTCAAAGATGGTCGCTCACAGTGGACATAAATGGCTTCTTTCACTCCTCTTTCAAGACCAAACACCAGCGAGGGAGGATAAGAAAGACAGACACAACAACATTGTCATCCCCTATGTGGGCGGTGTATCAGAAAAACTCAGGAGAGTTTTCTCCAAGCACGACATCCCGGTGCATTTCAGACCCAGCAACACACTCAGATAGAAACTGGTTCATCCCAAAGACAAAACTCCAAAACACAAACTTAACAATGTGGTGCATGCTGTACAGTGCAGAGAGGAATGCCCAGACCTCTACATTGGAGAGACCAAACAGCCACTTCACAAGAGCATGGCGCAAGATAGAAGAGCCACCTCCACAGGACAAGACTCAGCTGTTCATCTGCATCTTAAGGATAAAGGACAGTTTTTCGAGGATGCCAGTGTTCACATTTTGGACAGAGAGGACAGATGGTTTGAAAGAGGAGTGAAAGAAGCCATCTATGTCCACTGTGAGCGACCATCTTTGAACAGAGGCGGGGGTTTACGACACCAACTCTCTGCCATCTATAATCCAGTTTTGAGATCCCTTCCCAGACGCCTTAACGCCCACTCACATCCTGGGCCATCTGTTCTCAGGAATTCGCATGATAAGGTGGGGCCAGGTTTCACAATGAGCTCGCCCGAAACCCTGGCTGATTGTGACCCACACCCGTTTTCACACCTCGGCTCATGTGATTAGGTAGAGGATCATCAGGGGGTCCTTTGTCCCTCTTTGGGGGGATACTCCCACAGAGCTTAAATCTGGGACTCTCCACCATTTGACCCTTAGAACTGAAGAAGCTTCTCGGATGAGAGGTGAAACGTCTTCAAGCAACTTAAAAAAGTCCAAACGCTTTTCTTTCCAAGCTCCTTAGACTACGATGACCTGGATGACTGAGAACCTTCACAGACATATTTATGGAATAATTCTCACTTCTCAGCAAACACTCAGCGAACTTATTCTGTTTCATTCTCTGCAGTAAGTCCACTGTAATCGTCACAAATGCTTCTCTGCTTCTCTTGCTCTGTTCCTCATTCACACTTTGTAAGACATCCTCGTCCTCACATTGACTCTTAAAACATTGTAGGTCATCTGGACTCAGATCTGTCTGGATTTTCTTCAGCTCGTTCTTCACAAAAGTGATGATTTTGTCCTCCAGTATCTGGAACAGAATATTTTATGAATGACCCAGAAACTTTTCTCACAACACAGACAAAAAAAGTACACAGGAGGAGGTATGTTTCTGGGAATGATTTTAATTAGGCACCATAAACACAATCCCTCAATGAAATTCAAACTCTGGCTCTCTAAAAGAATTGGGAAAAGGTAAAATCCACATATCTAATTTGTTCTACTGCTCTTAAATCTAAATGTTGTCACTAAAAGGTATCACGCATGTTGTTCATAAGAACCTTTATCTCATACACACAACTTTAAGGATGCTCTATCTGCAGCTGAATCTGGATGTTATGGAACATTTATCCGATCTGGTGACGCAAACAGTAAAACTCTTTTCTCAACTATATTTGTGTCTTTTAGCCACCTAAGTGTTACCTAACTGTGCGGTGTAACACTTTTATGCCCCTTTTCAGTACTGTAATTTGTACGATCCCTCAGCAGCTGGCTCTAATTAATCCATACAGTACATTGTATGACCACTGTTAGTATTGAAAATTATTATATTTTGTTTATTAAATGATTAAATAAAGCTGTTTTAATTATTTTCATATACACACTGCAATTGTGCTCATATCAATTATGCTTTGTCTTTTGAGGGATGGGAGCTTCATTCGGCGTGATTTTCTGGATTGAAATATTGTAGGAATGACGTAGAAGTGCAGAGAGATTTGCTACACGATTACAATTGATAAGTAGCAGGCTATTTTCTTCTCAGGAAGTCCGAACAAGATATCCTGAAAGTGGGCTTTTAGAATCAGCAGAAGAATAATGGATAATAACATTATCAAGGCTAGGCAGGGAGGTATTTTTCTTTTCTGTCTCTTACAGAGGAGGGAACAAATACAAGACGAGGTCAGACACAGGCGAGAGGTTCCACAGGAGGCTCTCATGTTTGGAGAACATAGCCATGATAATCATTTGTTATTGTTGCTGTATAAAAACATGTAAGGCTGCTTCAGGGCATCCATAGCATGAGGCAGAATGTTGTATCAGACCATGGTCCATAGCGCTGTGTCAAATTTGTAATTCCCACTGCCATAACAAATTAAATTTTATTGAACGACAGAACTTTCTCCTGATTTCCTTCTGAAAATTTGAACATGACATATTCACAATCCATATTCCGTATGGATTATTATAATTGATCCTTTTTAGATTATAGAGACATGTGTGTGGTAGACTTCAGCTGGTGCAAATTTCAGCTGCTTGTGTTAATAATAGAACCCATTACTACTGTCCCTCAACAACTTCACTGGCTTCCTGTGAAATATCACAATGATTTTAGATTCTGCTTCTTTCTCCAAGTATCCCCATAAAGTCACAGCTCCATCTGGAAACAGAGAGGAAATGAGGAGAGTCCAGAAGGAGCTAAGTAGAGAGATAAGGAGGGGAAGGGACAGCCACAGGAGAAAGCTGGAGGAGCAGCTCCAGCAGAGTATTCCGTTACGTTACTCAATGAGAGTAAAATATTCTGAATACTTTGGATTACTTAATATATGGCGAACACAGCTACTGCCAGATTGGCGTCTCAGAATAGGTTGTGTGATTAATTATAAGTCAAATATATTTTGGTTGAAACAAAACACAAACAAACAAAAAGGAGAAAATGGCAAAGATGAGAAAAATTGAAGAAGATTTGGAGGAGATTAAGCTGTCGCTTAACTCGTTGTCAACAGACATCAAAAGAATAGTTAAGCAACAAGGAATTTTAACGACTTTAATGGACCAAATCAAAGAATTAAAAAGCTTGATTAAGGAAAAGTATAAAACAATCCAGCTCTTAGAAAGGAGAGTGGAAGATTTAGAACAGCATGCATGACTGGAGGACGTGATTATTACCGGTTTGGAAACCAAACACAGAAGCTACGCAAGAGTTACTGAGACTGGGAGTGGTGTGAGGTCTGGCGGAGATGAGCCCCCGGTGGAGGAGCAACAAACAGAGCGTCAGGTAGTGGAGTTTTTTGCGAGTAAAAAACTTCCCCTGCATAGCAACAACATCGTGGCGTGTTATACCCTCCCCAGAAAGAATGCCAGGGCACCTCCAGCAATAGTAGTAAAATTTGTGAATCGAAAACACAAAATTGAGCTACTGAGGCAGTCCAGACAACTTAAAGGGAGTGGAGTATATGTGAATGAACATCTCACAAAAAAAAACCACGCAGATATTGCCAGACAAGCCCGTATCATGCGTAAAGAAAAAAAAATCCAAGCAACATGGACAAGAAATTGCAAAGTGATGATAAAGCTCAACGGAACACCAGAAGAACCCAAGTTTGTAATGATCAGGGATTCCAAATCCCCCGTAGATTTGGACAACTACGGGGGATGTTGCGGTCAGACGGCAGAAGGTCTGTTATGATGTGTTTGCTAACAACTAGCCGAACTTATTCAATGAAAGACAGTATTTCCGACTGGAGCGGGAAAATGGCAAGGTATGAGATAGTAGACTGGAAGAGTATTAGTGTGAAGCTGCAGGTGGATATGGAACTGGGATTGACGGTGTTACCATTATGCGTAGAGACGAGATATAGATCTGAGCCGCAGTTATTTATGGATCAGAAAGAATTGTATAGGTATGAGTGGTTTCCCAAAATATGTTGTGAAATACTTGGGTATGTCATAAGGATAACAGACATTTAAAGAATACCCAATCACAATGACTGAAGATTCGGATTACAAATTACATGATTTTGAAAATAATATCGATCCAGAAAGAAATGTGCTTAATGCAATTAATGTTACATGCGAGTATTATACTGAGAATCAATTTAGGGATAATGTTGACTTAGGCAATACATTTTCATTAATTCATTTCAACTGTAGAAGTATCTATAAAAGTTTTGTTCTGATCAATGATTTTTTGAATAATCTGAAAGGCAAGTCTAAAGTGATAGCACTATCAGAAACATGGATAGATGAGGAAAGGGGTTGGGACTTTCACATTGATGGGTATGAATTATATCATATAAATAGATCTAATAAGAAGGCAGGAGGTATGGCACTTTTTGTTGATAGTGATTTGAAATGTAAACAGGTTGAATATATGTCTGTGGCTATTGATGATTTAATGGAGTGTGTGACAGTAGAAATAGAAATGGAAAGAAAGAGTAATATAATTGTTACTTGTATGTATAGGAGGCCTGGGACACTGATAGAAACATTCACAGATGTAGTAGAAGTTTTATTGAGCAAGGTAAAGGGAAATAAGACATTCTGTATTTGCGGTGATTATAATATTGAATTTTTAAAAATGTCCAATCATAAGGCATCATCAGATTTTTTTGAGTTATTATGGGGAAGAGGGTTCTACCCTCTGATTACTAAACCTAGTAGAATAACTGGAAAGTCAGCTACTTTAATTGATCACATTTTCATTAATTGCTTGTAAAGCAACATTATAAGTGGCCTTGTCATAAATGACATAAGTGATCATTTACCTGTTTTTGTTACTTTAGATTATAAAATGACACTAAAGGAGGAAGTGTGTGTGGACAGATATATGAGAATTATAAAATGATGATGCAATAAATAAGTTCAGGTAAGATCTTATGAAAGAAGACTGGAATGAGGTTTATGTAAATGACGTCAATACTGCATACGAGGCATTCTTAAATACTTATTTGTTTTTTGTATGAAAATCACTGTCCACTGGTATTATATAAGTAAAAGAAAAAGAAAACTACTGGTAAACCATGGATAACAAAAGGACTAGAAAATGCATGTAAAAAGAAAAATAAACTGTATAGAGATTATATAAAACTTAGAACAAAGCCTGCTGAAATGAAACATAAAGTTTATAAAAAATAAGTCAGTATTAATTATCAGAAAGGCTAAGAAAGAGTATTATAATAGATTATTTTACAAAAAAAATAATAATGTTAAGGGTACGTGGAATATCTTAAAAAAGTATTGGGTAATAAACATACATCCTTAAATTCACCTACTTACTCTAATAAGAAAAATAAGGTCGTAAGTGATATGAATGAAGTGGTAAATGAATTTAATTTTTTTTTGTAAATATTGGGCCTAACCTGGCAAACTTAATTAGAAAACAGGATGATTTAGAATGGGATGACGAATGGAATGGTACAGGCTATGTTTTTAGGGGAAATCACTGATAAAGACATCATAGCTATTGTAGCAAAATCAAAAAACAAGACATCTACTGACTGTGATGGCTTAGACATGGTCATCGTAAAAAAAACCTTGGATTGTATAATCAAACCTCTCTGTTATATTTGTAATCTCTCATTTTATAAGGGTGTATTTCCTGACCGAATGAAAGTGGCAAAAGTTATCCCTCTCTATAAATCAGGAGACAGACATAGTTTTAATAATTATAGACCAGTATCATTGCTATCACAGTTTTCTAAAGTGCTTGAAAAACTCTTTGCACAAAGATTTGATAGCTTCATTGACAAACATCAACTGTTAAGTGAAAGTCAGTAGGGCGTTCGACGGAACACATCAACAGCAATAGCATTAATGAATGCTATTGAAGACATTTCATCAGCAACACATAATAATAAATATACTATAGGGGTATTCATTGATTTAAAAAAAAAAAAAGCTTTTGACACTAGGCAACACTCCATCTTCTTTTCTAAGTTAAGTACTTATGGTGTGAGAGGAATAGTGTTGAACTGGTTAAGCAGCTATTTGGATAATAGGTTTCAGTATGTGCAGTGTTTAGGCAATTCATCTGATAGAATGAAAATAGAATGTGGGGTCCCTCAAGGTTCTGTTTTAGGACCAAAACTTTTTAATTTATATATAAACGACATTTGTGATGTGTCAAAAATGTTAAATTTTGTTTTGTTTGCAGATGATACTATTTTTATTGTTCCGGAGAAAACTTGAAAGAATTGGCTAAAATTATGGTTATTGAAATGAAATTTTTTTAAAAAAAATGGTTTGATGTAAATGAGTTATCGCTGAATTTGAAAAAAACAAAGTTTATGATATTCGGAAAACGTGTAAAGGAGGAAGAGGTAGTATTATCTATAGAGGGAGTATTAATTGAAAGAGTGACAGAATTCCATTTTCTGGGTGTAATAGTGGACGACAAGTTAACATGGAAATCACATATTGAACATGTTAAAAAAAGTTGGCTAAAAGTATTTATATCCTGGGTAATGTAAGATATATATTAGATTACAAGACAATGAGAATATTATATTTTTCATTGTTTCTACCCTATCTGAGTTATTGTGTTGAAGTATGGGGGAATACATACGTGACTAATATGAAACCATTAAATTTATTACAGAAGAGAGCGCTTCGAATTATGCATAATGTTAAATATAGAGAACACACTAATAGTTTGTTTATAAAATCGAAATTATTAAAACTAGAAGATATAGTGAAATTACAGACATTGATTATTATGTTTAGGGCAAAAAATAAAACACTACCTCTTAAGTTACAAAGTTTATTTGTATTGTGTTCGGAAAATGGGACCGGCAGAAGGAAGTTTTATTTTAACCATCGGTTTGCTCGAACCACACAAAGGCAAATGTGTCCAAAAGTCATAGGCATAAGAAACTGGAATTCTCTCAGTGATCATCTTAAGTGTTGTACAAATGTTTCTCAATTTAAAATCTGCTATAAGAATAAAATGATGAACCAGTATGAAAAAGTTGAAAATAACATAATTTAATTGTAGAAAAAATTATCCTTTTAGTTTGATATTTAGTGGTATTGCTCATTGTTGAGTATATTGTTCTGTTTGGTTTGTTTTGTTATGTGCAGAATATTGTCAGAGTGTAATTTTGGTTGCCTACTTGTATTGTCACAGATAGGGGTCACGTGTTAATAAGAATTTATTCTTCTTCCTGCTCCTTTTCATGCATGGAAACAGTGTTACTTTAATTGAAAGGAAGGTTGTGTATGGGAAATGAATTACTGCTGTACCATGTGTGAAACAAAATAAATAAATAAATATTATCATGCTGTTTACAGCTACATGAATGTGATTTATTACTATTACTGAAGGTCCGCGGCTCGTAGCCAAACCCAGCTTTACTTTGTTGTCTGGGTCAAGTTTGCTAGTGAGAGACAGAGAAAGGCGTTGAAAGGCTGCTTCAACTGAACTAATTATTTCAGAGGAAAACAGGAACACAGTGTACAGTCGAGTCTTAATAGCTTATTTTTCCGGTCGAGTGAACGCTGGCGCGCCTGGCTGCCGCTGCTCACCGGTTATTTTTATTTCTATCTTATCTTATCTTATTATCTTATTTTTGAAGTTGCTGACGACAATTTAAATCAAGTATCTAACTTGTTTTCGCAATATTTACGGGCTTCTATTGCTTGCGCTGCAGCTATCAGCGGTCTCTCCGTTTGTGTTCAGTGCTCGGCCCTGATTAAGATGCGGATCCACAGGGTGTTGGTGTGGCTCGTGCTCACCTGGGTTTTTTTTTTCCATCATTCATCACCCGGCGACAGCTCTTCTCCAGTATTCTGCTACGGAACTTTTACGGCTCCGTTTTTGCCTGGCTATCTCTCCACCGGTGGCTCTATACTTCTACCTGGACATCACCTTCCAGCCCCGCCGCAGGTATATCCACCGAGGGCTTCGGCGGAAGTTCAACATCAGTGACACTAACTCAATATTTTCCATCTGGTCAAAAACTCGTCGTCCTCCCTGCAAGACTGACCGGGCTATTGACCACAGTGTGCTGGCCTACCTGGCTAGATCAACTACGCCTACTTTCAGGCATGGTAACTCCAGCATCAAGTTTGGTCTATTAAACATCCGCTCTCTCACTGGTAAGGGACATCTCGTCCATGATCTCCTCTGTGATCGTAAGTTGGACTTTCTTTGTTTGACTGAAACATGGCAACTGCCTAATGACTTTGTTTCTCTCAATGACTCCACTCCATCTGAGTTTGTTTACACCTGTCAACCTCGCATCTCGGGGAGGGGCGGAGGTCTCGCGATAATTCACCGGAGGCACTGGAAAGTGCTCCCTGTCTCTGCCCCTCCCTCCCATTCATTTGAATACACTGCACTACAGCTCCCTGGATCTACCCCCACCATCATATGTACTGTTTATCGGCCACCAAAGCCAAACAAGGAGTTTTTAAATGAATTTTCTGCTCTTCTCACTCATTTTTCTGTACTTTCTCCAAATCTGATCATTGCTGGTGACTTCAACATTCATATGGACAATAATAAAATCCCTCTTTCCAGAGATTTTACCTCCTGCCTGGAAAGTTTTGGGCTTCTACAGTACATAAAATTTCCTACTCATTCCAAAGGTCATATCCTGGATTTGGTCTGTTGTTCTGGCATTACCCCCACCCATTGTAAAGCCACTTTGTTTCCCCAGTCTGATCATATGTTTATTTCTTTTGATGCAAACATAACCGCTTCCAAAACCTGTATCTCTCGTAATATCACTTTTAGGAAAATTAGTAATATCAACCCAGCTGTTTTTTCATCTGCTGTCCATGACCTTCCATCTATCCACTGCTCCTCAACCCCTCATGAACTCGTTTGTCATTATAATGTCAACCTTCATAACCTTCTTAACATATTTGCTCCCCTTAAACATCGAACTGTCTCATTTTCCCGTTCAGCTCCATGGTTTACCTCCGACCTGCGTCACCTTAAAGCTAAAGGACGCCAACTCGAACGTCTATTCAAGAAAACCGGACTTACTGTACATAAAGAAATGCACAATGATCATGTTTTGTTCTATAAGGACTGCATTGCCTCAGCCAAATCTGCTTACTACTCTGGTTTAATTAGTTCTAATGAAGGTAACTCCAGGTCCCTCTATTCGTTGTTCAGTAAAATTACAAAACCTCCTGACACATTCCCCTCCCAGATGTATTCTGTTGATTTTTGCAATTCTCTTATCTCTTTTTTCACTTGTAAAATCTCGGACATTCACTGTCAACTTAACTCTTTAGGAGCTCCTGACTCTGAAGCAGACTTCCCGGTTCCCCCACTGTCTCCCTGTCAGTTATTCCCAAGCTTTACTCTTCCCTCCATAACTGATGTATCTAATCTCATTAAAAAATCTAAGTCATCCACCTGTCTACTTGACCCTCTCCCTACTGTGTTAGTTAAAGCCTGTCTTCCCTCGTTAGCACCTCTCATAACCAATATTATTCATTCCTCCCTGAACACTGGGATTGTTCCTGAAGCACTGAAAAAGGCTTCTGTTATTCCAACTCTCAAAAAGCCTGGTGCAGACCCCAATAACTTTGATAATCTTCGCCCTATATCAAATCTCCCCTTTATTTCAAAAATTCTTGAAAAAGTTGTCGCCGCCCAGCTTCATTTACATCTTAATGACCATAATCTCTATGAACAATTTCAATCTAGTTTCCGCCCCAATCATAGCACAGAAACTGCTCTGTTAAGAATTACCAATGACCTTCTGATGGCAGCTGATTCTGGTCTCCTATCCATTCTCATCCTCCTCATCCTCATCTTAGTGCGGCATTTGATACCATTTCTCACAATATTCTCCTGAACCGGTTAGCTTCCATCGGTATTAGTCATACCCCACTTACCTGGTTTACCTCCTATCTCTCAGACCGCACTCAGTTTATCCAACTTAAATCCCATTCTTCAACTCTCTGTCCTGTGTCTGCTGGTGTGCCCCAGGGTTCAGTATTGGGGCCTCTTTTATTCATTATTTATATGCTTCCTCTTGGTTATATATTTCGAAAATATAATATAAATTTTCACTGTTATGCTGATGACACCCAGCTCTACCTTTCTTCTAAACCCAATTCATCCCTCCCACCTACCTCCCTCTCAGACTGTCTTATTGAGATTAGATCTTGGTTCTCCTCCAATTTCCTCAAACTTAACAGTAATAAAACCGAAGTTTTACTTGTTGGTACACCATCTATCTTAACCAAATCCCACAGCTTTTCCATTAACGTTGAAAATTCTCCCACCCTTCCCTCCCCTCAGGTTAAGAGTTTGGGTATCATACTTGATAATACTCTTTCATTCCAGTCTCACATTAATTACATAACACGGTCTGCTTACTTCCATTTACGTAATATTCACCGACTCCGTCCCTTCCTCACTCCCCATGCTGCTGCCATCCTTGTCCATAGTCTTATTACGTCCCGTAATGATTACTGTAATTCCCTCCTATTTGGTCTCCCTAAAAAGTCCCTTCATAAACTTCAACTTCTTCAAAATTCTGCAGCTCGGGTCATAACTTACACTCCGCTAAGTGCTCATATTACCCCAGTTCTTCAGCAGCTTCACTGGTTGCCCATAGAAGCCAGGATAAATTTTAAAATCTTACTTCTTACATACAAGTGTATCCATAAATCTGCTCCTTCATATTTGTGTGACCTACTCCATATCACCACTGTTTCCCGCCCTCTCAGATCATCATCTGCCATTCATCTTACTGTTCCGTCCTCACACCTTATTACTATGGGGAACAGAGCTTTCAGTCGCTCTGCTCCTCGGCTCTGGAACTCTCTTCCTCCTGCACTAAGAAATATTGACTCCCTCTCTATATTCAAGACACAGCTCAAAACACATCTGTTTAAACTGGCTTATTCGCTTTAATGCTGATTTTATTTGTTGTCACGCTCTGTTTTGTAATTTTAACTTATTTTATGTATTTTATGACTATTGTTCCTTTATTAATTGTGTTTTTGTAAGGTGTCCTTGGGTTTCTGAAAGGCGCCCTCAAATAAAATGTATTATTATTATTATTATTACTTACAACTGGGCTCATCAGGCACTCTTTTTGGCTGCAGTGGTTATTATTATATTTACATGCTTCCAGCTCCCGTTTCTGCTGGGTGACAGCTCGTACTTTTCCTTTTTCTCCCTCCTCACACTCAGAGGTGGGTAGTAATGAGTTACATTTACTCGGTTACATTTACTTGAGTAAGTTTTTGAAAAAAAATGTACTTTTAAAGTACCTTTTTTGCACAATACTTTTTACTTTTACTTGAGTACATTTGTAAAGAAGAAACGGTACTTTTAGTCCGCTACATTTGCAAAATTTGACTCGTTACTTTTTAAAAAATAATTAGTTTAGCAGCAGCACGGTGGCACGGTGGTTAGCACTGTTTTGCCGCACAGCAAGAAGGTCCTGAGTTCAATTCCACCATCAGGCCGGGGTCTTTCTGTGTGTAGTTTGGATGTTCTCCCCATGTTTGCGTGGGTTCCCTCCGGGTACTCTGGCTTCCACCCGCCGTCCAAAGACATACAGCTTGTGGGGATAGGTTAATTGGATAATCCAAATTGCCACTAGGAGTGAATGTGAGTGCGAATGGTTGTCTGTCCCTGTGTGTTGGCTCTGCGACAGACTGGCGACCTGTCCAGGGTGTACCCCGCCTCTCGCCCTATGACAGCTGGGATAGGCTCCAGCGCCCCCCACAACCCTGAAAAGGATAAGCGGAAGCGAATGGATGGATGGAATTCATTTAACACATTAGATAACATGCTGCCAGTGGAGTTCCCGGTAACCTTTTTACCAATCAGATGTGGACATGCAGTCACATGACCAGTTTGAAACTGTGGCGGGCAGAGCCACCCAAGCGTATCAAAGTAGTGGACACACGGAAAGAAGAAACACATTGTCATGGTCCTGGGTCGGTGACCCAGCGCTTTAAGTTTATTATTAGCATTTTCCAGTTTATTATCATGATTATTGTTGTTGTTTGAGTTCTACGTGTTGTATTCGGTCTGCCTCTGAGTCTGCGTCTGTATCTGTCTGTCTATGGTGTCACCCCATCCGTTTGTGAATCTGTCTGTTTAGTTCAATGTCTTGTCTGGTTCCATGTGTCGGAGTTTCCTGTCTTATTGTGAAGGTTTGTGTCGTATGTGAGTGTGCTCAGTTTACGTTTCCCCTGTCTCGTCAGCTGTGATTTCTCCCAGGTGTGTTCCCCTCCTGTCTCTCATCCTTTGATTACTGCCGTCTGTGTATTTAAGCCCTGTGTTTTCCTGTGCTCCCTGTCGCGTCGTACCCTCTACTAGCTGTGTGTTCTGCTTCTATGTTCCTAGTGTTTAGTCTCCTGCTCCAGTTTAGTTTTTCCAGTGTTTCAGTCCTTGGTTCCTCTGTTCTGACTTTTGGTTTTCTTTTGGTGAGTTTAGTTTGTACGATGTTTTTCTCCAGCAATAAAGCTGCGCTTTTAGTTTCACTTCCGTGTTTGAGTTCTGCATTTTGGGTCCACCACTCCTGCTTGCCTGCCACACAGCAACCATGACACACATGAACACATGGCAGAGCCAATAGTCAACGCTAGAGCTGAAGAGGATGAACAGCATTTTCCTCACATACAAACAATGTTTCACTTAAAAGCAGTACAAAACAACAGCTATGTCTTCAGTGAGAGCCAAAACAAACCAACCTTTCAGCGTGAAAAAACTCAGCTCGTGTAACCTGAGGAAACGGTAAGTTTCCTCTAAATATCTTTTTAGCTGTGGTTAGCTGGATGTCAGTCTTATGTTACAGCAGCTGTGTCGAGCTCAAGCTGGGAGTCATATTTTTGGCGCTACATTGTAGTGAGATAAGTTTGCTTTGTGAAGCTTCGGCTGTCCTTTTAACTGCTCGCTGGTTAGCTAGCGTGAGCTATAAGCTAACAGATAGCCTGGTTAATGACGCTAGAGTTCCACGCACATGTTAACACAGCTTGTCTCTACTGCTTTAACTGTTAAAACAGAAGGCACTTCTGCAGGTGACAGGGTTTATTATGTGAAACAGCAGCTCGTTTAGTTTAAACAGTCTGATTTAAGCTGGGCAAACACTGCGATTTTTTTCAGTCGCGTTATTCAGCTCCTGCTCAAACTGTACAATTAAATCGCAGGGGTTAGAAGTTCATAGGTCACGATGCAGGCCTGCTGCTCTGATGCGACCTAAGTGCTCAAACTGTGCGTCCATAACATGAAGCTTATCATACAATATCTGTCTTTCGCTCTCTCTGTCTTTCACTCACACACACACACCACCACCATCAACTTTGCTAAATTACTAATGAAAAACTTTGACCAGGCAGCTGCAATTGAGCAGCAGTGTCCATCCAACTCTTTTCATGGTTGTTGTAGTCGTAATAATTTGGTGAGGCCACATTGAAAAGACTCGGATACGGAAGCGTAGAGCTGCCACCCAGGCAAAAGAAAAATAGAAAAGTATATTGTTCTAACAATATACTTTTCATGTTTGTACAATATACTATCATGTTAGTGCAATATACCTTTCACGTTTGAACAATATAATATCACGTTATTACAATATACATAATTATCACGTTCGTACAATATAAATATTATATAGGCTACATCGCAGCTCCAGTCACGGCTTCCATCACTGTCTTTCTTGTCTTTTCCCAGAGTAACAGCCAAACAGGAGGATCTATTGGCTAGCACTGCTTAGCCTTGCACGTGTTCTTATTTTAAACTTAAACTGGAATTCATTGCAAACTGTTTGTGCAGGATATTGCTTTTCTACAAGAGTTAGTAAAAAACATCTCCAGTGGGATCAAATCTTCTTGCCAAACATCTGCAGCTTGGCAGTGTTTACAGCACTATAATGACCAGACCTAATTCTTTTGAAAACAATACATCTTTTCACAGGTTTCAACTTCATCAGACATCACCTAGACTCAGAGCTGGATGAGGCCAGCACAAACAGCAGCCTATTCGACGAAGATGATGGATCCATGGGGTCAGGAAAGCAAGAAGCAGGGGAGCTGGAGAGGTACCTTTCATATCCATTCACTGGAGGTGTGGATCTATTGCATGGCGTCCCTCACATCAAGAAGCTGTCGATCAAAATCAATACAGCTCTTCATCTTGATGCATTCTCAATCATCCAGGAAATTAAATCTCCAAAAGTTGATTCTGTTCATCTGGACGTAGCGTTTTGTGGGAGAAACGTTTCGTCACTCATCCAAGTGACTTCTTCAGTCTCAGCTGACTGCAGGTTTCAATTTTATAAACCGTACATTTGCATAATGACTGAAACCAGCCCACTGAAGGAACAATGGGCTGGGAGGTCAGTTCCCTAATCTTAATTATGCAAATTCTCATGACCATTGATCAACAACCACTGACCAAAACCCACTGATCAAAGACCACTGATCAATGGCCATGAGTACCATTCACCGAGAGTTGGGGAATGGCTGTAATCACAGCATTCTAAGATGGCGTAAATGGCCTCCTTGACTCCGTGCTCAAACCAGCTCAACTCAAAACATGTATTCCCTTACTCCCCAACACTGACAACAATACATAGTATTAGGTAGTATTTTATCTTTCAAGTGTTATTGGCCATAGTGTAATTTTATTATTTAGTTGCTTGTAAGGTTTACTTCACTGTGTTGAAAAGTACTTCTAAATAAAACGTTATTTTATCCATTTATTGTTTTTGGCCTGGGCAGCTGCCAAAATCTCACTATTTTTTCTAAAATACTGAGAAGTGCTTGATATTTGCAGATGTATTTGCAGTTCAAAGGAAAGTTTGCTCTACTTTCTGAGCCAGAACCCAGCTGGGAGATGACTGTGAACAGAATAGATATAAAAGTAGTTGTTGTACATGTACAGACCATAAATATGGAGTCCAGGTGTGTTTGATGATTTTGGGCAGACTGACCACTGGGAACCTCTGAGCTCTCCTGGTCCACTCTGTGGAGGAATAATGAAGAGTCCGAATAATACAATAAAACATTCCAACCCATAATGCAACCTGCTGGTGCTCTGCACTAAAAAAATAAAACAAAAAAAATTATATATATATATATATATATATATATATATATATATATATATATATAAATAAATGTTATTTTATTTATTTATTTTTTTAATCTAAAGAAATGCAAAACTTCTACTTGATAATGCCTAGGGGTCTGATGGTAGCATATCTGACACAAAGACATCCTGTCAGTTATCTAATCTTAACATTCTCTTGTTATTGTAATATTCTCTTTATATCTGAACATTAACAACAAGCAACTCTAATCGGTGTAAATATCAAAACCCTGACAACAACTGCTGAATAGAGATTTTTGATTTTGTAAAAACACTGTTCCCTATTAGAAGACCATCAAGGGAATAGTTCACCCTGCCCGGGATAGGGTTACCAGTGGCCTGCGCTAGAGCCAGGCTCAGGGAGGGTGCCCGAGGGTGACCTTCTGGTCGCTGGGCCTTAGTCCATGGGGCATGGTGAGCACCGCCCGAAAAAGGGACATGGGCCCATCTTCCTGCAGGCCCACCACCCGCAGGAGGCACCATAGGGGTCGGGTGCATTGTGAGCTGGGTGGCGGCCTGGAGCGGAGGTCCTGGCAGACCAATCCCCAGCTTCCAAGACTGGCGATTGGGAATGTCATTTCTCTGGTGGGGAAGAACCCTGAGTTAGTGCATGACGTTGAAAGGTACTGGCTAGACATAGTTGGGCTCACTTCAATGCACGGCTTGGGCTCTGCAACGAGTCTCTGGGAGAGGGGCTGGACTCTATCTCAGTCTGGATTTGCCCCTGTTGAGAGGTGGTGGGCTGGGGTGGGTATCCTAGTATCTCCTCGCTTTGCTGCCTATATGTTGGGGTTTCTCCCAGTGGATGAGAGGGTTTGTTCCCTGCACCTCCGGGTCAGGGAACGGGTCCTGTCGTCTGCTCTTATGCGCCAAGTGGTGGTTCAGAGTACCCAGCCTTCTTGGAGTCCCTGGGTGGGGTACTGGAAGGTGCTCTGCCTGGGGACTCAGTTATTTTACTGGGAAACTTCAATACTCACGTGGGCAGTGACAGCAAGACCTGGAGGGGTGTGATTGGGAGGAATGGCCTCCTGGATCTGAACACGAACGGTGTTTTGTTAGTGGACTTCTGTGCAAATCACAGTTTGGCCATAACGAACACTTTGTTCGAACATAAGAGTGTCCATAAGTGTATGTAGCACCAGGACGCTTTAGGCCGCAGGTCAATGATCGATTTTTTTTAATTGTATCACCAGACCTAAGGGCACATGTTTTGGACACTTAGGTAAAGAGAGGGGCTGAGATGTCAACTGGTCATCACCTGGTGGTGAGTTGGATCACGTGGTGGGGGAGGACCCTGGACAGACCTGGCGCACCTTAACTTACAGTGAAGGTGTGCTGGGAATGGCTAGCAGAGGCCATGGTCCACGAGATCTTCAACACACACCTCAGGCAGAGCTTCAACAGGATTCTGATGGAGACTGGGGACAGTGAGTCTGAATGGACCATGTTAGGAATTTCCATTGACGAAGCTGCTGCACTGTGTTGCGGCTGCAAGGTGGTTGGTGCCTGTGGTGGTGGTAAGGCACCAACCAACCACCAACCAAGGCAAGGTGGTAAGGTCTTGTATGTCTTCCATTTTCTGATGATTGCTCCCACAGTTGATTTTTTCACACCAAGCTGCTTGCCTATTGTAGATTCACTCTTCCCAGTCTGGTGCAGGTCTACAATACTTTTCCTGGTGTCCTTCGAAAGCTCTTTGGTCTTGGCCATGGCAGAGTTTGGAGTCTGACTGTTTGAGGCTGTGGACAGGTGTCTTTTATACAGATGATGAGTTCAAACAGGTGCCATTCATACAGGTAACGAGTGGGGGACAGAAAAGCGTCTTACAGAAGACGTTACAGGTCTGTGAGAGCCAGAGATTTTCCATGTTTGAGGTGACCAAATACTTATTTTCCACCCTAATTTACGAATAAATTCTTTACAAATCCTACCATGTGAATTCATGGATTTTTTTTTCACATTCTGTCTCTCACAGTTGAAGTGTACCTCTGGTGCAAATTACTGACCTCTGTCATCATTTTAAGTGGGGGAACTTGCACAATCGGTTTCTGACTAAATACTTTTTTGCCCCACTGTATATAGATACAGAATATACAATATGGATAAATAGGATTGCTCATTTGGGTGAGTATATTGCACAGTGATTATTGCACAGTCGAATATAAGAAAAAAAGACAAAACGAAAAACTAATATTGCAAATATTGCACAGTGTAAAAAAGCACCTACAGCTCAGTTATTCCCGCCCTCCCTTGTCCCCATGCTTCGCCTCCCTCTCCCCTCCAGTGAGGAGTTAAACAGATTGATGGCGTGTGGGACAAAGGAGTTTTTAAGTCTGTTGGTTTTTGACTCTGGGAGAAGCAGCCTGTCGCTGAATAGGCTCCTCTGATTGTTTACGTCCGTGTGCAGAGGATGCCCGGCATTGTTCATAATGTCCATCAGTTTCTTTAATGTCCTCTTCTCTGCCACTGTCACCAGAGTGTCCAGCTTCATGCCGACCACAGAGCTAGCCTTCCTGATTAGTTTCTCCAGCCTGGATGAGTTCTTCTTTGCTGTGCTGCTCCCCCAGCACACCACGCCATAGAAAAGTACTCCTGCAACCACCGACTGGTAAAACATCCTCAGGAGCTTCGTGCAGATGTTGAAAGACCTCAGCCTCCTGAGGAAGTACAGTCGGCTTTGGCCTTTTTTATTCAGGTGCTGCGTGTTGCATGTCCAGTGCAGTTTGTTGTCCACCCAGAGCCCAAGGTACTTGTATGTATTGATCACCTCCACCTCCTCTCCCTCTATCTGAACTGGCAGTGGAACTGGTGTGGACGTCCCACAATCCACAACCAGTTCCTTGGTCTTTGAAGTGTTGAGTTGCAGGTGGTTTGTGTGACTCCATGTGACAAAGTTCCTCACCAGGCTCCTGTACTCCTCTTCCTGGTCATCCCAGATACACCCCATGATGGCCGTGTCGTCTGCAAACTTCTGAATATGGCATAATTCAGAGTTATAGCAGAAGTCAGAGGTGTACAGGGTGAAGAGAAGAGGGGACAGCACAGTTCCCTGTGGTGCTCCTGTGCTGCTGACCACAGTGTCCGACGTGATGTCTTTCAGCCTGACGTACTGTGGTCTGTCAGCTAGGTAGTCGGAGATCCAAGCGACTAGGCAGGGGTCCACCTGCATCCTGTTTAGTTTCTCCTGGAGCAGACAGGGCCAGATTGTATTAAAGGCACTGGAAAAGTCAAGAAACAGGATCCTGACCGTGCCTTTTCCCTTGTCCAGGTGTGAGTGGGCTCTGTGTAGGAGGTACAGGACGGCATCCTCCACTCCGACATCTGCCTTGTAGGCAAACTGTAGTGGGTCCTGGGCATGGTGTACCTGTGGTCGGAGGAGGTTGAGGAAAAGCCGCTCCAGAGTCTTCATAAGATGTGACGTCAGTGCCACCGGTCGGAAGTCATTCAGCTCATTGGGACGGTTCTTTTTGGGGACCGGGACGATGCAGGATGTGTCATGTTGATGCTTCTAGTATTGCGTTCACCTGGTCCTGTCAGTTAATTTGCATCAGCTGTGTTTCCCTTCTGGTCCTTGTTCCCTGTGTGTTTGCTTGTCCTTCAGTGCTCGTTGTCATATCACACCACCGTTCCTGCCTTTTTGTTTCGTTCATGTGCCATTTTGAGTTTTGCATTTTGCTTTTCTTTTGAGTTCACTTCTGACTCCACAAGTCCTGCACTTGGGTCTTTTTTCCTGCCTGCCTACACACAGTTCTGAATCTGATGAAGAAATTTTAAATATTAAGACGTCTCTGCAGTTTGCTTGTTTTATTTATTTATTTATATCTGTATTTCTTATGTCCCTCCCTGTCCCCCTTCTCTAGATAGATAGATCAAATAAGACGTCTTTCAGTCAGTTACTTTCTGTTTTACTTTACATTTTTGAATAAAATGTTGTTGTTTTTTTGCATATTTCACTTCCTGTTTGTTAAAGTGTATTTTCAGTTGTTTACAAACCAAAGGCTTGTTTTTAAGAGACAGTTTAAATGGGATTGAGGGAATGATGTGTTTGCACTGCAGTTTATATCCAACAACATCAAGCAGTTGAATCAAAGAGTTCATGTTATTAACAGCTCACCTCGCTGCAGCAGACTGAGGCTGGGATTTAAATTCAATGGGGTCATCTTTAGACCGATCACTCTTTAAGGACACAGAGCTGGGTGCAGGTCCTATGATCCTGTTAGAGGAGAATAATGTGTTTTTCATTTGCAGCCACAGAAGCTGATGAAGACTTACAATACCTTCATCATCCCAAATAGAAACATTTTTGCAGGCTGAGCATGAGCTGAAGGAAACTCCAAACTAGTCTTGGCAGTCTAAGAAAAGAGCTCCACTTAGAGGTAAACACAGTCATTTACACTGTGCAGGACTGTTGATGGTCCTACTGTGAGCAGCAGGAGTTTAATGTTGGACATGTTTTATAGGATGAAAGGAATTCTTTGCTCAGTGACTTTCTTTGAGATGCAGTTTAGATACCAGGAAACAACATCAAGCAGTTCATTTAAATCAGGCACCAGACTGACATCAAAGAGTTCATGTTACTAACAGCTCACCTCTCTGCAGCAGACAGAGGCTGGGATTTAAATTCAATGGCTTCATCTTTAGACCAATCACTCCTTAAGGACACAGAGCTGGGTGGAGGTCCAGGTTGGTTCCTGTGAATAATGATGTAGCAGTGATGTGAGTGCTGAGCTGTGACATGGAGAAGAGTCATGGACATTTAGAGATGGTCATCTCACCTCTGAGCTTTGGTCTGGCTCTCATGTTCCCCACACAGAGTGCTTTTAGAGGGAGGGACTCCCTCCTCTCTGTCCTCACACTGATCCATGCTGCTCAATTCAAATCAGCTCACACACACTTTCTACCTTCACCTGAAGAGGAAACACAAATCATTCATGTGCACATCAACTGAAATCTTCCTTTCCATCATGTGTGCTGTCCAAATATCAGCTGCTTCTTTCCTGCTTCATCTCCCTGTCAGCTGAAAATGCGGTCAGACAGCAGTGAGGTGAACAGAGAGTGAAAGTGTGAGGCAGAGGAAGTTATAGATAGATAGATAGATAGATAGATAGATAGATAGATAGATAGATAGATTGATTCACTGATCCACACTGCAAGACCAGACTTACCAACCTGTGCACTGCCTGGATTGATTACAAGAAGGCCTATGACTCAATGCCCCACAGCTGGATACTGGAATGCCTAGAATTGTACAAGATCAACAGGACCCTAAGAGCCTTCATCAGGAACTCAATGGGGATGTGGCGTACAACACTAGAGGCCAACTCCAAGCCCATAGCACAAGTCACCATCAAGTGCGGGATCTACCAAGGAGATGCTCTGTCCCCACTGCTGTTCTGCATAGGCCTGAACCCCCTCAGTGAGATCATTAACAAGACTGGCTACAGATACCGACTACGGAACGGAGCAGTTGTCAGCCACCTCCTATCAAGCTGTATGCCAAGAGTGAACGAGACATCGATTCACTGATCCACACTACCAGGCTATACAGCAATGACATTGGAATGTCGTTCGGACTGGAGAAGTGTAGTCGAATGGTAACAAAGAGAGGGAAGGTAGTCAGAACTGAGGGGATTGAACTACCAGAAGGCAACATTGCAGACATAGAGGACAGTTACAAGTACCTGGGGATCCCGCAGGCAAATGGGAACCATGAAGAGGCCGCTATAAAGGCTGCAACCACCAAGTACCTTCAGAGGGTCAGGCAAGTCCTGAGGAGTCAGCTGAACGGTAAGAACAAGATCCGGGCCATCAACACGTACGCCCTGCCCGTGATCAGGTACCCTGCTGGGGTAATAGGCTGGCCAAAGGAGGAGATAGAAGCCACTGACATAAAGACAAGAAAGCTCCTTACCATGCATGGAGGGTTTCACCCCAAGTCCAGCACCCTGAGGCTGTACGCTAAGCGGAAGGAAGGGGGCCGGGGACTGGTGAGTGTCGGCACCACAATCCAGGATGAGACAACGAACATCCAAGAATACATTGGGAAGATGGCCCCAACTGACCGAGTGCTCAGTGAATACCTCAGGCAGCAGAAACCCAAGAAAGAGGAGGGAGACGAGGAACCATCATGGAAGGACAGGCCCCTGCACGGTATGTACCACCGGCAGATAGAGGGGGTGGCTGATATCCAGAAATCCTACCAGTGGCTGGACAAAGCTGGACTGAAAGACAGCACAGAGGCACTAATCATGGCAGCACAAGAACAAGCTCTGAGTACAAGATCCATAGAGGCTGGGGTCTATCACACCAGGCAAGACCCCAGGTGCAGGCTGTGTAAAGATGCCCCAGAGACAATCCAGCACATAACAGCAGGGTGCAAGATGCTAGCAGGCAAGGCATACATGGAACGCCATAACCAAGTGGCCGGCATAGTGTACAGGAACATCTGTGCCGAGTATAACCTGGAAGTCCCGAGGTCAAAATGGGAGATGCCCCCAAGGGTGGTGGAGAATGACCGAGCTAAGATCCTGTGGGACTTCCAGATACAGACGGACAAAATGGTGGTGGCTAACTAACCGGAAATACTGGTGGTAGACAAACAGAAGAAGACGGCCGTAGTGATCGATGTAGCGGTTCCGAATGACAGCAATATCAAGAAGAAGGAACACGAGAAGCTGGAGAAATACCAAGGGCTCAGAGAAGAGCTTGAGAGGATGTGGAGGGTGAAGGTGACGGTGGTCCCCGTGGTAATCGGAGCACTAGGTGCAGTGACTCCCAAGCTAGGCGAGTGGCTCCAGCAGATCCCGGGAACAACATCAGAGATCTCTGTCCAGAAGAGCGCAGTCCTGGGAACAGCTAAGATACTGCGCAGGACCCTCAAGCTCCCAGGCCTCTGGTAGAGGACCCGAGCTTGAAGGATAAACCGCCCGCAGGGGCGTGCTGGGTGTGTGTATATATATATATATATAATATATATATATATAAAATATTAAAACAGATTCAATAAAACTTTAATAAAAAAGGATCATAATTTTAGATTCAACTTTAAAACCTCTCACACACTGAGATCTGTCAGTCTAAAAGCTAAAATCCAACCAACCAGATAAAATCAGTTCAAATCAAATTCAAATCAAAAAATCAAATGCATTCAGGGACACGGACATAAGGAAGTTTGTGTGAAACCTCAAAGGTAGAAAATGTTATAGCGATCCCTGAACACAGCCAGGTCAGAAGAAGTGGCTCCTGGGCTTTTCATTAAAGTCAGCATTAGCTCTTTGCTCTGTCCTACATCAAATAATTGACAAATAAAGGTATCTTTTTAATGACGTCAGGTGTTCTCAAATAAGGAAACATTCTTTCATAATAGTTCCCATCATCACCAAACTAGAAAAACTGGTAACTGCATGCTGCATAGTTTCAGTTTGCAGAACACTTGATCTTTGTAAAGCTTCACAGTAACAACATGTTATATAACAGAACTGTACAAAGACTAACATACATGAAGAGTTTGATTTGCACCTTTAATCCAGATCATACATCAGATATACACCTAGAGTAAACCTGCTCTAAAAGAAGTCTTTCTACAGAATAATGACCTGGCTAATGACCAAAGACCAAAGGTGAAAGGCCTCTGGTCTAATTAAATAGGATAGATCCCAAGACTTCAATGAAGAGCAACACACAGGGAAACACTCTGACCAAATAATTAAAAGCTTCTAACACTAAAAGAATAAAACCCAGACTCAAATGTACTGATTAAGAACAGAAAGTACAAAGTCAACACAAAACCCCCAGAGTGTGACAGCAGCAATAAAAGTGATTGTCAAAACACAAAAAACAGGAAAAGCTGACAAGTCCAAGTATTTTTTATGCTTTTTGATTGACATAAGTCTCAGCCTCGATTTGCAGATATGATCAGAAAACACAGGATTTAAAACAGGCTGAAATAATGTTCATAATGTTGGTGGAAATCTATATTTTCTTTTGACTGGCGTTCCTTTGAATAACTCTGAACTGAGCTGGAGCTGCTTTCATAATACTTTATTTATCCTGAGGGAAATTGTTTTAAAGGCTGCCAGACGATCTGGTGCCATGCTCTGCTTTTTGTTGTTTTGATGTTACTTCAGTAAAACCTGAATGTCAACTTAAGAACACACTGATTTTATCTCTTTGTTCTTGCAGTTTCCAGTTAAACTGAACAACAACGTCCCACTGGTGATGACTGATTAGTGATCAGTGTCTAAAGTTTGATACTACCTGATTTAAACGTTATCACAGTAAAAAAGAAATGTCTAATTGCAGAGTCATGCACTGATAACCAGTGTGGATCACTTGAAGTCAACTCTCTGCGGAACAGGAAACTGGGAGTTTTCCTTAGATGTGAGCTGTGACTGTGTGGATGGCAGCTTTGTGCTTTCACAGTCAGACTGATGTGTTTGTAGAACCACTGAAATCCTGGAAGGATCCACAGAATCAAGCCGTTTCTGTCCAGCTTCACTGTGTTCATGTTCATGTGAGTGTCACTGTGTAGCAGTTTGATGAACAAACACATCATTTTCTCTCTCACACTGTCTGGCTCACATGTCAACAATGATGCTAATAAGAAATAAGTAAATAAAAGCTGAACATCTGGTCCAAACATTACAGAGCAGAAACAAACCGTAAAACTGTTAAAGGAGGAAACAAAGAAAACGGAGACACGAACAGCAAGCTCCACTCCACATCTGAACATACTGTCGAGCTGCTTCCTGGCAGGAAGCCACCTGAAGCAGGATAGGTTGAAGGGGGAGGAGGCAGATTTTCAGATGAGTTTATGAATGTTTACCTTTGTGTCGTCAGATTTAAAGTGGACTTAATTTTGTCTCATTTCATTCTGTTATTCTTCTAGAGTTGTTCTATAATAATATCGTTTTATTACAAATAACATTAACTTAAAGAGCCGGCAACTGCGTTTTACCATTAATGCCAAAGAAACAAAGGAAACAGTCACAGCAACAAAAGAAAAAACTACCAAACAGATAAGTGAGGCACTTCCCACCTCTCACACTTCTTACTGTACTTCTCACCACGGGGAGACACTTCTAGGGCCTACAAGCCCATCTACTCACTACTCGCAAGGAGGCTGTCTGTCCAAAACCTAGCAGAAAACCGTGTAGAGCCACAGAGGGGAAAAAAAACACACCTCTCACAGTTCATCCCCAGCTTATAAAGCCTCAGAAGTGATTGCTGACTGGGCCCAGGTGGCAAACGAGGCTAATCAAAAGCAGCTGTGTTCTGGGGAGAGAGGAGAGTGAGAGAGACAGAGGGGGTAGGAGTGGCAAGAGAGTAGGAGGCGGAGAAAGCGGGCAAACACCCCACGCACACACCTGCCAGTAACCTTTAAGGAGATCAAGTTTGGTAATAAATTTGTCAGGGCCTATGCTGTCGATGCAGTCTTCCATATGAGGAAGTGGAAACGAGTCAGAGACCGTTACAGCATTCACCTTCCGATAATCTGTGCAGAAATGGGGTGTGCCATCAGACTTACGCGTCAGAAGACATGGGGAGCTCCAGGGGCTACAACTAGGTTGTGTTAAGCCATTTTCTACTATGTACTCAACTTCCTTTTTCATCACTTCACGTTTGGCGATGGGGCAGGGTATGCTGCTTGATTGGGGCTGTGTCACCAACGTGAATGTTATGCTCACAAACATTGGTATGGGAGGGTACGTCACTAAAGAGAGACAGATAGGAGTGCAACAAGTCAAGTACATCTTTACACTGGGACGGAGGAAGATGAGAAAGGTGGGTCTCGGCCTTAGCTCAAAAAACTGAATTTGACAACCGCCCACATTGCTGTCCCTCAGAAAGGGTACCCAGATCATCATCACCCTTGACTTCTACACTTAGCAGGGTAACAGGGACTGAGCCGGGGAGAGCCGTCCCAGTGGTGTCTGATGGTTCTGTCATGCTGGTGTCTCTGGTATGGTATGGTTTCAGCATGTTAACATGGCATAGGCGAGTCTTCCTCATGCGTTCATGCGTGTCAGACACTTTATTCACTATTACATAGGGGCCTGAGAAACGAGCCATGAGGGCAGAATTAGGCATGGGCAGCAACACAAGAGCTTGTGTTGCTGAAACTGTCTTTCCACACCTTTTTGATCAAATCGTCTCTTCATGTTTGCCTGGGATACACAGAGAGCCTCTTTTGCTAACAAAGTAGCCCATTGCCACCTGTCCTTGCATGTTTTCACAAACTCCACCACATTAGTTTTAGACACACAACCGCTGAGAAAATTCTCATTCAGCACTTTTAGTGAACCCCGCACGTCATGGCCAAACACCAGGGTAGCTGGGCTGAACCCCAAAGATTCCTGCTTCGCATCACATATAGCGAACAATACAAAAGGGACACCTTCATCCGAGCTTTTTCCTGTGTCATGGCAATATTTACTCAACATTGCTTTGAGAGTTTGATGCCACCGCTCAAGTGCACCTTGTGACTATAGGTGGTAAGCACTAGACACCGAATGGGAAACCCCAAGGGGCTGTAAAGTCTGTTTAAAATCCCTGGACAAGAAATTGGTACCCTGATCCCGAGTGAGCAGAGAAGGAGCTTCAGACTCAGGAGCTGGCTCAACCACACTTTGAGCCGACTCCAAGGCTCCATTATCTCCCTTATCAGTACAGGGCATCACATTCATCTCTAGAATAGAGCCAATCATTGAGCCTGACAAATCAACCCCCTCACCTTGTTGCTGGGCACGTGAACGAGTCAGAATGCTCACCGAGAATACATCTGGGTGTTGCTGGCTCAGGGCATCTAAAACAGGCTCTACAACAGAATTGTTGGTCACCTCAGGGGTAGGATAAACTTTCCCACCCGCTATGTCATTTCCCATTATAAAATCCACTCCATTAATCGGGAAAGAAGGCCGCACAACCACTGAAAAGAAACCACTCGCCAGCTCACTCCCCTCACGATGCAGGCACAAAACTCATCCCAACACCTCTTACAATGATGCTAGCATCATAGTCAGACTTCTCATCAAATGCAAGCACACTAGCTAGTATGAGAGACTGTGAGCCACCAGTATCTTGCAGAATGGTCACTTCACACTTGTCCTCAGGCTTACCAGACAGCGAAACTGTGTACTGTGCAGCTGGCACCTCGCTAGCTTTCACTGGGGCATCACATCGGTCATACCTACTGACACTGGTTTTATGGACAAGTGCGAACTCATCAGCCAGCGTCGCAGCCTACTGTAGCGAGGAAACCTTATGTTCATTAATATATACTGTAATGCCAGGGCTCCCAAAATCGCTAGCCCGACATCCCGGGGCTAGCAATTTTTCCAGTTGGGTTACCAAAATCTAACTCAGCCCTGCCCGTCGGGCTATGATAGGAAGGAAAATATATGTCTATGCTTTTGCATTCTTTCGCCAATGTAGCTGAGTAATTATGTCATTGGCATCGATCAGCCACTGTCAATATGTTACATATTGAAATCTCGTTTGAATTTGCGCTTGCTTTTTGCTTTCACTTTCATTTTGCGATTGTGGAAAGGTGTGTAGACAGTGGCAGCACTGATTGCTGAGTGACGATTACTTGCGCACCAATTCCTCTGACATCGACTTATTACTCATTAGCTTACTATTCAAACGTGACAAGTGAAATCTCTCTGGCAAAATTTAGCAGTCTTTGCAAACTTCAAAAAGCAAATGGCCTAGATCTTGGTTCCACTTACTTCTTACCCCTGACTTCAGTGGAAATTTCAGATTCAGGATCTGACACAGACTGATTCATGTTCTACACAGTCCTTACAAGTTCATAGAAATTTCTGTTCAATTTGGACCAAGTATTTGAGTTGATGGTTGTAATTTCTAGACAGTTGTTGTGATTTGTATTTTAATGATTTTTTGATTAATTTTTGTTTCCGTTACAATATTATACTTTAAAGTACAATAAAGGAAACAAAACATAAAAAAATTGCTTTCTTTTTTATTCGGGCTACTTAAATTTATTTTGGGCTACCAAAAACTGACGAATGCCTGCCAGAAGGGGTACCAGAGATTTTGAAATTTTGCGAGCCTTGAATGCGCTCGGCAATGTAGTTCTTAAATTCCTTGATCAGCATTAGTTCACGTATCGAAGCCAGGTCAGTAGCTTTGCAGGCCGCACACCACCGATCGAAAAAGACACTTTTTTCCCTGGCAAAATCAAGATAGGACTGACCCTGTCCCCTTTTCAACCCCCGGAAACACTGCCTATTGGCTTCTGGGACCAGCTCATAAGCCAGCAGGACAGCACTTTTCAGTTTGTCATAGTCTAGGCTGTCCTCAGCTGACAGTAAGGAACAAACTTCCTGAGCCTTACCTGCCAGCTTACATTGTAGCAAAATAGCCCACGAATCCCGTGGCCAGTGCAAGGCTGTGGCTATTCAAATGACTTGAAGTAACTGTCAACCTCAATGTCGGGGAACACCGGAACCAGCCGACTGTTTTTCACAGTGAGGCAGTGTCATTGGCTGGTCCTCAGGCAGCCCCTGCACAACAGGCGTGGACACTGATGGAGCTACAGCTTGAGCTGGCACCTGCAAAAAAGGCTGTGATGCTACACCATGCTCAGGTGGACTGGCAGACACTGGCAAGGCCACTATCCCTTTCTCCACCAAGCCAGACACAAGAGCAGCTTTTAGCTCAGCCTTAGGCAGAGCTGTGGAGATGCCATAAAATGATGCCACCTCATGCAAATCTCTCTTCTTACAGGGGTCCAGCTGGACAAGCGAAGGGTTTGCCTTAAACACGGCAATATCAAAGGTAGCCATTAAAACTAAAACAAAAACCTACCTGAGGCTAACAATAACAACAAAGAAGAACACTTCCAACACACAAGTCAAAGACAGGTGGGACATATGTGTGGCCACAGGGTTAACCAATAAATAAAAATACCACCGACCCTCTCCCCAGACCTACCTACTAAAATCCTAGCCTGCTTAGCTTCTGGAGTGTGCCATGCTCGAGGCAGCTTTAAAGGCTAAGCATCAGGTGCACAAAGCACCAACAAGCCTACCCCCAACAGGGAACTAATCCCCACCCGGGATTACTCCAAAAATAAAAAAGGCAAAATAAAAAATGAGTGCCTGAAGGAGGAGCTTACGCTCAGCTAGACACTACCCTGTGCTAACTGGAGAGAGAGCCCAGCAGATACAATACAACTAAACAAGCGACCGGCAAACAACACACCAAAACTCAATCGCTGTTCCTTCCATTCATATCCCGGACAAGCCCCCACATTGTTACGTCCCCATGAAGAGGTCTAGGCGTGTGAATGAGGGGACCAGTAACAAATGGGTCCGGAAATAGAATGAAAAGGAAAACAGACAGAGTTGTTCTATAATAATATAGTTTTATTGCAAATAATATAGTTTTATTACAAATAACGTTAACTTAAACAGCCTCAGAGGTGATTGTTGACTGGGCCCAGGTGGCAAACGAGGCTAATCAAAAGCAGCTGTGTCCTGGGGAGAGAGGAGAGTGAGAGGCACAGAGGGAGTAGGAGTGGCAAGAGAGGAGGAGGCGGAGAGAGCGGGCAAACACCCCACCCACACACTCCCACAGCCTCACAGAATGTAACACCATCGTTCAAATTGATACAGTTTTTAAAGTTTTTAAATTCTGAAAAACAGCTGTCTAGCTGATGTTTCAATGTTGCTCCTGAGTGCTGCACACAGATGGACTTTCCACTACAAGTTTCACATGACTTGAACACAGACTGATCAGGGAAGTCTTATTCTTATCTAACAAACTTTATTGAGACCCATGAATAATCCAACAGGACTACGTGAACATGTTGATCAGGAGGAGAATTAAGAAAACTGTAGATGTCACGGGGTGAAACGGGACAAGTTATTTAGAGTTTTTACTGTGCATGTTTTGCGATGTTTTATCTGTTTAATATTTTAATATTGTATATTGGGTTTGTTTGTATGAGTTCTATTGCATGTTTTATCTTATTTAATTGAACACCTGTGCTGTAAAGACTCCACCCCTATCTGATTACTAACTTGATTTCACCTGAGAGGTACCAGAGAGGCCAATAAGAGGGCTGGGTAGACGACAGAAAGGAGCGCTTTTTGAGGACGAGTGAGGAAGGAAAGCTTTGCTTTGAGGAGTTGCGCTCGAAGGCTAGAGGCTGAGCGCCTCGGCTTCGGGCTGGAGGCTCGAAGCGGAAGAGACATAAGAGAGTGACCGAAGTGACTGAGAAGCCGAGCCAGAGATATGGAGAGAAGGCTTGGGCTATAGACTTGTGATTGATGGCTGCGCTTGAAGGCTAGAGGCTGAGGGCTGGAGGCTCGAGACGGATGAGACTGCAGAGAGCACCAGCGCGAAGGGCACCAGCGTGCAGAGCATCAGCGCAGAGAGTGGGGAGTGACAGCACCAGCGGAAGGCACGAGACGGCTGCGCCGATTTGCAGTTTTGAAAACGCGGCGGGCGGAGTTGAGAGGTCTGCCCACCCGGGGTAAGTCTTCGACTTATCCCCTTTTATTGAATGAAAACTGTCTAGAAGAATAGTGACTGCCGCTCCTCCCTTTCTCCAGCATATCGGGACGCGAATGCGGAAAGGAATGAGAGGACTCCGCTGGGTTTCCCTTTTTATACTACTTCGCCGGATTTCTTAGCTCCCTGGGACTTTTAGGTCGTGGCGCAGGCCACTGGACTTTTAATGTTGTGTTTTATTGATTTTTATTGTGTTACCCCTTGGCCAAGGTTGTTTTAATTCATTTTACATTTTTAACTATTTAAATATAATAAATTATATTTTAATCATACAGTTTTAAATCGTGTGCTTTCCCTTGGCGGCTCCACTGCTCTGTCCGTTTGGAGGAAGGTTTCCTTCCTTTAAAAAAAAAAAATACTGTGGAAATAAAATCAGCCTTCCGCATCCGTTACATAGACAGAAAAAAAAAATCAGAGCTGCTAAACTACTAATAACTCGCTTTGGAAACTCGGATCAAATTTAAAGTCATAATGTCTTGATGCATTCTCAATCATCCAGGAAAGTAAATCTCCAAAAGTTGATTCTGTTCATCTGGACGTAGCGTTTTGTGGGAGACACATCCTGGACAGGGAGGAACGTTGGTTTGAGCGCGGAGTCAAGGAGGCCATTTACATGGAAAGGGAAAGACCATCTCTGAATCGAGGAGGGGGCCTAAAGGTACATCTTTCGCCATCTTTTGTAATTGCAGCCATTCCCCAACTCTTTGTGAATGGTACTCTTGGCCATTGATCAGTGGTCTTTGATCAATGGGTTTTGGTCAGTGGTTGTTGATGAATGGTCATGAGAATTTGTATAATTATGATTAAGGTACTGATCTCCCAGCCCATTGTTCCCTCAGTGTGCTGGTTTCAGTCATTATGCAAATGCACTGTTTATAAGAATTGGGGAAACCTGCAGTCAGCTGAGACTGAAGAAGTCACTTGGATGAGTGACGAAACGTTTCTCCCACAAAACGCTACGTCCAGATGAACAGAATCAACTTTTGGAGGTTAAATTCATAATGTTAACCTTTTTTAGATTTTGTGTTCAAGCAATTGTTTAGAAATAATATTAAACTAAAACAGTACAGCGATGTACAGTGAACCCCCCCTATCAAAATACAGAGACACAAGCCTGTATTCATGCAGCCATCATACAAGAGTATTTTTTTTTTCAACATTCACAGGTATTACACGAGCAGGACACAAAAAATAATTGGTAGCAATACCAGAGAAGCAAAACACCAGATACTGGCAATAATAATAATAATGGATTGCATTTATATAGCGCATTTTGTGGTCCTCAAAGCGCTTTACAATTCCACTATTCATTCACTCTCACATTCACACAGTAGTGGAGGCAGCTACAGTTGTAGCCACAGTTACCCTGGGGCAGACTGACAGAAGCGAGGCTGCCATATCGCGCCATCGGCCCCTCTGGCCAACACCAGTAGACCGAGCAGTCGTCTGAGACTGCAAAAATATGCTGACCAACCTGTGGACTGCCTGGATTGATTATGTCACGGGGTGGAAAGGGACAAGTTATCTAGGGTTTTTTACTATGCATGTTTTGCTGTGTTTTACCTTTTTTAATATTTTAATATTGTACACTGGTTTATTTTTATGAGTTTTACTGCATGTTTTTATGGTATTTATTTGGTGACTTGTCCTGGAAAGACTCCGCCCCTACCTGATCACACCTGGGAGGTCCCAGAGGCCAATAAGAGGGCCTGGCAGACCACAGAGAAGGAGGCTTGAGGGGAGGCTTGAGAAACGGGCAACAGTGGCGGAGTGAGTGGTATCAGGCGGCGGCGCCTGCAAGCCGGAGGACTGGTGGAGGTTGGCGTTAAGGAGGGGAAGATACAGCGCCAGCAACAGGAGGCCAGATTACGCGTCTGCGGGAAATTAGAGGCGGCGGACGGGCTGGTGCCGATTGTCAGTTACAAAGAAACAGCGGGCAGAGTTGAGAGCTCTGCCCACCCGGGGTAAGTCTTTTGACTTGTCCCCTTTAATGAATTATAGCTGCCTAAAAGAGTAGTGACTTCCGCTGCCTTCCTTTCTTTAGCGCACTGGGGCGCAGAACGCGGAGAGGAAGGCAAGGACGCCGCCGGGTTTCCCTCCGGCACCGCTAGTGACTCTTATACCGTGGCGGACGCCACTGGACTTTTAATGTTGTGTTTTATTGATTTTTATTGTGTTGTCCCCTGGCCAGGGTTGTTTTAAGTAATTTTATATTTTTAACTATTTAAATATAATAAATTATATTTTAATTATACAGTTTTTAATTTGTGTGCTTTCCCTTGGCGGCTCCACTGCTCTGTCCGTTTGGAGGAAGATTTCCCTCCTTTAAAAACACTGTGGGAAAAAAATAACATCACCTTCGCCCCGTCACAATTACAAGAAGGCCTATGACCAGAGATGGGCGGTAACACGTTACGCGTTACTGTAATCCGATTACTTTTTTCAAGTAACGAGTAAAGTAAGGGATTACTATTGCAAAAACGGTAATTCGATTACTGTTACCTTCTCGTAAGCACGCTGCGTTACTGCGTTACTAAAACCATGAATTTTTTGCGAGAGTGTCTAATGACAATGACGAAAGCAAGTGTGACGTTCGTGGAAACAGCTGTGTGCAGATCAAAAATGGATAATATATCGAGTACGGGAGAGAGTATGAGCGTGCAGCGTTTAAAGCGTGGAAGTACTGACCTTACTTTGAGTTAGATTCTGTAAAAAGTGACAAAAACATTAGCGTCCGCTGCTCACTGCGTGGGAAGAAAACTTCTTTTTACAGCAAACTTCCAAGTTTAAAAAGAGACTTTTCCATTTGATTATATTTTGTATGATGGATTATGCAGAAAAAAATAGAATTGGGCTGAAAGATCTATCGCTTTATCACCTATTCAGGTTGTAAATCATGTTTTTCAAAAGTAACTCAGTAATTAATTACTTTGAAAATAAGTAATCACTTTTTCCATTTGATTACATTTTACATGATGGATTATACAGAAACACTTGAATTGGGATTGAAGTGACTGAAGATCTATCGCTTCATTACCTATTCAGGGTGTAAATCATGTTTTTAAAAGTAACTAAGTAACTAAGTAATTGATCACTTTCAAAAATAAGTAATCAATAAAGTAACAGGATTACATTTTTGAGGAAGTAATTAGTTACTGATTACTTTTTTCAAGTAACTTGACCAACACTGCCTATGACATGATGCCTCACACGTGGAATACCTAGACCTATATAAGATCAGCAGGATCCTGAAAGCCTTCATCAGGAACTCAATGGGGATGTGGCGGCCAACACTAGGGGCCACTTCAAGCCAATTAGCACAGGTCACCATCAAGTGTGGGATCTACCACAGCGATGTCCCCACTGCTGTTCTACAGCAATTAATAATATATAAAAGACTTCATAGTCTGTCAGCCCCGAATGATTAAACTGCGGCTTCTTGGCTTTAACAGTGTGTGTGTGTGTGTGTGTGTGCGTGTGAGTGTGGGGCACAACTTCATGTGTTCACTCAAGAAAAATGCCGTCTGACTGCTCAGACTGATTCTCAGTCAGAGTAAAGTTCACATATTGTGTTAGAGCTGTTACTGAAAAAGGAAATAATGTATTACACATTACTGGTTACTTAAAAAAAAAAAAGTACCACAGTACGTTACTTAATTACTCAATGGAGTAAGACATTTGCTACCGTACCTGTTAAATTATTTTCTCATATCATCATAAAATGACCTGGAACTGTCACATAATCAACATTTAAAAGTATAAACCTATAAACTACAGCCCAGCACACCAACACCAATTATTATCCTAATCCGGAAATTGTATTTCTAATATTTAGGCATGAGCTCAAAGTCAACAGCACAACGCAAAAAGGAAAAACAAACACAAATAACTTTAAAATGATCACCGCGGTTCCATCAGTTTCTGTGACTCCTTAATCATAAGCTGTCAGCAGAGGAATGTTTACCTGAAAGCTTCCTCAGTCTGAATGTGTCACAGTGTGTGCCTCTGCATACTGACCAGGTTATTAAAATTATATTTCACTCAGCTCCTTCTGTTTTTAAATCCATTTTTGTGATTTGATCAATAAATCTTAGTCCTTGTTAATAAAAACATGGACAGGTGTGATAAGTGGAAACTGATCTTCTGGACAGAACCAGCTGATCTGTGGTTCTGATCTTCACTCCTGAACATTTCCAACAAACAGAGTTCAGTCCATCTGATACAGGAGGACTCTGATATCAGGTAATCGGGACATAATGTTTATTTTTGATTACTTGAGTTCCTGATTGCATCCTGTGTGGCGATGTTAACCTTTACATGAGTATGTCTGCTCCAAAGAGACAGCCTTTTTACAGAATAATGAACAGGCTACTGAGCACAGACTGAAGGTGGAATGAGTCAGTGGGCCTTAGGTCTTATTCACAAAGGGACACAAAATCACCAAAAAACCATCAATAAACCTTTACTTTGTGTTTAATGTAATAAAACCTACAGAATTTTAACATGTATCACTTCAACTATTTATTTCATCTATATGTACCATTGAGGGATAAATGTATTTAACACTAGATTATTGGCATTAGCTGAGGTTTGTAGCCAAATCCAGGACAACTGACTCAAACAACTTTAAGCGAGCCTTGATTCAGTCCAAAAACAGTTGAAAAGGAACAAGATTCAAAGCATTTAACCAAAAATCCAAAGCCTTTAAAGGCGGGAGACACGAGAGACCACACACTGAACAACTATTAATGATTAAAGCTTCAGACACTAAAAGAAGAAAACTCAGACTCAAATACACTAATTAAAAACACAAAGTTCTAAGTGAACATGACAGCAAAACAAAGAAACGGAGAAGCTTCCAAGTCCAAATACTTTGAAGCACAATATGCATGACTAACGTCGTAGCGTCCATATGCAATTAATATAATTCTATATTTTCAATTGATTAATTTTGTTTGCAGTAGGAGTGAACTGAGCGGGAGCTGCATTACTTTGTGTTTTTTAGACATCACTTAAGTAAAACCTGAAAGGCGACTTCTTAAGAACAAACTGAGTTTATATGATTGTTTCCAGTTAAAGAGACGATCGATGTTCCATCAGATCTCTGATCGGTGTCTAAAGCTTCACACAGATCCATTTAAAATGTTCATCACAGTAACAAATGCTTCAGTGCAGTTACTGACTGATAACCAGAGTGGATTCAGTCAATCAATAATCTATAATCATGTGTCTTCAAACACAAGAGTGATCAAAGTTTGTCCTGAAATAAGAGCTGAACATCAGGTCCAAACATCACAGAGCAAAACCAAACAGTCAAACTGTTAAAGGAGGAAGCAAAGCAAACTTACAGTTTCTTCAAACACACCAAACAACAAAATCCACTCCACAGCTGGACACTAAACACTGACACACAGGTGAGCTGCTTCTTACTGGAAGAGGGTGGGACTCCACCTGAAGACTGTGACAGGGCCACACCTCCATGTGCTGGTTTACAAATATGTTGTCAGACTGGCTCAGAGTGAACAAGCTGATCACAGCTCGTCTCTGATACAACCACAGTGTTTACTTTGTTTGGAGTATACTACAACTATCTTCAGCATGTTTCTGTGTTTCCAGTCTATAGATGCAGTCACACTTTCTACCTTCACCTGTGCAGTAAAGCCTGAGAGCAGAGCTGAAACCAATACATGTCTTTATTTAACACATCAGCAGGGCTGAAGCTCTCATGTTAAACACACACTGATCTATGGACACGTTCATGTGTTTCTAACAGAACCAGGCTGTTATCAGCCTGCACTAACATTATGTCACACACACTGAATGTAACAGTGACAGTTTACATCATCACACAATCAGCTGTGATTGTTTCACTGTCATCAAACTAGTCAACAGGAAGTAGAATCAATAGAAACCAATCATTTACTGACAGCATGTCTGATGGAAATAAGTGCAGATTATGTATGAAGTCTAACTGCACACAGTAACTGTGTTACAATAAGGACTTAACAGCGCCCTCTGCTGGAGTGTTTCAGTACTGCGTTAACTAGAATACACCACCTCCTCCTCACACCACCTGCTACAGCTCTACTCTTCTATGACTACAGTCATCCACAGCACTGATGTGAGGTCACATGGTTCATATGTAAGGAGCACAGCTGACCTCAGGTCAGTTTAATGACTGTGAGCAGCAGCTGTGTTATTGTCACTGTGACAGGGAGACACTCTCAGACACAGCGCTCATGTCAGCTTGTTCTCATGCAGGAGGATCAGGAGCTCCATGTTTGTCTTTCTGTTTGAATCATGATGTGTTTGTGCCATCAGAGTCTGTCATGAGTACTCAGGGTTTCACAGCAGCTCTTCTGGATGCTGACGAGGACTCCAACCTCATGTTTCACCTCTCTGAGCTTCTGATGTCTGTGAACACTCGTGTTTCTTCTCTGGGCTCATCTGGACAAAAACACCTTTCTGTGTTTGGCTGCAGCCTCATTCTGACTGACAGGAAGTGTGTTATCCATGAGCTGCACTTCTGTGAGGAAGTTTCCTGCTGTGTTTCCTGTCTGTGGACAAACACGAGTGTTTCAGCTGAGGACTTGGTTCCTTCCACCTGTCTATACAGGACATCACGCTGTCTTTTCTTTGATTTCTCTGACTCGTGTATTATGAACTAAATGTATCCTGATACACACAGAGATGGATGAGCAGAGGTCACATGATGAAAGAACAAACATGGAGTTTTTGATTTATTTAGATATTTATTGATGAATGCAAACAAACCCTGACACTGAACCATCGTCCAGCAGAACAAACCTGATCACATGACCTGCTGACCCAAACAGTGCAAATCTCCATGGCAACAACAACAAACAGCCTCACATATGTTAACAGAGGCTGTTAGAAGCACAGAGTCTTTACAGTCTTTTTCCTGTTTGGACACAGATCTCTGCACATCTTCATCACAGTTACTCACAGACGTGCAGAGTGTGTGGATATCAAAGCGAAGTTTCCACCATGTTTGTAGTCTGTACTGGGACTCATGGAGCATCTCTCTATGAGCACTCAGTGCTTTAAACAGTGAGTCCCAGTTTAACCAGCAGCCTTCACACCACACATCACACAGACATGGAAACTTCAAACCCTCAGACTGAAGACACCATCAGAAATAAACAGATTGTGATGAAGATGAAGAACTGGAACAGTTTGCTGTGGTTTCTTCTGTTCCTGTCAGAAATAAGAGTCTGGCAGCACTTTGCTCTCCTTCCACATGTTTAAGGAGGAAGTGAAGAAGAGCGAGTGAGTCGTCTTCCTCTCATCATCAGGCAGCCCAACATCAGGCAGCAGCCACGGATTTGTAAAAACCCAGCACACTGCTTCAGAAACACTGAGTCCAGGTGACCAGAGTCATGTGATCAGTGAGGTCTTCACTCAGGATGTCACTGCTTCAGGACCTGATTCAGAGGTTTATAAGGACGTGGATCATCGGTGCTGATGTTGTGTGAGAGCTGGTGAACCATGGGGAACATAAATAAAAACCAGGCCATCAGCAATTTACCCCTCAGTTCTAAAACCTACATAATACACTATACATATAGTTATACAGGTTATAGTATGTTATATATAAACGTAGCTGAAGCAGTTTAATTTGTAGCTTCATGCTGCACTTCATATGTTTGTCCACAGGATGGCAGCACAGAGGCCTGTGTTGGAAAGCTTTGAGTAATGAAGCGTTTTCAATCCAAGCTTCAGAAAGCTTCATGTGGTCATCAAGGAAGAAACCAGGAAATATCTGCTGTGTGTAAAAACACCAACACAAGAATCCAGGATGAAGACAAGAAACTCAAAGCTCACAAAACAGGTGGAGCTAATTTTGTGACGTGTTTCTGTAAAAACACCACAGAAGTGAATCATCAAAGTTTCCATGTGAGCTGATGATGCTGCTGCAGAGTTTCTGTGAACCTCCTGTGACCCCGCCTCCTCATACAGAGACATCTTATTGGCTTTATTCATTCTGCTCAGCACAGACCTGCTGCATCCTGGATCCAGTTTGATCCAGTTTCTGCAGTAAATCTAATGACAGACCTCCAGGTGCACCTGCAGAGTCTTCTTGTTGTTTCAGCTCAACCATGAACTCTGTTAAGTGCAGTAATCAAACCATCATAGATCCTGTTTGACAGATGAAGCTGTCCCTCTAAGTGTAATCTAACACAGCTTATTAAACTCACTGCAGTCTGTCCTACCTGGACATCAGGACAGACATCAGCTAGTTTTAGTGATCAGTGATAGAGTGTAGAAGAAGATGGATGATGACATATTTGTTAGTGTGTCTAACTGTGAGTAACTGAAGCTCTCAAAGGCTGAGGACAGACCCTGGACTAATCTGAGGACTTTGGTGGTCCTGCTGATGTGTTCAGTCTGTGATTGGACAGAGAGCAGGGGTCCAGGACCTGGTGGGATCAAAATCATTAACTGTGTTTATTTTACCAGAGCTTTCCATTTCTCTTAAATGAGCTTCATGGTGTTGTTCTTGGCTGGTTTTGTTTCTGCTCCACACATCCTTCCACAGACGACACCATCATAGACACCAAAGGTGGTTCAATAAGTCCAAACTCCTCTGACTGAATCAAACACTTCCTGTGTCTCTTTGGTGTCAGGCAGAACATCAGTCTAACACCTCATTATTTCACTCTGACCTCTATGTTGGTAGAACGTGTTAGTAGAAACATATTGAGCTGTGTGGATGGACTCAAACGCACTGATAAGCCATGTATTAGAAACAGTTCGTTGTGTTAGTCTGTAGAGCTGAAGAAAGAAGACACAAAGACACCAACTGGGTGAAGTCCAGGTGTTTGACTTGTTCAGTGTAGAGCACTGTGACCTGGATGAACCTACGCACCACTATGATGCTCTAGATCATAGACTATGGTTTCATCATGTTAGAGACTTTCTCCCAGTTTAACCTACCAGTAATGGACACGGCGGAAGTGATCTTGGTCCTGCTGATGTTACAGATTGATGTCAGGCTGATCTTTATTATCACTGATGGACAGATTCATTTGGTTTTTGTGTTGTTCAGACTTCAGTATCACTGCTGCAGGTTGGATGAACTCTTATACTACGAAACAGGTTTTGTGTTTCTTTTATTTGACATGATTCACCAGGAAGTTCTGATCAGTTTGTCTTTCCTGTCTCCTTTTAGTCTGAAAGAACTTGGTTTAAAGGTGCTTTTATTTTGGAGTCCCCTCTGACTATAATCATATATTTAATGTTAGGTATTGTTTGAGTGGAGCCTTTGAGTGGTTCATCTACACGGATCTATATTCATCAGGAGAGGAAACATCATGGTTTTATGACATTATTGTTCTTACTGATCAAACCAACAGAGTAAAGATGTTTAAAGGGTTTAGTGTGAAGACTGTGATCCAGGTCTAAAGGAGATCCACGTCACCGTCAAACCTGTCACTCACTCAGGACTAAAAGCCTTTATATTCTGACATCACTTCCTGTGCTGTAAGTCCCGCCTCCCTCAGTTTGAGCAGCTCTGAGGTTAATAAGACACATATAAGAGTCAGAGTTCAGCATCAGCCCACAGTCATGTTACAGGTGACTCCAGGCTGCCAGCATAGCTGAGACACTGACAGAGGAGCTGTGAGTGTGAATGTGATGAAGCATCACTCAGTGTTTCACATCCATCATGTTAGAAACACTCAGGAAGTGTGACTGTGTGGCTGCGACGTTTACAACAGTCTAACATGTGCTGTCAACCAAACCATTTCAGGTTTCTATGGTAACTAAATCATTAGGATTGAATCTGTTCTTGTTGAGGTGACCTGTTAGTGTTTGGACTCGTGATCACGTCACAAGATCACGTGAGATTTCAAACCACAGGAGAATCACTGTGGTTATAAGAGGCAGACACCCGCACACACACCACGTGTCTGCTGTTGTTGTCAGGGAAATGAAGGCCGCATCTCGAGCAGCCTTTGAGTTGGGACAGCCTTCATTTCGTCACTGTGATGCAATTGGCCTCAAAATGTGGCCTTTAAGGCTGCAGACCCTGAATTGGGACGCAGCCAGGGTCTGCATCCTTTGGAGGCTCCAATTGAAGGCTGCAGGATGAGTCGGGTGTATCTTTCATGGCCCACTATATTTCAGAATTATAGTGTTACATCATATTCTATAAGGATGTGTTTGTATACTTTCTGCCCAGTTTGGCCCATTTAGCAGAAGTCAGAGCTTTTCTTGGTGGACAGACTTCCAGAGCGGAGACAGCAGGTTTTTCTGCTTCCTGATTGGGAGTCTGGCAAGATGTGCAGGGCTTGAATTTGGGCGCATCATGTTGAGAACACACAAACAAAGGCAGCAGACACACAAAAGTTCACCAGCTCACTGACAAAAACTGACAAAAACAAAAAGATGAAGAGCTAAAGAGACAAAACGGCAGATAGCAACAGAGAGACAGACCAATGAAGATGCAGCAAGAACAGATACAAATACACTGACGTGGCTCTTAAACGGGCCTTTGGGAGGTTTTCAAAAAGCAGATGTAGGAAGCAATAATAACAGGCTGATTGTTTACTCAGCAGGTTCTTCATCAAAGTATTGTGAATTCAGAAGCACCTTATACACCAGTGGTTATCTGTGCTGCCACACTGGGAGATATTTGTAGGACTGGTTTAGACTGGTGGAGAGAAATTTAGTTGTGTTGATGCAAGTTTGACTTGTTTTAACTACAACAAGTAGTACAGTATATTAATAACATGTCAAAATAAATCTATACATTAAATCCTTCGTGATGTGAAGACATTCAGGCATGCAGCTGCAAACTGTCGGTGCAGTGTAACGACTGAGTGATGTGAGTGAGCAATGATATTTTGCTGGTACTCGTTTTGCATCTGCTCGATCTTTGTATTGGTGAAAGCTGACAGTGTGAAGCTTTTGACTACACATTTTCACTCTTTATATTTGTGCCCTTGTGTATATCACGCTATTTATTGTTGTTAGTGTATTTATAGAATGATCTTTCTATTTCAGTCATTTAATGTTTTCCGTTTCTCACTGAAAACATTTTCAAAGTCCACAGAAGTGGTTTGTGTCATCTGTCTGCTACTACAATGGCGCCATCGTGTGGACACCAGCAGGACCTACACAGGTGAGGAGGAACTACAGGAAGTGTTTCTTTATGAATGAAAGGAGCTTCAGCTCGGAGGCTCTGCTTCGCTGCTCAGGTATGTTTTCACTTTAGTTTTAAAGATGTTTTGCGGTCAGACTCCCGCCGTTACTTCGAGTGCGTGTTTCATAACATCGTCACATTCAGTTATTTTCGCTTTAAACTTGATCCACGCGGTAAACTCTCCGCATGTGTTCAGGATATGATAGGATACGCTGACGTTAAATAGTCGTTCCTGCAGACACGGGAACCATAAACTGAGCTGTAAACGTTTAAAGAGAGACACAAGTGTTACGACTCTAACTTGTATGTACGGCAAACGTTTTTTGGTTTTTTGTAAAATATATAAGTCATATCTATATGGCTGCCTTTATTACGGCGATGCGTCGGCCATACCGGGCTACTCAGGGGAAGGATTATTGTACATTACAGCAGACAGTGTAACACAGAAATGTATAATGTTAATAACAACAATCAACAAATACATCCATAAACCATTCTAACAGTACTGCAGGGTCTCTGACAGACACAGCTGTTCGTGTTTTTCCCGTCACGGTTACAGGAAGTGACCAAATCAAAGGCCAGGGATGTTTTTGACTTCAAACTTTGTGCAGAAGAGTTTAAGTAGTGAAATAATACGATTTAAAAGCAATAATTAGAAACTACAGACATTACAAAACAGTAAAGAAAGTTTATGTTGTTTAATGTTTTTTGTGAAATCCCGGAGATCAACCAGTAATCATTCAGCTGTTATCCCAGAGTGTTTTTAATAGTGGAGAAATAAAACAGATTGTCACGCCCGAAACGAGGGAGTGGACACAACTCAAAAGCACTTAAAATAAGATGGCTAAAAACATTTATATTTTGGGTAAGGTTAGAGATTTATTAGACTACAAGGCGATGCATACTTTATACTTTTTCCTGTATCTTAGTTACTGTGTAGAAATTTGGGGGGATACATATGTAAATACCATAAAACCTCCATATTTATTACAGAAGAAAGTGACACAAAGGATTCATATTCACGTTAAATACAGAGGACAAACGAATCATTTGTTCATAAAATTGAAACTATTGAAAGATTTAGTGAAATTACAGACAAAATAAGGCAAAAAATAATATATTAGCCCTCAAGTTACAAATATCATTTTCAATTTGTTTAGGAGGTGAGGACAGAAGGAAATATCATTTTTAGCATCAGTTGGCAGGACTACACAAATGAGTCCAACGGTTATAAGATTGTGGAACTGCTCGTTATAATTGTAAGAGTTGTACAAACATGCGCTGTTTTAAAATGTGCTATGTTTAAAATGATAAATCAATATGATGAATTTGAAAGAAATGTGAGTTAACTGGGGGTCATTCTCTTCTCCTTGCTATTATGCGGTGGGGTATATTGCTGGTTATATTCTTGTTGTGTGCTTTGTGCTACGAACTGTAGACAAACGTTAATGTGTTCCTTGGTTGATGGTGCCCACTTGTAATATCATTTGGAGTGCAGATAGGGGACACGGTTTAATAAGAATATTTTCTTCTTCCTGCTCCTGTTCACTCAGGGGTGCAGTGTGATATTAAGGGAAATCACAGTTTGTGTGTGTATGAAGGGAAACTGTTGAACCAAGTGTGAAATAAATAACTCTCAGATCTCAAAGTTTATTACAGGAAGTCAGGTGTGACAAAAGAGAGTAATGAAAACAAGACTTTTAGTGAAAGACAAACTAAAGACGAGAGCCTAAAAACCAGTTCTGAGGGATGTTCTTTTACAAGGAGTCACATCACTTTGCATGAAACAAAATGAATCACTAGAAATGATCTACAAGCTATGAGATGCTGTCGAAGCACTAAAGGAACCGGTATGAACAGTACTGTGAGAAAAACGCTATAAACTATGAAACAGTACTATGAGTAAACATTTCAGTGAGCCACCATAGTGCCAGGAGTCCCCACATGTGCTAGGGTGAGAGCTAAGAGTCACAAAGGGGAGGGGGGGGGGGGGTCATCAAGGACGAGGAATGGGGAACCAGGCACGGGGTAACATCCAGCAGGAACCTTGAAGCTATTGGCAAGTGCAGTTATGAGCTGGAGACCTCAGAGTCACTGTGACAGGGACGTGTTGAAAGCAGGCTAGACGTGGTTTCAGTGAACCTGCAGCAGATTGCAGCAGCCTTACTTGACGCGGGTGGAGGTGAAGCTTAGAGCGGAAGGTTGTCCGGGAGAGGCGAGCTGGGCAAATCCTACAATAGATTTGTAGCAGGCAGAGAAACAAACAAACATTTACACCATATTCAAAGAAAGCTGGAAACTTGTTGCATTAAGAAATTAGAAAAACATCTGGATCCTTAGAAGGGAAATATAATGATGTCATGGGTGGCTCAAGACTTTTGCACTGTGCGGTGTAACCAATGCTAATTTCTGTGGCTTATTTTACATGATGAGTTAGTGACTGTAATAAACATTAAAATCTACTTGTTTAATACACAATTGTAATATTATTTTTTCTTAACATGACATGAGAACCACAGATGATTTCTTCTTCCTATTCAAAAGAATCTATGAATATTTAAAGTAGTAATTTTCAGTCTGCTCTAAAGCTCACAGATATGATGATTACCTGCTCTCCTCCCTCTGGTCTGTGCCCCTCACTGACACGATGGACTGAACACTAAGCAATAAACATTTAGTAAAAAACAATAAGAGGAAATGATGAAACATGCAGATCAGCTGAGAGTCTTTTCAGCTGTGGAAGTTAAACAACAGTGAGGGTCTTCTTGTGTTTTTCCAGATGTTTCTAATCAGACAATTTGTCAGGGGCTGGGTGTGTGACCCAGCTGTTTGAGTTTATTTTGTATTTTCTGATTTCTTATGTTATATTGGAAATATATTAAGTTCTTGTGCCGTTATTTAGTCAGGGTTTTGTTGTTGTAGCAGCCATAACTAAATGTATTGAATTTTGATGATCACTGGGTTTTCATTTGTTTGGTTGCTATGGTGATGTGTAACGGGAGTCACGTGGGTGCTAGTGGTGAAATTAAGAGGGCGTGGTCAGTCTGTCATTCTCTGAGAGGAGGGCTGGAGCCGCAGTTTTTGTTGACCGCTGCACGAGTTTCCCCTTGTTGCATCAGAGCCTGTGATGTTTAAGAGTCTGAATCAGGAGCCGATGACATTACTCTGTAAACTCTCAAAGCACTTTAATAAACAAGCAAGCAATTCCACCTCTCGCATTATTGCGTAAAGTTGACAGCGCGTCAGGCAAATAGGCAGACTCCACCCCGACCTCTAGCGACTGTGGAAGTCGCTACAGTTGTGTTTAGTTTAGGTCTCATCTACAGGGCTCTACACTAACTTTTTGCCATGATTGCACTGGTGCGCCTAAGAAAACCAGCACAAAAGTTAGGCGCACCCACATTTTTCAACCGCATTGCTTAAGTGCGTGAGCGTGCTTGTATTCAAAAGGTTTCTCCATGTACCCAAAAGTTGATTCTGTTCATCTGGAGGTAGCATTTTCAGTGGGAGCAACATTTCATCACATTGATCAATGGTCATGACAATTTGCATATTAATGATGAAGAAACTGATCTCCCAGCCCATTGTTCCTTCAGTGGGCTGGTTTCAGTCAATATGCAAATGTACTGTTTATAAGATTGAAGCCTGCAGTCAGCTGAGACTGAAGAAGTCACCTGGATGATGATGAAACGTTTCTCCCACAAAACGCTACGTCCAGATGAACAGAATCAACTTTTGGAGATTTACTTTCCTGGATGATTGAGAATGCTTTAAGACATTTCTCCATTTAACCACATGCTAGAGGGTGTGGGGAGTGATAGCCCCTCCAATGAGGGCATGAAGCAGGCATGGAGGAGATCCAGGCAGACATCCAGAGGCCCCTCGGAGTGTGAGAGCCCAAAGAGGGGCAGCCACGCCACCCTCCTGGGAAGAGCTGAGGAGAGCCCCACACGTGGGGTGCATTTAAAATTAAAAAGGTGGGCACCGGCACCAGAGGTGAGGTTGAATACACCTCACCTCTGGACGCTGCATAGCCTGCCCACCCCCAAGGCCCTACATGTGTGTGTGTTATGAGAGTGGGAGTAATGTGGATGTCTAGTTTGTGGAATAAAATTGAGGCACAAAACAATAAAATTGGAATAAAATTGAAGCCGCCTGTGCCTCACAAAAAAATTGAGGCACAAGCGGACAGAAGGGGACAGGGACAATGCCTCCCCTGCACCCTATAGACACACCTGCACCCCAAGGCCTTGCATGTTTGGGTGGGTGTGGTGGAGCGGGAAGAAGCAAGTAGTCCCTCCCTGGGGCCAGCTTCCCTGCTGACCCCAGTAGACACCCCTGTTCCCTGGAATCCATCAAGGCCAGGGTGCACAGGCCCATGCAGACCAGGTCCCACAGCAGCAGCACAACCAAGCCCCACAGAGCCCGGGGTGGTCCACCCGACCCCACTGCAGAGGGAATTACACCCACCACATCATTCAGTCATCTACAGTACATAAGACAATAGAGATCCAGGCTGAGTTCATTCTCCACCTCTGATATATCTCTCCCCCACCTGCAGTTTAGATTTAGATTATTATGCAAGCAACTAAGAGATGCTGTGTGTTGAGTAAGTAGTGAAGATGCAAAATGAGAAAATACACAGTAATTATCAAAACCAGAGTTACACGTTGCTTTGAATTCAATTTCATTTCATTTCAATTCAATTTCATTTATATAGCAATAAATCGCAACAAAAGTCGCCTCCAGGCGCTTTATATTGTACAGTAGATACAGAGAAAAGCCCAACAATCATATGACCCCCTATGAGCAAGCACTTTGGCGACAGTGGGAAGGAAAAACTCCCTTTTAACAGGAAGAAAGCAGAACCAGGCTCAGGGAGGGGCGGGGCCATCTGCTGTGATTGGTTGGGGTAAGAGAAGGAAGACAGGATAAAGACATGCTGTGGAAGAGAGACAGAGAGCTAAGCTAAGCTAGCGAAACAGTAAATACACAGTGAGTGAATACTTTGGCTATAAATCAGGTAGTGAGTACACAGAAAGTGTGCTTCGGATGAAGCACGCGAAGATTATACTATGAAAAAAATGTATCTAAAAGTTTTTAATTAAATTGCTAAGCAGATAAGCTACTCAGAAACACCACTGTGGTTCAGCAGGAACAGGAAGTGATACTCTAACGCAGAACGAGCGAACACCAAGTGACAGCGCCACCAAGAGAGTGGTGGCGCTGTCAATTGCAAAATAATAAAGAAAAAAACATTTAAAGAAGACAAGAAAATAAAATCAAAAACCAGAATGCTGAAAAAACTAAAAGTCAAAGACTGAGGATAAATTATAAACACACTTGACACATCAATTTAAAACAAAGCCTAGCAATGCTAGGAACAGGAGCAACATCAAAATTATATATTAGTCTGAATCTTTGAAATGAATTACATTTTGTTTAAATCCACATTTTTTTCAACAGAAATCCAGGAAATAAAGGAAACATGGCTTGTACATGAAATAAAGGAAACATGGCTTGTACATCTCAGTCCGCTGTGCAGTACGTCAGGAGGGCCAAGCCCAAACTGGTGGGAACATTAAAGGGGCTCACTGTGATTGTAGAGCATCTCTACCAGAAAGAAGTTTTCTCAGAGGAAGAAGTCAGTAAAATAAAGACAGCGGGTGACGACTTTGACAAAACCAGAGAAATTGTGGACCGTGTCATAAAAAAGGGGGAAGCAGCCTGCTATGAGTTTCTCAGGATTATTGACATAACAAGAAAGAGAAGAACAGAAAGGCCGCCGTCTTTTCTGGAAATTACAGCATCAGATTCCTCTTCACGAGACAAATTTAACCTGAACTATTGGATCAGCTGCTTTTCCTTCACGGATGACACCAACATGGATGTAACAGATTTACAAGGTATTTTTAAACAAACTGAAGTCTGTGGCAAGATTTCTCGTGATCACACTCTTTTATAATGCAGTGCTGTTCAGTGACACATGAGTTAAATCCCTAAATAAATTTTTAATTAATTTCTCCCACACCTCTTTTCTTTCAGGCCCTAAACCGTGTCACAGATACCAAGAAAAGCTGAAATCAGAAGCTCGAAAGATTTCAGAAAGATCATGGGCCCGAAGTAAAGCAGTCCTGTTCAACAAGCAGAACTCCCTGTCCTACACCTCGCTTGTGTTAGACACACCAGGACAGGCTTCAGCATCCAAAATAAAAAAGTCAAAGATCAAGAAAAGCAGGAAGGTTCGCACTAAAAAACTCAAGGCCTACATACCTGAGGACAAACATGGAACCTCTCCCAGTGAACTGCTGAAAACATATGAAAGAAAAATCCTTTTGGTAGGAAAACCTGGAACTGGGAAAACAGCTGTGGTCCATCAGATGTTGAAACTGTGGTCAGAGAAAGATAACAAGGATCTAGATTACATGTTCTACTTTGATATGAGAGAAGCACCCAACATCACAGAGCTCCATAAACTGGAGGATCTTCTCTTCAGTGTGTTCTGTGAACCAGATGAAGGCAACGATGAGGTCTTAGTGGACATAAAGGATAATGCTGACAGTGTTACCATCATTTTTGATGGAGTTACAGATGTTGGCTCTACATCTGTGGTGTTTAAGCTCATACAGAAGACCCTTCTACCCGAAGCAAAGATCATCATCACCTGCAGACCAGAGGGGGAGTCAGCAGACTTCCTGTTGGATTGGGACTGTCTCAGAGTGGAAGTGAAAGGCTTCAGTGAGCAGGGCATCAGAGAGTACTTATCCAAGAATCTGAGTGAGAACCACCTCAACAAAGTCTTGTGTAACCTGGAGTTATTCTCTCTTTGCCACGTCCCCATGTACGCCCTGATGGTGGTCGCCTGCTTTAGCTTTGAGGGCTCAGATTTCTCTCCACATCCCTGCACAGTTACTGAAATATACCTCAATATCCTCCATTTCTGCAATCAGAGGAATGTTTCCAAGACACCTGAAAATGAAAGCACTAAATGGGATGCAATACTGTCTTTATCTCAGGCAGCTTTTTGTGCAACAGAAGGGAAAAATGTGAGCCTAACATCACTGCCCAAACTAGACAGCTGTGCTAATTTGGCCATTTTGAGCAAGCTTCTGATTCAAATCAGCCCAACTGTAAGGAAACCCTTGTGTGCCTTTCTCCACTACACGGTTCAGGAGTTTTTTGCAGCTCTGTGGGTCTTAAAGGATCCAGAGAAGACCAGATGTGTTCTACAGCAGTGTCTGGTTCAGGGCAGCAAACACATGAAACACTTGGTCCCTTTCCTGTGTGGACTGTTGAATGAGAAGAACACTGATTTGTTAGAAGGTCTCCTTCCTCCTCAGCAGCTCAGAGACACGTCTGACTGGTTCTTCAAACACTTGGTGACCACCTTTGTAGGTTGTAGTGACAGTGAAGACTGTGAAGTGGACTTAATGTTCTTATGTCAATGCCTGTATGAGTCTCAGTCACCTGATGCCTGCCTCTGCCTCCTGGATAAACTGGACTACTGTATTGATGTGAGTGGAGAGACTCTTGATCCTCAGCAGTGTTGTGTTCTGGCCTATGTAATCAGCCAGAGTAAGGAGAGGAAAATAGAGCTGAACCTGGAGGATACAACAGCATCAAAACAGGGAATGAGGCCTTTGCTGGGATGCCTCAGCAAACTTCAAAGGTAAGTGAGAACATTTAGATCTGAAGTTAAAGGGTTCTGTACATCTGTTTTTAATGTTTTAAATGTAAAGCATTCAGTGATTTAGAGCAGTATGTGTTTTTCTTAAAGTGAAAAATGAAAACATAGTAGTGAGAAGGATTTGTTTCAGCTTTGTTTCATCATGTTTCCAGTGAGTTGTAGACAGAAAGTTTGTACGTAGTCTTTAGGTATTTGGTAACATTATTCTTTAGTCTTGATGCATACACAATAATCCAGGTGAGGGGATCCCAGAAAGCTAACTAACTTTACCTGGACGTTTGTCATTTGAATGAGAGATTTTATTACTTATTTAAGACATTTTCAGTCTCAACTGAAGCACATTTAACTTGTAAGCCTCTGGCAGCTTTGCACAAATTAGGAGTTTTGCATGAAAAAAGCGAACATGGTTCTTCAGTTTCAGCATGAATCTACACAAATAGACTATAATAATATAATAATAATAATAAATAATCATATATAATATAATAATAGTTCTCAGCAGCTGATTACATGTGAACTAATGAAGTTCTCTACCAACCTTCCAACTGTAGGAGTGACTCCTTGTCACGCCAGCTGTGGACCATTTCTCTTCTGAGTGAGGTGGACGTGGATTACGTGAGTTTACTTGACTTCACTGAGAATCAGCTGCACCTCCCAGTCAACAGTGAAACACAACTGTATGACCGAGCTGTGAGAGTCCTGCAGAAGAGGAAGAGGAAGGTGAAAGTCTGCCTTCACTGTGATCACAGAGTCTGTCAAAGTGCGAGCTCGTTCCTCTTACACCATTTACCCCACATCCACTCACTCAGGTATGCTCTTTGGTTTTACTTATTAAACACTCAATGTTTTCATGTGATCTTCAATTGTGGTTTAAAATCCAGTCGAGTTACTTTATAGAAATAATTGAACCAACTCTAATACTGACCTTATGTCTTTAATGTACTTTTAATGCTGGAGATATTTATCTGAGACAAATCTAGGACGGTATCAGTGCTGCTTGTTTCTGTTTGTTGTGCTCAGATCAAATCATCACATCGTGTTTCCTTTTCTTTCTTCCAGTTTCTGTCAGTCATCAGGAAATCTCTCAGATCAAACTGAGTTGTTGATCAATCTCTTCATTGTAGCAGCAGAGAGAGAACAGAGGACAGGAGAGAAGATCCTCAACATGCTATCATCAGTCTGCTCTTATCAGAAATTCCCTCTTCATTCTGATTACAATGACAAATATCAGAGTGACTTCCTGTTGGATCTGTGCTCCCATGTGAAGGACTGTGAGACTAAAACAGGTGTGAGTGTCCTTCCATCATTACAGCCAGTTTTCCAGTCAGCTCCTGCAGTCTGGTCCATAGACCTCTCAGAGAGAAAGACCTCCATCCTCCTGGAGCTGCTGAAACTCCAACCAGAGAAGAAACAAGTGGAGCTGACAGGCTGCTCACATGAAGAGAGTGAAGTGAGGAGTTTGCTGCAGTGTCTGCCTTTTATCTCACAGCTCAGGTAAGTCAGATTGTATTCAGAAGCTTAGTGAAGAGTTTTGATGGAGAACATGCGTTCACCACATGCAGTATACACATAGTATATAGTTACTTTACAAAGAAAGCAGAAAACAACTTTTCTATTCATTTAATCTTAAAGTAAAGTTTTTACCGTCTCTTCTTGATTTAAAGAAGCTTCTAAAAGTGGAATTTTGACAAATTTCTAAAATATTTGTGTTTTCTTGTTTTTATGAGGATTAATAAATTAGTTATGTGCTGCAACTGAGATGATATGTTTCCCTCGTTTATGTTATATTTAACATGGAGCGTCATTATGTACAGGAAACATGGACCAGATGGAGTCCATCAGCAGTGTGTGGCTGTTTTTATGCAGCTCACATCAAATCATCACTGAATGTTTCCTTCTTATTGTTGCAGAGTTGATGCTGAGACATCAGATGAAGACCGAACGAGGATCTTTGTGAGTCTGTTCTGTGCAGCAGCAGAGAGAGAGCAGCAGACAGGAGAGAAGATCCTGGAGCCGTTAGCATCAGTGTGCACATACAAAAACAGTCCTCTTAAAGCGAAATGGTGTGACTTCCTCCTGGACCTGTACTCTTATGAGACTAAAACAGGTCTGAGTGTCCTTCCATCATTACAGCCAGTTTTCCAGTCAGCTCCTGCAGTCTGGTCCATAGACCTCTCAGAGAGAAAGACCTCCATCCTCCTGGAGCTGCTGAAACTCCAACCAGAGAAGAAACAAGTGGAGCTGAGAGGCTGCTCACATGAAGAGAGTGAAGTGAGGAGTTTGCTGCAGTGTCTGCCTTTTATCTCACAGCTCAGGTACATGAATTCTTCTTTACATGATTAATTCTTCAGAAGACGAGATGCTCCCTGAAGTCAGCAGTGGAAACATTTTTCAGTATATGCATAGGCCCACTGATTTCACCTCCATTAATAAGAAATATTGTTACATTAACAGGTGACACAGAGCTATAAACAATATGTAACTATAACAACACAGGCAACACTGTTGCTGCATCAAAGGAGACTAAGCGATGCTGGTAGCAATCATTAACATGTCAATGAATGAATGAATGAATGTGTGTGAGCGCTCTGTGCTGCAGTTTATTTGTAAGCTGACAGCTGTGACACTTTGACCTCGATCCACTTAAACATGAAAGGTTACTCGCTGCATTCAGCTCTGACACACAATCTGGTGAAGGAGTTTGTCACCACATCAAAGTGACGTTCATGTTATCATGAGCTCCAGCTCAGAGCAGACTGGACATAAAAGACTCAGAGAAAATGTGTCACTTACAGCTGATTTTAATCTGACACTGAACATAACCTGATCTACACCAGGCTGTGTTCAGCATCTGTTACCATGGTGATATAGCCAGGTACAGAGAGCTAGTCTGGTGAAACTAAACACTGACAGGAGGCTCAACGTGGCCACTAACATGTGAATCTTTGTGTTTAAGACTTTTCTGAACCAGAAAATATTAATTGAGTCTAATTTTCAGTGTAAACAAATCTTAATCTAAATGAATTAACTGTAAAATGTTGGTAAATATGTGATTTCCACGTGTGTGATGTGAGCAGCAGGTGAAGCTGCTGTTGTAGATGTTGTTGTTCCCCTCTGTGTGTTTCTGTATTGTTGATGTTTAGTGTTTTGCTGCTAACACTTTATAACAGCTGCACACTCTTCAGCATTAGTGTTAGTTAATACTTGTTTCATCATTTATGAAGCATTGCTCCTCCTCAGTATGTCGTTCATAATCATGGATACACATGATGAAGTTTTGCTGAAGAGGCTCAAATATAACATGTTCAATGACAGCAGTCTGATACTTTTCCAATGATGGATGAACACTTTATAAAGTTGTACATGTGTTACAGATATTCCTGAGTTAATCCAGACAGTTACTGGTTGTTAGTGAAGTATGTTGTGTGAGCTGGTCTAAAGTGAGGCCCATCCATGACTTCCAAAGCATTTATCACATAACCTGAAAGCTCAGCAGGACCTGGAGACGCCAGCAGGTCTGAGCTGTCTTCATGACAGGAAAAGGAAAACACACAAAGTGATACAGAACATACAAATATTGATCACACAGTGCAAACATAACTCACTGAAGGTTTGCAGGATATTAAATGAGCAGGGCCAGAGTGTGAGTTTGAGGCTTTAAGAGAGGAAGAGACTCACTGAGCAGCTGGAGCCACTCAGAGCTGTAACTTCAATGTCCTGAAACTTCTTCTATCAAATCAAATGTGAATGATCACAAAACACTAGTGAATATTTCACACAGCGTCACAGACGAGTGTAAACAGCACGAACACAGTGTTGATATTGAAGTGATCAAGGCTACTTTAGCTGCTCCCTCATCACAAGGAGTCACCTGATGATGCAGCAAAGTGTCTCTGGGATGTTGAAGAGTTTGGAAGTTCTGTCGTTGGCTCCTCTGGTTTGTAGTCAGTCAGTTTTAGTAAAGACGTCCAGTCAGCTTCACTTCCAAAGTGCTCCTGAGTGAAACACAGCAGCTAAGCTGTTTGGTGCTGTGCTTTCACACAGGTGAACTCAGGTGGAGGCTGGAAAAGGGGGCGTGGCCTCCTCGTCTGGCACAGTGAAAGCTCAGAGCAGCTGCTCAGGCTAAGGAGGTGATGAGGTTCAGAGGTGGCTCGCCATCTCCTTCATCATAGAGAATCCAGCGCAAACAGCATTTCCTGTCATAGAAACATTGTAGAAAACAGACGTTACTGCATTAAACCAAGAAACACCAGGATTCAGTGACCATAGCAAATATAAAATCTAAACTCTCCAAATACTCCGACGTACATGAATAATACAACACTGTATTACAGCTGTTCTCACAGTGTTCTACCTTTTTACAGCAGTGACATAATTATTTGATCCTCTGCTCAATTTATGAGTTTGCTGACTTCCAAAGAAATAAACAGACTCTGATTTTTATCAAAGTTTCATTTTACTGAAGACAGAAAATCAGCAAAGATCCAGATTAAACTCACAAACATTGCAAAGTGTGTCAGCAGTGTGTGGTTGTTTCAATGCAGCTCACATCAAATCATCACTGAATGTTTCCTTCTTATTGTTGCAGAGTTGATGCTGAGACATCAGATGAAGACCGAACGAGGATCTTTGTGAGTCTGTTCTGTGCAGCAGCAGAGAGAGAGCAGCAGACAGGAGAGAAGATCCTGGAGCTGTTAGCATCAGTGTGCACATACAAACACAGTCCTCTTAAAGAGAAATGGTGTGACTTCCTCCTGGACCTGTACTCTTATGAGACTAAAACAGGTCTGAGTGTCCTTCCATCATTACAGCCAGTTTTCCAGTCAGCTCCTGCAGTCTGGTCCATAGACCTCTCAGAGAGAAAGACCTCCATCCTCCTGGAGCTGCTGAAACTCCAACCAGAGAAGAAACAAGTGGAGCTGACAGGCTGCTCACATGAAGAGAGTGAAGTGAGGAGTTTGCTGCAGTGTCTGCCTTTTATCTCACAGCTCAGGTAAGTCAGATTGTATTCAGAAGCTTAGTGAAGAGTTTTGATGGAGAACATGCGTTCACCACATGCAGTATACACATAGTATATAGTTACTTTACAAAGAAAGCAGAAAACAACTTTTCTATTCATTTAATCTTAAAGTAAAGTTTTTACCGTCTCTTCTTGATTTAAAGAAGCTTCTAAAAGTGGAATTTTGACAAATTTCTAAAATATTTGTGTTTTCTTGTTTTTATGAGGATTAATAAATTAGTTATGTGCTGCAACTGAGATGATATGTTTCCCTCGTTTATGTTATATTTAACATGGAGCGTCATTATGTACAGGAAACATGGACCAGATGGAGTCCATCAGCAGTGTGTGGCTGTTTTTATGCAGCTCACATCAAATCATCTCTGAATGTTTCCTTCTTATTGTTCCAGTGTTTATTTGGAGACTCAAGATGGTGAAATCAGGTTCTTTGTGAGTCTGTTCTGTGCAGCAGCAGAGAGAGAGCAGCAGACAGGAGAGAAGATCCTGGAGCTGTTAGCATCAGTGTGCACATATCAGACATTCCCTCTTCATGAGAGACACATGGAGATGTATGATTATCTGAACCAATATCAGTGTGACTTCCTGTTGGATCTGTGCTCCCATGTGAAGGACTGTGAAACTAAAACAGGTCTGAGTGTCCTTCCATCATTACAGTCAGTTTTCCAGTCAGCTCCTGCAGTCTGGTCCATAGACCTCTCAGAGAGAAAGACCTCCATCCTCCTGGAGCTGCTGAAACTCCAACCAGAGAAGAAACAAGTGGAGCTGAGAGGCTGCTCACATGAAGAGAGTGAAGTGAGGAGTTTGCTGCAGTGTCTGCCTTTTATCTCACAGCTCAGGTACACGACACGTTCTTCACACAATAAAGTCTGTCTGTCAATAAATGAGTGCTGAAAATAATTCATGAAAATATTTTAGCTCTATTTGACAATTTAGTTGCTGCTTGATTGAAGCCAGTTTATAGAAATGAGTCCACAAATTTGTAACGTTTACCTTCAACAGTTTTTTAACATGTGACAGTTTGTCTGTGAGAATAAAACTGCACTTAGTGACATTTACAGCATCACTAAGACCTCCTGGGAAAAAAAGCTTCATTAAAAATATTAATAAAAGTTGTACTGTTAAGGTATTTATGTGTTTCTGATGGGCTTTAAAACAAAACAGCATCAAGCAGCTGTCACTGCAGAGGGAAACAGTTTGAGTCATCCAGGATGTTCAGCTTCAGCCTGCATTTGGGGCCTCTCTTCTCCACATCCACACAACGACCATTCATACGTTATTTCTGTCTTCTTCCACACAAAGTAGACCCACTGATTTCACCTCCATTAATAAGAAATATTGTTACATTAACAGGTGACACAGAGCTATAAACAATATGTAACTATAGCAACACAGGCAACACTGTTGCTGCATCAAAGGAGACTAAGCGATGCTGGTAGCAATCATTAACATGTGAATGAATGAATGTGTGTGAGCGCTCTGTGCTGCAGTTTATTTGTAAGCTGACAGCTGTGACACTTTGACCTCGATCCACTTAAACATGAAAGGTTACTCGCTGCATTCAGCTCTGACACACAATCTGGTGAAGGAGTTTGTCACCACATCAAAGTGACGTTCATGTTATCATGAGCTCCAGCTCAGAGCAGACTGGACATAAAAGACTCAGAGAAAATGTGTCACTTACAGCTGATTTTAATCTGACACTGAACATAACCTGATCTACACCAGGCTGTGTTCAGCATCTGTTACCATGGTGATATAGCCAGGTACAGAGAGCTAGTCTGGTGAAACTAAACACTGACAGGAGGCTCAACGTGGCCACTAACATGTGAATCTTTGTGTTTAAGACTTTTCTGAACCAGAAAATATTAATTGAGTCTAATTTTCAGTGTAAACAAATCTTAATCTAAATGAATTAACTGTAAAATGTTAGTAAATATGTGATTTCCACGTGTGTGATGTGAGCAGCAGGTGAAGCTGCTGTTGTAGATGTTGTTGTTCCCCTCTGTGTGTTTCTGTATTGTTGATGTTTAGTGTTTTGCTGCTAACACTTTATAACAGCTGCACACTCTTCAGCATTAGTGTTAGTTAATACTTGTTTCATCATTTATGAAGCATTGCTCCTCCTCAGTATGTCGTTCATAATCATGGATACACATGATGAAGTTTTGCTGAAGAGGCTCAAATATAACATGTTCAATGACAGCAGTCTGATACTTTTCCAATGATGGATGAACACTTTATAAAGTTGTACATGTGTTACAGATATTCCTGAGTTAATCCAGACAGTTACTGGTTGTTAGTGAAGTATGTTGTGTGAGCTGGTCTAAAGTGAGGCCCATCCATGACTTCCAAAGCATTTATCACATAACCTGAAAGCTCAGCAGGACCTGGAGACGCCAGCAGGTCTGAGCTGTCTTCATGACAGGAAAAGGAAAACGCACAAAGTGATACAGAACATACAAATATTGATCACACAGTGCAAACATAACTCACTGAAGGTTTGCAGGATATTAAATGAGCAGGGCCAGAGTGTGAGTTTGAGGCTTTAAGAGAGGAAGAGACTCACTGAGCAGCTGGAGCCACTCAGAGCTGTAACTTCAATGTCCTGAAACTTCTTCTATCAAATCAAATGTGAATGATCACAAAACACTAGTGAATATTTCACACAGCGTCACAGACGAGTGTAAACAGCACGAACACAGTGTTGATATTGAAGCGATCAAGGCTACTTTAGCTGCTCCCTCATCACAAGGAGTCACCTGATGATGCAGGAAAGTGTCTCTGGGATGTTGAAGAGTTTGGAAGTTCTGTCGTTGGCTCCTCTGGTTTGTAGTCAGTCAGTTTTAGTAAAGACGTCCAGTCAGGTTCACTTCCAAAGTGCTCCTGAGTGAAACACAGCAGCTAAGCTGTTTGGTGCTGTGCTTTCACACAGGTGAACTCAGGTGAAGGCTGAAAAAGGGGGCGTGGCCTCCTCGTCTGGCACAGTGAAAACTCAGAGCAGCTGCTCAGGCTAAGGAGGTGATGAGGTTCAGAGGTGGCTCGCCATCTCCTTCATCATAGAGAATCCAACGCAAACAGCATTTCCTGTCATAGAAACATTGTAGAAAACAGACGTTACTGCATTAAACCAAGAAACACCAGGATTCAGTGACCATAGCAAATATAAAATCTAAACTCTCCAAATACTCCGACGTACATGAATAATACAACACTGTATTACAGCTGTTCTCACAGTGTTCTACCTTTTTACAGCAGTGACATAATTATTTGATCCTCTGCTCAATTTATGAGTTTGCTGACTTCCAAAGAAATAAACAGACTCTGATTTTTATCAAAGTTTCATTTTACTGAAGACAGAAAATCAGCAAAGATCCAGATTAAACTCACAAACATTGCAAAGTGTGTCAGCAGTGTGTGGTTGTTTCAATGCAGCTCACATCAAATCATCACTGAATGTTTCCTTCTTATTGTTGCAGAGTTGATGCTGAGACATCAGATGAAGACAGAACGAGGATCTTTGTGAGTCTGTTCTGTGCAGCAGCAGAGAGAGAGCAGCAGACAGGAGAGAAGATCCTGGAGCTGTTAGCATCAGTGTGCACATACAAACACAGTCCTCTTAAAGTGAAATGGTGTGACTTCCTCCTGGACCTGTACTCTTATGAGACTAAAACAGGTCTGAGTGTCCTTCCATCATTACAGCCAGTTTTCCAGTCAGCTCCTGCAGTCTGGTCCATAGACCTCTCAGAGAGAAAGACCTCCATCCTCCTGGAGCTGCTGAAACTCCAACCGGAGAAGAAACAAGTGGAGCTGACAGGCTGCTCACATGAAGAGAGTGAAGTGAGGAGTTTGCTGCAGTGTCTGCCTTTTATCTCACAGCTCAGGTACATGAATTCTTCTTTACATGATTAATTCTTCAGAAGACGAGATGCTCCCTGAAGTCAGCAGTGGAAACATTTTTCAGTATATGCATTTTAATATAATTGTATAATTGTACAGACGGCTGAAGAGTGAAGCAGCTTGATCATAAGCAGGCTTTCTTTGTGTGAGCTGGCTTGATGAAAGCTAAACCTGCAGTCAGAGATGACAGCTGTGACAATGTGGGGAAACTTTGTGTTCACTCAGCTTCAGTCTCTGTCCACACTCACATAAAAGGAGGCCTTTGATTCGCTATTTCTCTCTTCTTCCACACTAAATGGACCAATCGAATGCTGCCTTCATCAGTCACAAACATGAGCACATGAATGGATGATAAACATCTATGAAGAAGTGAATGAATAGATGTGTTTGAGCGCTCTGTGCTGCACATTAGAGCTGTAAGAAATATTTGTAAAAATTATTATTGAAAAACTATTTTAATAGTAAGGCAATATGAGCAGTGTTACAGGCACAGCCCTAAAGACGGGAGCCTCGTGGGCAGTGTGGTCCGTGCAATTCTGCAGATTTACTTTCTTTTTTTTAACAGCGCATTGTGTTGTGCATCCTGATTTGTTGCAGACCATTATCAATCAACCTTGAGCCGTGTCTCCTGTCCAGTACAGAACGAGTTCAGCTTGTCAAATTTACATAAATCCTCGAGCAGCAGTGCTGTTTGTTTGTAGGTTTTCTCCCCCACAAACACAACAATGTCGACGAAACCTTTTGCACCGTCAGAGGCTCCTGTGGTAGCTCCCAAAAGGCTGAGGAAGACGCTAACTATGGCACCAAAAGTTTGACTTCTGCACATGCTAAAGGAAGCTAGAAGTTACCGCATTCTTCAGATTATAAGACGCATTAAGCAAAGCCAAACAGTCAGAGGAGTCAAACTTGACTCATTCTTCTTGCTTCGTCTACTTCTGTACCATTGATTCATTAATGTTGAACTCTCTGCAGCTGTTCCCATGTTCTGAAAACAGGGTTTGATCTTTGGCTTCTTCTATAATACTGGACTTATTTTTCTAACAAGGTTTGAACTTTGTGTTTAAACAAGCGAGAGAAGAGTGAAAATGTTCATACCTGTCTGAGGAAAGTGTACAGCTTGTAGTGAGGTTATTTACAGCCTTCAAACATCTATAATAACTTTAAAAAATGAAGCTGACTACTGTACAGATTTCACCTATCGCGGGATTTTTTAGAACCTAACTGCCGCAATAAACGAGGGTCCGCTTTACACATAAAATAATGAGGCCTCTGCCTTTAAATGTGGGGACAGTAACTGTGTGTGTGTAAGTGTGTAAAAACTGCAGATAGTAAGACGTGAAAAAAGACGCACAAGTTTTGACGCTGCGTGATGAACCCCGTATTCCTCGTCCACGTAAATGCAAAGAAGGAGTTTAAAAAAATCTCAGTTTTAGATTATTCAAAATGCCGTTTACGTGTGAACGAAAGGCCCAAACACATAGAAAAAGCTGTATAGGTGTGGACAGAGCTTAAGACGTAGAAGATTATTTTATTGCTACCAGTAAATGATTGCATTTTTACTCTTATTTGTTTCATTGTTCACTAAAGGTTTTAGGTTTGAAATAAATTTTAAGTCGAGTTGGTTTTGGTCTGGTGAGTAACCTTCAGTAATAGTAATAAATCACACAGCAATGAGACATTAATGTAGTTGTAAAATCTTGATAATATATTAAGTAATCCATAGTATTCAGAATACATTGCAAAATACCTTTTGGGGCATGTAATCTGTAATCTGTAGTGGAATACATTTGAAAACTTACCTTCCCAACACTGACTGTTTCATTATATACAGGACACACATGGACAACTGCATCAGCAGTGTGTGGTTGTTTTTATGCAGCTCACATCAAATCATCTCTAAATGTTTCCTTCTTATTGTTCCAGTGTTGATGGGTGCTCAGATCCTGATGAAGCAGTCAGGATCTTTGTGAGTCTGTTCTGTGCAGCAGCAGAGAGAGAGCAGCAGACAGGAGAGAAGATCCTGGAGCTGTTAGCATCAGTGTGCACATATCAGACATTCCCTCTTCATGAGAGATACATGGAGATGTATTATTATCTGAAGCAATATCAGAGTGACTTCCTGTTGGATCTGTGCTCCCATGTGAAGGACTATGAGACTAAAACAGGTCTGAGTGTCCTTCCATCATTACAGCCAGTTTTCCAGTCAGCTCCTGCAGTCTGGTCCATAAAGCTCTCAGAGAGAAAGACCTCCATCCTCCTGGAGCTGCTGAAACTCCAACCAGAGAAGAAACAAGTGGAGCTGAGAGGCTGCTCACATGAAGAGAGTGAAGTGAGGAGTTTGCTGCAGTGTCTGCCTTTTATCTCACAGCTCAGGTAAGTCAGATTGTATTCAGAAGCTTAGTGAAGAGTTTTGATGGAGAACATGCGTTCACCACATGCAGTATACACATAGTATATAGTTACTTTACAAAGAAAGCAGAAAACAACTTTTCTATTCATTTAATCTTAAAGTAAAGTTTTTACCGTCTCTTCTTGATTTAAAGAAGCTTCTAAAAGTGGAATTTTGACAAATTTCTAAAATATTTGTGTTTTCTTGTTTTCATGAGGATTAATAAATTAGTTATGTGCTGCAACTGAGATGATATGTTTCCCTCGTTTATGTTATATTTAACATGGAGCGTCATTATGTACAGGAAACATGGACCAGATGGAGTCCATCAGCAGTGTGTGGCTGTTTTTATGCAGCTCACATCAAATCATCTCTAAATGTTTCCTTCTTATTGTTGCAGTGTTGATGTTTGGAATCATCATCATGCAGTCAGGATCTTTGTGAGTCTGTTCTGTGCAGCAGCAGAGAGAGAGCAGCAGACAGGAGAGAAGATCCTGGAGCTGTTAGCATCAGTGTGCACATATCAGACATTCCCTCTTCATGAGAGATACATGGATGAAGATTATCAGATTAACTTCCTGTTGGATCTGTGCTCCCATGTGAAGGACTGTGAGACTAAAACAGGTCTGAGTGTCCTTCCATCATTACAGCCAGTTTTCCAGTCAGCTCCTGCAGTCTGGTCCATAGACCTCTCAGAGAGAAAGACCTCCATCCTCCTGGAGCTGCTGAAACTCCAACCAGAGAAGAAACAAGTGGAGCTGAGAGGCTGCTCACATGAAGAGAGTGAAGTGAGGAGTTTGCTGCAGTGTCTGCCTTTTATCTCACAGCTCAGGTAAATAAGTGATGATGGTTTCATTTGCAGAACGTTTCCAGCATGTTCTCTGATCCCATCTTCACTGTGTTCCAGCTGTGGTCCAGAGTTCTTCCAGAGTGTGTGCACATCCATGTCTGTAAGATCCAGAGAGGAGGCCCAGCAGCTGGAGTCTCTGCTGCAGCTGCTGGGCTTCCAGCTGCTGCTAACAGGAGCGTTACACAGGAAAAGCTGCTGGTCTGTGGGGAGAGTTCTCAAACTGTGCGGCTCTAAAGTGGATCTCATCCTCACACCCAGCAAGATGTCTGCCAGAGGAGGCGCTCTGCTCTTCAGACACACAACACAACTACACAGTCTGAGGCAGGAAGTGAAACCATGACTCTCTCCTGCTCTTCTAACATCATTTCTATGTGAATCTTTAGTTCTTGGTGTTCATCATTTCTGCTCTTTCGTCTCTTCGTTCTTCAGGCTTTCCATCGACATGTCCTTGCTGCTGTCTCAGTGGGTAAGAAGAGGCAGAGCGGCCCGTCGGCTGGCTGTTGAAGAGCTTTCTCTTGTGCCTAAGAAAGCCCGACCATCACACAGAGTATTGTTGAGGGCCGTCAGTAGTTTGGCTTCCCTGCTGAGATACTGGACAGTCGGACGGTTAGACCTGACTGAGACCTGCATCCCTGCTCAGGGTCTCATTGCACTGCTGCTCCATCATGGTCCTCTGACAGTCAAGTAAATGTCTTTCTGAACATCACAGGACAAATAAAATGTCGATTTTTACTTCAAAGCTTATTTTCTATTGATGATCTCTGCAGACTGAGTGAAGAGAGCTTCCAGCAGCTCCTGTCTCTCCTCCATGAAACCCAGGACAAGGACTTGACGTTGTCCTTCTTGAGTAAGGTTGGTGGAGACCTGACCTCCTGCTGCCTGAGCTGGGAGCTGCTTCACTATCTGCTGCAGCAGCCGTCGGCTCAGACCATCACTGTGGACCTGAGGAAGAACCTGTTCTTACAGGAGGAGACCACACGTCTGCTTCCCTTTCTGGACAGGATTGTGTTTAAAAGGTGCTGAATGTGGTTTGATCTTTTACACAGTTTCTGCTGATTAATCAGGAGGATTTGAAATGCTGTCTCATCTTTAATCAGCACTTCATGGATCCTTTAAACAAAGTTGGAAATAAACTCTTTGTTTTCAGGCCCAGTCCCAGCTTTGTGATGAGCTCCATCAGAGAGCTCCACAGAGCTCACGACAGTCACGCTGTTCCCAGTTTGCTGAGGTCACTCGGTCATGTGATCAGCCTGAGCTGCAGACAGCTGGACTCAGTGGACTGTGCTGCTCTGATCTTCATCCTCAGACACGGAGACGGAGTCAGACTGAACCTGCTGTGGACCTCCATACCAGCAGGGGGAGTAGAGTCCATCCTCCTCATGCTGGACAGCGTTTCTCGTCTCAGGTCAGATATTAGAGCTCGTTTCTGTGCTGCGCTGTGTGATTGCTGAACAACACACTTTATTGTAACATAATGCTTCAAAAACAAGCTAACATTTTACTGTTAGTGTGGAACAGATTACATGAACAGTTGAACAAGAAACTACAAGGAAAGTTTCAAACAGCAGGCAGAGTGAACATCATTTAAAGGTAGAGCAGTAATAATAACAACAACAGCAACAATAACACATTTTATTAGTGGGCGCCTGTCTAACAACCCAGGGTCACCGTAGCAAACACGGAACAGGAAACAGGATCAAACAGTAACTGGTTCATGTTGATGTTTACAGACAGTAAGCTGGTTTGAAGACGGCTTTGAGTTCAGTTTTCCTGGAAAAGAATTCCAGAGCCGCTGATAGTGGTGCTCATAGTGGCGACATGTACGAACAACAATGTGGTGAAGCTTCCTATCTTATATATCATAGTTGGAAAGAGACGATAATTACACTCTGATGACACAAACAACATGTTCTCACTATGGTATGTGTTCTTTAATGATGACCAGATGTTTATTTCACTACTTATCATCGAGGGTTTCATCACAGATGCCCCGCCCCCGACTGTTGTTTAGTCTCAGAGATTCACACACGCTTTTCTTTAGCATTAGCCCGCTGTCATGGCAACAGTGAGAGCCGTTTGTTGTATTTTAATCCAACACAAACTTTACTAAACAACAAAGAAATTCAGACTAATCAAAAGTTAGATTTTTTTTATTTACACCCAAGGGCCGACTTATCGCTGAACACACTGCAGCTTAGCATTAGCCGTCCTGTTTTTAGATGTCACACAATATTCATGAATTATTTACAAAGTTTACAAATGTCAGCTTTGCAATTTCTCATTAATTATACAGATAATTGTTTAAAAATATATTATTGGAAATCATTTGGTGAAGTTTACAAATGAGGCCCAAACATTTCTGGTGATCTTCAGTGTTTCCCAAACTGCAGCCTCTGACTTGTTGCTTCTGATTTGTGTGTCTCATTTGTGGTTTTACCAAATGGTATCATCAGCGTTATTGTCATTTTAATCTTAGTGAATTAAAATTGCTCGAATTAACAATTTAATTGTATTAATTATAGTTATTATCAAGTGTTGTCATTACACCTCCTGGGCTACTTTTATCAGCTGCTCGAACAACAAGCTGAAGGCTGGAAATCACAAGTTTGTCTGCAGACACATTTGAACTGGACCCATTAAAATAATCTGCTACATGCTGTGTTTCTGTGGCTTCCTGGACACAAAGGAGACATTTACTCTTCATCACTGCTGACAAATGATGCTTTTAATCTGATAAATGCAGTAAATTATGAACAACGAGTTACCAGATGAACAGAGTCCTTATTCATTTAAAGCTGTTATCTGTTAACATCCACCTGCACAATCAGCCCAAGCAGGGAAACTGGGCTCAGTGTGACTTTGTCTTAATAACATGAGTGCTGTGCATAAATCCAACATCTAATTACAATAATGTATCTGCTGCTAGTTCATAGATGCTGTTCTTAAAATCCTTTAGTTTTAAAGATCAACACATTTTATTGGAGCCAGCAGTTTGTTTGCAGCATCTATCATTTTAGATTTTCTGTCTCCATGCGTTTCTTTCCAGTGTTGACAGGAACCAGCTGCTGAGGTTCATCCACTGCTGTGCTGCCTGTGACGTCCAGCAGGAGGCAGCGTCAGGCCTGCTGAGGACTCTGCAGCACAGCTTGGATCTGTCCTGCTCCTCCTGTGTGGAGCTACCGGAGGAGGATCAGACTGAGCCTCTGAGTCTGACTGCTGATGACTGCAGGGCCGTCTCCACCATCCTGACACAGGGCAGCCGGGACACACAGCTGGACCTGCGAGACTGTGAGGTGGAGGACAGCGTGCTGGACCTGCTGTTTCCTGTCCTCCACAGGGTCCGCCTCAGGTGGGAAAGACCACCGAAGAGTCTGAACCAGAGAGAACCTTGTTCACGCTGGTGTTGATGCATCCTGACAGTTTCTCTGTTTGTCCTGTTTAGAGTCAGTAACACTGTCCTCCTCCAGCTGCTGTCTCTGGTTCCTGTGAACAGTGAGAGGGACGCAGTGAGGCGGGCGGTGTCCCTGTGTACAGCCCTGGGTGGAGAGCTGGATCTCAGTCACAGCACGCTGGATCAGAGGGTCTGCGGGGCTTTGGTCCAGATGCTGGACTCGTGTGAAGGGCTGACAGAGCTGGACCTCAGTCACTGTCAGCTCACTGACCAGCTGCTGCTCCCTCTCATCACACATCTGCACAAAGTCCAAGTCCTAGAGTGAGTGTCACACACTGATCCTCCTGTGGGAGGCACCAACAACCATCAGCCTGTTCACACACACTACAGTAATATAATGTGCAGCGATCAGTTAGAGCCACATGTTGTGTTTGTGTTACAGTCTGAGTCACAATCAGATCACTGATGCTTCGACCGATGTGTTACTGCAGCTGCTCTCCATCAACCCCTCCATCCACTGTGTGCGGTGAGCCAACATGAAGGAGTTTCTTCTCAGACTCTGAGAGGAATCATTCACAGCCTGAGCTCACGTGGATTCATGTTGTTCTGTGTGAGTGACGTCTGCTCTCTGCTTTGGTCTCTTTCTAGACTCTTCAGCAACAACATCGTGCACAGAGCAGCCTTCAAGGAGCACACGCAGTTTGAGATCTGGTGAAGCGCTCGCCATCATCACCATCGTCATCATCATCATCAGAGCAGCCTTCAAGGAGCACACGCAGTTTGAGATCTGGTGAAGCGCTCGCCATAATCTTTAACATTGTCGTCATGGTCGTCATCATCAGGGAGATGTAGTTTTATGGTCTCCGTAAAAACTCTCACAATTGCTTCATACTAATCTGTAATATACAAGAGCAATAATAGGTCAGCGTAGTAAGTGTTAACAACTGCTGTATTTTCTTTTTCATGTCGTAATTAAAATGCTTTGTTTTATTTATTTGTGTAGAAACGAGCACGTCTCATGTTTCTGCTGATTTTTATTTTATGGAGATCTGAAGCCATCTAGTGGTCATCCCAATATTTACACATCAGGTTGTATTATTGTGATTAAAATGTTTTCAATTAGTGAAAAAACAAAATGAGGCTGTAACAGTTTTATTGTACAGTTGTGAGTCGGCTTAGTTTATTTTTGGTACTTTTGCAATAACTGTACTGATTTTTGTGTACTCGCACACAAATGTTGATTCCACGAAATACAAACAGATACTGAAACGTGTAACAGCTGAATTGTTTGTGAGAACTTGTTCATTATTTGTTCAATAATCATGTCTTCCCGATGGAATATCATATATCAGTAATAACAAAAAAAAAGGACTTCACAGCAGAAGCATAATGTGTGGGATTATAGTATTATTTTATGCCATGTTATACCCCTAATTAAAGATTGTGAATTATTATGTAGTCTTAGTTTGCATTATTCTCCTGAATTAGAAGAAGCTGATAACGATAACTATTGCATTAGTTAAACTGATTTGCATTACATTAGACTGCTGATTTATTGTGGATGAATGATAGTGTTTTATGATGTTATAAGAAATACTGTTTGCAGAAAGTCATCGCCTTATTTGTCTGATTAGAAGAGAACATGCTGGAGTTTTCTGCCCCATCTCAGCAGGAGCAGATAAACAGGCAGCCAAGGTCGTAGCTTAGGCGCCGTGTGAGAGAAAGCATGTGAATGTTTAGGCTTTTATGATAAGGTGGGAGAACCAGAGGCTATAAAAGTTTGATCAATGCTCCACCATTTTGAGATCTGATGCTGTCTGCGTACGGTGTCCATCTCCCACGCGTGTGATCATTAAAATCATCGTTTGACTCAACCCGGCCGGACCAGTGTTGTTATTGTGGTTTTTCCTCTTGTCTCCATCCCCAATATTTGAATCCGTAACAGTTGTACATGTATTTTTCATTTGTATTTACCAACATCAAGAAGTCACAAGCAAGCAGCACATTAAAGACGTGCAGTGTTTTCAGAAAGAGATTTTTCTTACTACAGATATGTGAAATGTGCTGTTATGGTTTATTACACACAGGCAAATCATTTAAACATTATAGTCCATTGTAAAGAGGTGATTGTGCGAACTTGTTCAATATTTGTTACACCAAAGCATACTTGATGCTTGATGTAAACATAACCATGAAACTAGCCTCATACGATATTTCAATAACCCAGTAAAGTCCAGAAAGATAGAAAGACTGGGTCGAAGACCAAGTGCCATGACACAGAAGGTTAAATCTTTCTACAAAAATCCTCTTACTGCTCTAGAGTCGGTCAGGCAGCTCCTCCTGCTTCATTCTCCTCAGGAAGTTCACTGTGATCTTCAAATGCCTCTCTGCTGCTGCTCCTCTGCTCATCATCCTCCCATTCTGGGTAATCTGGACTCTGAACCTTCTGGATCTTCTTCAGCTCGTTCTTCACAAAAGTGATGATGTTGTCCTCCAGCAGCTGGAACAGAACACTTTATGAATGAGCCAATCAGACTGAAATCATGGAGCCAAACATCAGATCCATGTTGGACACACTGGCAATCCACCGGTCTACAAAGAGCAGCATGGAGATGACTGTGAACAGAATAGATGTAAAAGTAGTTGTTGTACATGTGCAGACCATAAATATGGAGTCCAGCTGTGTTTGATGCTGCTGGGCAGACTGACCACTGGGAACCTCTGAGCTCTGCTGGTCCACACTGTGGAGGAATAATAAAAAATTAGCTCAATCACAAGGTACGTTTTCTGCTCTGTGTTAGTTCTCAGACAACATAATCGTAATTAAGTGTGTAAAGCTTTAAATTGTGTCCTAGATGTATTAGGCTAGGGGTGGGGAACTCCAGGCCTCATGGGCCGATGTCCTGCAGGTTTTAGATCTCACCCTGGTGAACAGACCTGAATCAAATGATTAGTTTATTTATAGGCCTCTAGTGAACTTCAAGACCTGTTGAGGGGTAGTGTCAGGATGCACACCCACCATTAGAAGGTATTTTAGCAATTTAAATCAGCTGTAATGGATCAAGGACACATCTAAATCCTGCAGGAGACTGGAGCTTCAGACCTGGAGTTCCCCACCCCTGTATTAGGCAATTTTATTTCTTTTTCCAGATACATTCTCGCACCTCCTCAGTCACACCAATCTCATGATATGATTCCTAAAAAACAGCTTAAAATTGTGGGAAAAAAATGCTTATGTTGCTGCCACTTAGTTCAGCTCACAGATCTGGCTGCAGAGCTGCACTCGCTGTAGGTTCAGGCTTCAGGCTCCACTATAATAGTTGCTGAAAAGTGAACGTTCATTTCTGCTTGTGCAGCTTTCCAGTTGCTTCACTCCAGTAGAGCACCTTAATATTTATGATGTAATGTTTTTTCTTACTAAACATCCTCAGAGGCATCTCAAACATATTCTAGTCCACAATATACTGATATATACAGATAAGGGTAGTGTAAAAGGTGGAATAGTTATAAACAGTTTATGTACAGAGAGACCAAATATACAGATGAACTGCAGACAAATGTACAGATGTACTGTGTATACACATGTAGAGATATACAGATAATCTGTATAGCATACAGATGTTCTATACTGCTATACAGATCGGCAGATAAACAGATGTACTATGAACAAATATACAGATTTGCTAAATATATACAGATGTAGAGGTGTGAGGTAAACAGATCTACAGAGTGCTATGAATACATCTAACGCAGTGTAAGCGTAGCTCTCTGAGCAGACTATAATAGATAACAGTGTACGCACTATCACAGAGACCATACTATGTCAGTGTCCTAAACTATAGCAGTAACCAGTGTGTGCACATGGTGAATGTTGAGAATGAATGACAGTCATGATCATTGTCACTGGGAGGGATAGGGGGGTGTGGATGGACAGTGAGTGTGGATGGAAAGGTTCAGCAGGGGACTGAGTTCAGTAGAGTGACAGCTGTGGGGAAGAAGCTGTTCCTAAACCTGCTGGTTTTAGTCTGAAGGCTCCTGTAGCGCCTCCTGGAGGGGAGGAGCTGGAGGGGTTTATTGGCAGAATGAGAGGAGTCCCTGAGAATGATGTGTGCTCGGCATAGACATCTCTTCTTGTGGACATCCTCAATGGCAGAAAGTAGAGTCCCTGTGACGTCTTTTCACCACCCGCTGCAGTGCCTTGTGGTCAGCAACATAGCAATTTCCATACCAAACTGCGGCACAGTTGGTCAGGATGCTCTGTATCTCACAGTGGTAGAAGTTAACCAGTATGTCAGTAGACAGGTGGTTCTTCTTCAGTGTCCTGAAGAAAAAGAAGCGCTGATGGTCAGGCTGGAGGTCTTAGTTGACCAGGTCAGATTCTCAGAGATGTGGGTCCCCAAGACCTTGAAGCTGGAGACCCGTTCAACAGCTGTGCCATTTATGTAGATGGGGACATGGGTGTTTGTTTTCTCCCTCCTGAAGTTCACAATGAGCTCTTTGGTTTGCTGGTACTCAGGAGCAGGTTACTGTCAGCACCACATAGCTAGGTGCTTTACCTCTTCCCTGTAGCAGACTCATCATTGTCCCTGATGAGACAGTCACCGTGGTGTCATCTGCAGACTTGATGATGGAGTTGAATCAATACCTAGGTCTGCATTCATAGAGGAACGAACTCAGCACACAGCCCTGTGGAGCGCCAGTGTGAGTGTGATGGTGGTAGAGCTGTTATGCCCTGACCTAACAAATAGGGGTCTGTTGGTCAGAAAGTCCATGATCCATTTATAGATACAGAATTCTTCCTTTGAGGGACTCAAATCACATTGTCCCTGAAACTATAGACCCCTTCCAGTTTGCATTCAGCCCCAATTGATCAGTGGATGGTGCAACAGCATTAGCCCTGCACCACACTCTGCAACACCTGGAAAGCAGCAGAACATATGTCAGGATGCTCTTCCTGGACTACAGCTCTGCTTTCAACACCATCCGCCCAGGCAAGCTGATATACCTCACCATCCCAACACCCACCCATAACTGGATTCCAGACTTTTTGACAGACAGACAACAGGTGGTGAGAATGGGAGGACACGTGTCTGCTGAGCTCACCGTCAGCACTGGATCTCCACAGGGCTGCTGCCTCAGCCCCAAACTCTTCACCCTGTACACCCATGACTGTGTCTCCACCCAGGAAAACTCCAATACACTGAGGACACCACCATCCTGGGGCTCATCAAGGGGGGAGTAGACAATGTTCTTGTCTATGGTGTGAAAAGCGACCTCATCCTCAACATGGCAAGACCAAGGAATTAATACTGAACTCTAGGAGGAACTCCCTCCCCTGCAACCTCTTATCGTGAAAGGGACAGAGGTGGAGAAGGCAAACAGCCACAGATTCCTGGGACTGCAGGTTTCATCAGACCTGCGCTGGACTCTCAACACCACAACAACAGTGAAAAAAGGCCAGCAAAGGCTTTATTTCATTCGGCTGCTCAGGAAAGCCAGAAATCAGCGCCCTCTCACCCAGGCATACAGAGGACTGATAGAGAGCATCCTCACCGCAGGTATCACTGTCTGGTATGGAAACACTACACAGACAGAGAGGAAGGCTTTGCAAAGAGTCATAAAGTCTGCAGAGAGGATTATGGGAACAAAACTTGCCTCCATGGCCCTTCTGTGCACACAACACGGCCAAAAAAGAGCAGAGAGAATTATCAGGGACTCACACCATCCAGCTCACTCTCTGCTCAGACACAAAAACTGCACATACAATCTCAGACACAACTGTTTTCAGGTAAAAGTGTTTCAAAGTTCATATATAGGCAATCTGTACATTGTTAAGATATTTAATAGGTAACCCTTCATTGTTTTGTAAGCTTTAGAAGCATTATATCACAGTCGTTTTGTGCACAGAGACAAGGTGGTTTTGAGCCTCTGTTTGGTACTGTATAATGTCCATTAAGCTAACGGCAGGAGCTAGAAACGTTTCTATTGTCAACCATTTTGTCAGGAAACATGTTCAGGTATATGTATAGTAAGCACTTTATCATTTTGGTTTATTATTTAGCTTTTCCTTCCACCATGTGACATTAAGCAATACAGAATGTGAAACATTTATGTTCATTTTGATTGCAATAAAGAACTGCATGAGAGACGCAAGTCAAAATCACTCTCGTGATTCTTTCCCCGTTTTCAGGGGTGTAACATTAGCTGCCATGCGCCCATCTCAGTGTGAAGTGGAGTCTGTCTGTACTGGATCTGGATTCATCATCGTCCCTCCAACAGCGATCCAGCTCACCAATTGGTGATAATGACCAACTGAGCCTGCTAGCAGGTGCAGGAGGGCCAATCTCAGCCACAGCTATGAAGCTGATAACTGCTAATAACACCCATTGATGGGCTGATAACATGAATATTAAATGTCAATTCCTTCCAAGGTAAGAGATTTTTTAAAAACTCAGACTGAGGTCTTATTTTGAAAGCCAGTGTTTGTTGAAGCTGTTTCCTGGAGCAGGACCCTGAACAATTAGAAAAAGCAGACTTAAAAACACTTCATCTCATCTGTGCTCATTAAACTGACATCATGCAGTTCATCTTCTCACCAGCAGAGGACCACAAATCACCATCAATGAAGAGTTCAAGGAGAGGTTAGTGACATCAGAGCTGTACGTATTGATCTGATCAATATGGAAGTTCATGTTTCTTTGATTGGATCGGTTTTTAAAGCAGCTGTTTTTATAGAATAACAGAAACATGAGAGATGCTAAATATCTTTAATATTTGATACACTGGCCTCATCAGTGACAACGATGAGGCCGCCTACAGGGAGGAGGTGGATCGTCTGGCTGAGTGGTGCGACAGAAACAACCTGCTGCTTAACACCGAGAAGACCAAGGAGCTCATCGTGGACTACAGGAGGAATGCTGACCCACATCCACCCATCCACATTAAGGGGACGGCTGTGGAGCGTGTGAGCAGCTTCAAGTTCCTGGGAGTTCACATCTCCGAGGATCTCACCTGGACGACCAACTGCTCCAAGCTGGTCAAGAAGGCTCACCAGCGCCTCTTCTTCTTGAGGACTCTGAGGAAGAACCACCTGTCCTCAGACATCCTGGTGAACTTCTATCGCTGCACCATCGAGAGCATCCTGACCAACTGTATAACAGTCTGGTACGGGAACTGCTCTGCCTCGGACCGGAAGGCGTTGCAGAGGGTCGTGAAAACTGCCCAGCGCATCGCCGGAGCACCACTTCCTGCCATAAAAGACATCTACAGGAAGCGGTGTCTGAAAAGGGCTGGGAAAATCATCTGAGACCCCAGTCACCCATCACATGGACTCTTCACCCTCCTGCCCTCTGGGAGGCGCCACAGGAGCCTCCGGACTAAGACCACCAGGTACCGGAACAGCTTCTTCCCCACAGCTGTCAGACTCCTGAACTCTGCCTCCTGACATCTGACCCACGTTAAACTCATGGACTGAACAAACACACACCCACAATGGACAACTGTACCCTCAAACACAATAATAACATGGACTGAACCACCACTCACAACCACTAGCACTTTATATAGCCTCTGTAGAAACTATCTACACCCTCACTTATCTTAACTGCACTACTGTATAGCTCTGTGTAAATAATCATTCTGTACATTCGATAATCTTTAATCCTACAACTGTTTACAACTTGCATAGTTCCCATTTCTGTATAGCTGTATATCTCAGATTTCTGTAAAGTTATTTATTTCATATTCTGTATAGTTTTTCATATTTATATCCTGTTCATATCCTGTACATAGCTTGTACTCACTACAGCCTGTACATACTTATAGTTATAGAATATTCACAACATACTTCATACCGTGTACATTATAACATACCATAATAGACCCATTTCTGTAATATACTCACATATCTATATTATTGCTAATATATATTGTAATATATCTATATCACTAAAGCACTTCTGGATGGATGCAAACTGCATTTCGTTGCCCTGTACCTGTGCATGTGCAATGACAATAAAGTTGAATTCTATTCTATTCTATTCTACTATTGGATGTCCACTTATTCAGCCATGATGGAAACAAGTCTGAGCTCATTAAAATGAATCCAAATGTTTGATTTCTCTTTCTTAATGGGATGAAAATGCAGAGGAGCTGGTTGAGAACTGAGCTTCAGAGAAACACAACATACTGGTATTCACTGTGAAGCGCTGAGTGGAAAAAGACAGAAAAACAACATGTGGATCCTGGAATAATGGGAGTTTACATCTTTAAAGGACTGAAGAGGAAGAAGTTTACAAGGAATCATTTAGTAAGTAAGTAAGTAAACTTTATTTATTTAGCACCTTTCACAGACATATGTCACAAAGTGCTTTACAAGGTAAAAACATAATACAGTCATAAAATACACCATGAAAACCCTGGTCTAATTAAAAGCTTTTTGAAATAAAAATGTCTTTAGCTGCTTTTTGAAGGTCTCCACTGAGTCCAAACCCCGTAGAAATAGGGGAAGTGCATTCCACAATCTGGGTGCAACAGCTTGGAAAGATCGGTCCCCTCGGGTTTTAAAACGAGTGTGGGGGACCACGAAAAGGTTTTGGTTTGCTGACCTCGGGTTACGAGTGGAGGTGTGTGTATGAATCAGATCAGCAATGTAGGGGGGTGCCTGTCTCTGTAATGCTCTAAAAGTTAAAAGTAGAATTTTAAAATGGAACCTGAATCTGATTGGTAGCCAGTGCAGCGACTTTAAAACAGGGGTCATATGAGCACCCTTGTTCGAGCGGGTCAGTAGCCTCGCTGCAGAGTTTTGAACAACCTGTAGGCGGGCTAGCCCTTTCATGTTTTTGTTTAATGTTGGTTAAACAGTCAATCAGATTGGAGAGCTTATGAGCTTCAGCAGGCTTAAACGAATAATATAGCTGAATATCGTCAGCAAAAAGATGATGATACTTCAGGAAACTGCTGTATTATCTGACTTAAAGGAAGAATGTATATTAAAAACAGAATAGGTCCCAGCACAGAGCCCTGAGGAACTCCACACAACAACTCTGTAGGTTCCGACATGATCTGGTTTGCAGACACACTAAAACTCCTTTCAGATATATAAGATGAAAACCAGTCTAGAACAGAGCCAGACATCCCAACCAGGTCTCTCAGTCTGTTTATCAGGATGGTTGACTGTATCAAAGGCTGAGGTAAGGTCTAACAAGACTAGGACTGTGTATTCTCCGGAGTCTACTGACATCATAATATCATTTAGAACAGTTTAAAACATCAACTGATTATATCCATGAATCTGAAAATGCGTTTCTGACTGAAAGAGACAGACATGTACAGACTGAACTACCTGTTCAACAGTCAGAGTGTTTCTCTAACAGAACAACACTCTTTACACTCAACTCAGCACAGTGTCACTGAGGAACCAGGATTGAACCTAAATCCAGGATAAAGAGTTTGAGTGAATGTGGTGTTGAAGGTGTGGAGGTGGATCAGAGTGTCAGAGGAGACTCTGTAGAAGGACAGAGTGCCAGCAGGACAGTCCACATACACTGCTACTCTGTTAGAGACAGAGGAGGAGGAGGAGGAGGAGATGGATGTGTATCTTTTATTTTGCCAGACACAACGAGGACCATCACCAGCGCAGTGCAAACTCCAGGACTGATCATTGTGTCCAAACAAACAGTCTTCACTGTTTCCTTTTCTTCCGATTTGTCTGTAACTCACTGATATATAAATGTTTCCTCTCCACTCGACTTCCCAGTAACAGCGACCAGTCAGACCATTTCTACACAGAAACTGAGGATAAACATCAAATCTGTCTGGATGATCAGGATATGACTGAATCTCCTCCACACGTGCCACCTTCCTGTTGTTGTCAAACAGTCTGAGCTTTGTGTGAACTGTGTTTGTGTCGATTGTGAGTTGACAGGAATCTGATGGAGAGAACAAACACAATCCAGCTGCAGTTATTGATCCATCATCTGTTTATTGATTGACACTTTGATGATGACTCCTCACATCAGAGATGTGAATGAATCCCAATAAAAACACACTTACACTTCCTCAGACCTGGTCTCAACCATCGGACTCCAGCAGGCTCCACCCTGAAATGAGAAGGGGGGTCAGACCAGCACAGTCTCTTTCAGCATGCACACATGGACATTACATGGCTCTCATACACATACTGTTAGACACTGATAAAGGAACAGTCCAACATTTTCACAAATACACTTCAATCCATATGTGGATCAAACTGCTGATGACTGGACTGATCCTGGATCTGTCAGTACACCCTGTATTAAATGAAATATGACTGATTCACACTGTCACCTTCACTATCTTTATATTCCTCTTCTGTTAAGCTGGAAAGGACACCTCCCTGCCTTTGCTGCCAGCTGTTTTTTTTTCCTTTTGGTGTCATTGTTGTTACTGTGCATCTATACAGTACTGTACACACCGACAACATAAAGCAGAGCTCACGCAACCATGGTAACTGAACAGCTCGTCTGACACAACCAATAACAGTTAAGGAGTTGAGTCATGTGAATATTATCATCTGATTAGCAGGGTTAACAGCTCTGATTAGCGTTGTTAGCTTCTATTGCTAATTTGAGGTGAATTAGCATTAGTAACTAATGACAAGACAGTTTTCCTTGCTTTATATGAATGTGAGTAGCTAACGATAAGTAGTCTGTCATTAGTGGCTAAAGCTAATTTGAGGTGAATAAGCATTAGCAGCTAATGTTTGGTCGTGTCCAAATTCATGGGCTGCATTCTCCTGAGGACCCGGCCTTCGCGGTCTACGTGGGCCGGGTCCTCAGAAGATCGGGTAGGCCGGAAGTAAACGGCTGTGAAATTGGACGGTCTAGCCTTCTGATTAGCGTCACCGCTGTCTCGGTGGAGTTTAATAAACTCAGCCGTCTAATCCTTGCTATCTAAAGTATAACAGGACACTGGCGTAAATTCTCAACTGTCTCATACTTCTGTTTAATCAGTTTTCTGTTTCACGTTTAGTCAGCTGTGTAAAAACCAAGGAGGAACCCACCCGGGGGATTAATAAAGTTTTATTTTATCTAATCTAATCTAATAACTTTAATCTCAGCCAAACCGATTTACTCACGAACAAACAAAACACTGAAAAAAGCCCAACAATAACATTTTTAGGTTGTCTAAGTGACTTATATATTACGTTTAACCCGAGCAGCGAAAGTCCGCGGTGATCTAAAAATGATGTGCCGGGAGTTGTGCCGTTCTCGGCCGCATCAGTAACCCTCGAGCTCCCGGCTAGCTATCGAGCTGGTGGGTAGACGTCTCCGAAAACGTCGAAGCACTTTTGCAAATATGCGATATCTTGATAAAACGAGCAGATATTTGATGTTTACATAGCTACTTTCTTGCCTGAAAATATGTTAAAAGTTTATGTTGTGACCCAGAAAGATTAGTATGAGTAATTTTAAAACTTAGTAGCGGCCGCCATTGTTGGAAACTGGAGTTTGGCTGGGCCGCGCTATGAATTCTGGGATATGGTAGGCCATGAAGGATACACCCGACCCATCCTTCATATTCGGGGAAAAGGAGGACGCATTTGTCGGCTGCATTCGGAGGAGTCTACGAATTTGGACAGCCTTCGGCGCGTCGCTGTGACGTAATCGGTCTACAAATGCGGCCTCAGGAGGATGCAGCCCATGAATTTGGACACGACCTTTATACCCCCTTTTTTCCTCTCTTTATAACAATGTGAGCAGCTAATGCTAAGTAGGCTGCCATTAGCAGCTAATGCTAATTTAAGGTGAAAAAACAGCTAATGATAATACCTTCCCTTTCAAGCAACCTAAAGAAGTCCAGACGCTTTTCTTTCCAAACTCCTTAGACTACGATGACCTGGATGACTGAGAACCTTCAGACACCTTTTCCCCTTGCTTTCTAACAATCTTAGCAGCTAATGCTAAGTAGGCTGCTGTTAGCGGCTAATGTCAATTTGAGGTGAATTAGTATTAGTCGTCTAATACCGTTTTCCCTTGCTTATTAACAATGTCAGCAGCTAATGCTAAGTAGGCCGCCGTTAGCAGCTAATGCAAATTTGAAATGAATTAACATTATCCACTGATGCTAATATTGTTTTTCCTTCCTTTTTAACAATGTGAATAGCTAACACTAATACCCTTTTCCCTTGTGTTAGAAAAGTGTAACTAGCTAATGCTAAGTAAGCTGCCATTAGCAGCTAATGGTACTTTGATGTGAATTAGCATTAACCGCTAATGCTAATACTGTTGTCCCTTCAAGTTCCAGTGCCAGACAGGACAGGTAAAAACAAAAACAAAACAACCATCTCCACTGTGGAGTTTAGTTGTCTGCAACAAAAAGAAATGATAAAGGACCAAACTCATTTTATTTCTACTTTTTACTCATTACTGTATGCTCATAGTAGCTGTACAGTCGTGTTATTCAAAAATGGGAAGATCTTAATAATCAATACACAGAGGAGGATTGGAAAGCAGCCATTAATATACTTAGGTCTACTTTCACTTGCAACCCCCTGCTAGAAACCCAGAACAAAATTTTGCACCGCCTATATATAGCTCCTAATGTTTTACATAAGATTATTCAATTCAATTCAATTCAATTTTTCTTTATTGTCCCACAAGGGGAAATTAGTTTAGCAGCAGGAGGATAAGAACAACAGAACAATACTATAAAACAATAATAACAATAATAATGATAGAAAATTCAAGGATAATTATTTGCCATTAAGGAGACAAGACGCAGTAGGGATAAAAGAGACCTGGAGTCTTTTAGTCCTCCTCGGAGGTACTCTAAAACGGCGGCCGGAAGGCAACAACTCAAACTCACTGTGAAGTGGATGGTTCACACAATTAATAATAGAATGAGCCTTTCTAAGCACGTTTCTATTGTAAATGGCCAAAAGTCCATCTTGCCAGCGGCCTGAAATTTTGCTAGCGGTTTTTACCAGAAGTCCCAACCGATTCTTATTCTTCACCGTCAGGTTACCAAACCAGGCAGCGATACAAAAAGACATCACAGATTCGATAAAACTTCTATTTTATCTGTTTTGATTTTATATACTGTTGTTTGTTTGTTTGTTTGTTTGTTAATTAGTTAGTTAGTTTATTTGCTTGTTTTAATCAATTTTAAATCATGCTTTTTATTTGTTCTTGTTTCTAATGTCTCTGTAAAGCACTTTGAATCACCTTGTTGTTGAATTGTGCTATACAAATAAACTTGCCTTGCCTTGCCTTGCCTTGCCTATAAAACAAAGACAACATCTCAGATGAGACATTAAAAGATCTCATTTTCCTTAAAAAGAACAGTCTTTGTTGAACTTTTTTAGTAGTGGCATCAGCATGAGATTCAAAACACAGTTTATGGTCAAGTACCACACCTAGATATTTATAACTCTCAACGATCCCAATATCGGCAGTTTTAATGATAGTGGGTGATGAGCTATAAGAGGACTTCGTAAAATCAATAATCATGTCTTTAGTTTTTGACACGTTAAGTGAGAGGAAGGACTCATCACACCAATTCACAAAATCATCTACAACCTGTCCATGGCCTGACTCGTCCCCCACTAGAAGACTGACGATTACTGTGTCGTCAGCAAACTTCAGGATGTGTCTGTTTGTGAGATTGCTGCGACACTCATTTGTGTACAGAATGAACAGAAGGGGGGAGAGGCAGCAACCCTGGGGTGATCCAGTAGAGGAGGAGAGCACATCAGAAAAGACACGATTCACCCTCACACATTGTGACCTATTAGTCAGAAAATCTGTCACCCAGCCGACCAGACTAGTGTCAAGCTTGAAATGATTGTAAAGCCTGTCAGCAAGTAAGAGGGGTTGAATTGTATTAAATGCAGATGAAAAGTCAGCAAATAATAATCTTGCATGGGTGTGGGGGGCCTCAAGATGCTTATACAAGAGATGCAGGAGTGTGACAGCAGCGTCCTCCACACCTCTCCCTGCTCTATAAGCAAACTGGAAGGGGTCAAGATGGTGTTCAACCTGCATTAAAATCTCCTTCTTAATTATCTTCTCAAATGTCTTCATCACTAAAGAAGTCAGAGCCACAGGCCTAAAATCATTCAGTGCCTTAGGAGAACTGCCCTTAGCAACAGGAACAATGATCGCATGTTTCCAAATCTTAGGTACTGTCTGTAGCTCTAAAGAAAGTGAGAAGATATAGTGAAAAATCCCACTCAGCTGATCAGCACAAGTTCTCAGTACCTGTCCACAGATGTTATCAGGTTATACTTTATGTTTCCACTTTATTTATCAAATGTCAAAAATGTTTACATATTAGAGCCATTTCTTATATTTAGGGCCCGAGCACTGACAGTGCGAAGGCCCTATTGTAATTGCTCTGTTTATTATTATTATTAGGGCCCGAGCACTGAGAGTGCGAAGGCCCTATTGTATCTGCTCCGTTTCTTATTAGGGCCCGAGCACCGAGAGTGCGAAGGCCCTATTGTATCTGCTCCGTTTCTTATTAGGGCCCGAGCACTGAGAGTGCGAAGGCCCTATTGTATCTGCTCCGTTTCTTATTATTATTAGGGCCCGAGCACCGAGAGTGCGAAGGCCCTATTGTATCTGCTCCGTTTCTTATTATTATTATTATTAGGGCCCGAGCACTGATAGTGCGAAGGCCCTATTGTAATTGCTCTGTTTATTATTATTATTATTATTATTATTATTATTATTATTATTATTATTAGGGCCCGAGCACTGACAGTGCGAAGGCCCTATTGTAATTGCTCTGTTTATTATTAGGGCCCGAGCACTGACAGTGCGAAGGCCCTATTGTAATTGCTCTGTTTATTATTATTATTATTATTATTAGGGCCCGAGCACTGACAGTGCGAAGGCCCTATTGTAATTGCTCTGTTTATTATTATTATTATTATTATTATTATTATTATTATTATTATTTCGGCAAATGAATTGGCCGTTTGAGGGCCTAAACATGCTCGAAAACTCATGAAATTTTGCACACGCGTCAGGTCTGGTGAAAATTTACGTATTTTAATGTTCTCAGACATGGCCAGGGAAAATTAGCTCAGTAGCGCCACCTAGAAAAATGAAAAACGCGAGCCCCCGGTATGGGTATGACCTACATGTTTGAAAGTTGGTACACCTATATAATGTTCAGAGTCGAACAAAAAAGTCTATTATGGCAATGTCCTAAACCCAACAGGAAGTCCGCCACTTTGGATTGAAGGTGACATTTTGGCTCTGATTTTACCATTTCCATGCCTCGAACTTTGACGAACTCCTCCTTGGGGTTTGATTTCATAACCTTCATATTTGGTCAGTGCCAACTACACCCTTATGCCATGTTAAATTGCGGAGCTTTTGAGTTTTCACAATACCATGAGGCCGTGGCGCCATGGCGAATTTCGATGACTCGCCATGAAAATCTTATTGCCTCTCATTCTGTCATAGATTTTCTGACCTTGACCAAAGTGAACACATATGATAAGGCTCCATCCCTGAACATATTTCAACTGCCATATTTTACATCAGGGACAGCGCCACCTAGTGGGAACAGGAAATGTCATGTTTTACACTTTGGGGTACAGTATTGTGATGGGTGACATCTGCAGCCTCAAATTTCTCCAGGAAAGCCTTAAGGAGTTGGTCTTGGGTTACAGTGAAAACTGTGACTTTTCGCAAAAGGGTGTGACACCAGCGGCATGGCGAACTTTGATGTCACGCCATGAAGAAAGAAATTAGTATAACTCAATGAAATCCAGTCTGATCAGTACCAGACTTTACAGGCATGATGTCAGACCCGCCCTGAACAGATTGATGTGCCCATTGTCGGAAATACGGACAGCGCCACCTAGTGGCAACAGGAAATGTCATGGCTTTAATTTTGTTGTACTGATTTTCACAGGTTCATCTTGGCCACCTCAAAAGCGGTGAATATCACCATCAGTCCCTCGTGATGCTTCAGTGCAAAAATTGTGACTTTAAACTGAACGGCGCACCCTGGTGGCAACGCGGTTCACCATGAAAGATGAAGTGGCTTTTGAGGGGCTTGGAAAGTTTATAGAGGCTTGAAATTTGGCACACACCTCCAAATGGGTGTAGGCTTTGTTGTCATGTGATCATTTTCATTGAATAGCGCGAAATTGCTCCACAGCGCCCCCTACAAAATTTCAAAAAGTCAGCCCCAGCTCTGTGTTTCATCTATGAGTCTGAAACCTGGTAAGCTTATGGAAAATATCAAGATGTACAAAAAAGTCTCTTGGAGCAATATCCCAAATCCAACAGGAAGTCAGCCATTTTAAAATTAATGTGTAATTTTGGCGACATTTTCCCCTCTTTTCAGGCTTCATACTTTGACGAACTCCTCCAAGAGATTTCATCAGATTGGACCGATCTGAAGTTTGTGGAATCTAAAGACCTTTGTGATGTTAAATTGCGAAGCTTTTTACGTTCAGGGAAACGGGGTGGTTATGGCGGCACTTAGAGTTTGAATCACTTGCCAAAACGCAGTAATCTGCTGTCACTCAAAAACACCATGTCCAATCTCTCCCAAACGTCTCAGGTGTGATGAGACTCGAGCTTGGAAGTGTTTGTTATGCCATTTGTACACAATGGTTAGAGCGCCACCTAGTGGAACGACTAACTAATCATGAATGAATGAGTTGAAATGTTAGCTGGTGGTTAAATGCATGAATTCCATCAATGTGACATCAGATCGGACGTGCTGGTTTTAGGTGTTGGGCGTGGCTCGACGCGCCGGGGGTGCGAGGGCCCTCATAACGCTGCTTGCAGCTTTAATTATTATTATTATTATTATTATTATTATTATTATTATTTCGGCAAATGAATTGGCCGTTTGAGGGCCTAAACATGCTCGAAAACTCATGAAATTTTGCACACGCGTCAGGTCTGGTGAAAATTTACGTATTTTAATGTTCTCAGACATGGCCAGGGAAAATTAGCTCAGTAGCGCCACCTAGAAAAATGAAAAACGCGAGCCCCCGGTATGGGTATGGCCTACAAGTTTGAAAGTCGGTACACCTATATAACGTTCAGAGTCGAACAAAAAAGTCTATTATGGCAAAGTCCTAAACCCAACAGGAAGTCCGCCATTTTGGAAGAGAAGGTGACATTTTGGCTCTGATTTTACCATTTCCATGCCTCGAACTTTTGCGAACTCCTCCTTGGGATTTGGTCCTATAAACTTCAAATTTGGACAGTGTCAACTACACCCTTGTGCCATGTTAAATTGCGGAGCTTTTGAGTTTTCACAATACTATGAGGCCGTGGCGCCATGGCGAATTTTGATGACTCGCCATGAAAATCTTATTGCCTCTCATTTTGTCATACATTTTCTGACCTTGACCAAAGTGAACACATATGATAAGGCTCCACCCCTGAACATATTTCAACTGCCATATTTAAAATCAAGGACAGCGCCACCTAGTGGGAACAGGAAATGTCATGTTTTACACTTTGGGATACAGTATTGTGATGGGTAACATCTGCAGCCTCAAATTTCTCCAGGAAAGCCTTAAGGAGTTGGTCTTGGGTTACAGTGAAAACTGTGACTTTTCGCAAAAGGGTGTGACCCCAGCAGCATGGCGAACTTTGATGTCACGCCATGAAGAAACAAATTAGTATACCTCAATGAAATCCAGTCTGATCAGTACCAGACTTTACAGGCATGATGTCAGACCTGCCCTGAACAGATTGATGTGCCCATTGTCGGAAATACGGACAGCGCCACCTAGTGGCAACAGGAAATGTCATGGCTTTAATTTTGTTGTACTGATTTTCACAGGTTCATCGTGGCCACCTGAAAAGCGGTGAATATCACCATCTGTCCCTCGTGATGCTTCAGTGCAAAAATTGTGACTTTAAACTGAACGGCGCACCCTGGTGGCAACGCTGTTCAACATGAAAGATGAAGTGGCTTTTGAGGGTCTTGGCAAGTTTATAGAGGCTTGAAATTTGGCACACACCTCCAAATGGATGAAGGCTTTGTTGGCATGTGATCATTTTCCTTGAATATCCCAAAATGGCTCCACAGCGCCCCCTACAAAATTCCAAAATATCAGCCCCTGCTCTGTGTTTTCTCTATGAGTCTGAAACTTGGTAAGCTCATGGAAGATATTAAGATGTACAAAAAAGTCTCTTGGAGCAATATCCCAAATCCAACAGGAAGTCAGCCATTTTAAAATTAATGTGTAATTTTGGCGACATTTTCCCATCTTTTCAGGCACCGTACTTTGACGAACTCCTCCAAGGGATTTCATCAGATTGGACCGATCTGCAGCTTGTGGAATCTAAAGACCTTTGTGATGTTAAATTGCGATGCTTTTTACGTTCAGGGAAACGGGGTGGTTATGGCGGCACTTAGAGTTTGAATCACTCTCCAAAAAGCAGTAATCTGCTGTCACTCAAAAACACCATGTCCAATCTCTCCCAAAGTTCGCAGGTGTGATGAGACTCGAGCTAGGAAATGTTTGTTATGCCATTTGTCAGTAATGGTTAGAGCGCCACCTAGTGGTACGACTAACTAATCATGATTGAATGAGAATAAATGTTAGCTGGTGGTTAAATGCATGAATTCCATCAATGTGACATCAGATCGGACGTGCTGGTTTCAGGTGTTGGGTGTGGCTCGACGTGCAGGGGGTGCGAGGGCCCTCATAACGCTGCTTGCAGCTTTAATTAGGGCCCGAGCACTGACTGTGCGAAGGCCCTATTGTATCTGCTCTGTTTCTTATTAGGGCCCGAGCACTGACTGTGCGAAGGCCCTATTGTATCTGCTCCGTTTCTTATTATTATTATTATTCAGGCAAAACAACGGCCTTTTTGAGGGCCTAAACATGCTCAAAAACTCATGAAATTTTGCAGACATGCCAGGTCTGGTGAAAAATTTTGTATTTTAATGGTTTTACTTATGAGCACTGGGAAATGGCTCTAGAGCGCCACCTATGCCTTGTTAAATGCAGCCCTACGACCACATAGTTTGAGCTACATGTATGAAATTTGGCACACATGTGTATCATGACGAGCCGAACAAAAAAGTCAGTGGGCCCATTGATGCAAACCCAACAGGAAGTCCGCAATTTAGAAGTGAAGGTGACATTTTGGCTCTAATTTTGTCTTTTCCATGCCTCGAACTTTAACGAACTCCTCCTTGGAAATTGGTCGTATAAGCTTCATATTTGGTCAGTGCCAACTACACCCTTGTGCCATGTTAAATTGCGGAGCTTTTGAGTTTTCACAATACCATGAGGCCGTGGCGCCACGGCGAATTTCGATGACTCGCCATGAAAATCTTATTGCCTCTCATTCTGTCATACATTGTCCGATCTGGACCAAAGAGCACACATATGATAAGGCTCCACCCCTGAACATATTTCAACTGCCATATTTGACGTCAGCGACAGCGCCACCTAGTGGGAACAGGAAATGTCATGTTTTACACTTTGGGGTACAGTATTGTGATGGGTGACATCTGCAGCCTCAAATTTCTCCAGGAAAGGCGTAAGGAGTTGGTCTTGGGGTACAGTGAAAACTGTGACTTTTCACGAAAGGGTGTGACCTCAGCAGCATGGCGAACTTTGATATCTCGCCATGAAGAAACAAATTAGTATAACTCCATGAAATCCAGTCTGATTAGTACCAGACTTTACAGGCATGATATCAGACCCGCCCTGAACAAATTGATGTGCCCATTGTCAGGAATATGAAGAGCGCCACCTAGTGGGAACAGGAAATGTCATGTCTTAGACTTTGTTGTACTGATTTTCACAGGTTCATTGTGGATACCTCAAAAGCGGTGAATGTCACCGTCAGTCCTTCATGATGCTGCAGTGCGAAAATTGTGACTTTATACTGAACGGTGCACCCTGGTGGCAACGCTGTTCACCATGAAAAATGAAGTGGTTTTTGAGGGGCTTGGAAAGTTTAAAAAGTCTTGAAATTTGGCCCACACCTCCAATGTGCTTAAGGCTTTGTTGTTATGTGATCATTTTCATTGAATATCCCAAAAAGGCTCCACAGCGCCCCCTACAAAATTTCAAAACCACAGCCCCAGCTCTGTGTTTTATGTATGAGTCTGAAACCTGGTAAGCTTATAGGAGATATCAAGATGTACAAAAAAGTCTCTTGGAGCAATATCCCAAATCCAACAGGAAGTCAGCCATTTTAAAATTAATGTGTAATTTTGGCGACATTTTCCCATCTTTTCAGGCACCGTGCGCTTTGACGTACTCCTCCAAGGGATTTCATCAGATTGGACCGATCTGCAGTTTGTGGAATCTAAAGACCTTTGTGATGTTAAATTGCGAAGCTTTTTGCGTCCAGGGAAACGGGGTGGTTATGGCAGCCCTTAGAGTTTGAATCACTCGCCAAAAAGCAGTAATCTGCTGTCACTCAAAGACACAATGTCCAATCTCTCCCAAACGTCTCAGGTGTGATTAGACTCGAGCTTGGAAGTGTTTGTTATGCCATTTGTACATAATGGTTAGAGCGCCACCTAGTGGAACGACTAACTAATCATGAATGAATGAGTTGAAATGTTAGCTGGTGGTTAAATGCATGAATTCCATCAATGTGACATCAGATCGGACGTGCTGGTTTTAGGTGTTGGGCGTGGCTCGACGCGCCGGGGGTGCGAGGGCCCTCATAACGCTGCTTGCAGCTTTAATTATTATTAGGGCCCGAGCACCGAGAGTGCGAAGGCCCTATTGTATCTGCTCCGTTTCTTATTATTATTATTATTATTATTATTAGGGCCCGAGCACCGAGAGTGCGAAGGCCCTATTGTATCTGCTCCGTTTCTTATTATTAGGGCCCGAGCACTGAGAGTGCGAAGGCCCTATTGTATCTGCTCCGTTTCTTATTATTATTATTATTATTATTATTATTATTATTATTATTATTATTATTATTCAGGCGAAACAAGGGCCTTTTTGAGGGCCTAAACATGCTCAAAAACTCATGAAATTTTGCACACATGCCAGGTCTGGTGAAAAATTTTGTATTTTAATGGTTTTACATATGAGCACTGGGAAATGGCTCTAGAGCGCCACCTATGCCTTGTTAAATGCAGCCCTACGACCACATCGTTTGAGCTACATGTATGAAATTTGGCACACATGTGTATCATGCCAAGACGAACAAAAAAGTCAGTGGGCCCATTGACGCAAACCCAACAGGAAGTCCGCCATTTGGAAGAGAAGGTGACATTTTGGCTCTAATTTTGCCATTTCCATGCCTCGAACTTTTGCGAACTCCTCCTTGGGGTTTGATTTCATAACCTTCATATTTGGTCAGTGTCAACTACACCCTTGTGCCATGTTAAATTGCGGAGCTTTTGAGTTTTCACAATACGGTGACGCCGTGGCGCCATGGCGAATTTCGATGACTCGCCATGAAAATCTTATTGCCTCTCATTTTGTCATACATTTTCTGACCTTGACCAAAGTGAACACATATGATAAGACTCCACCCCTGAACATATTTCAACTGCCATATTTGACATCAAGGACAGCGCCACCTAGTGGGAACAGGAAATGTCATGTTTTACACTTTGGGGTACAGTATTGTGATGGGTGACACCTGCAGCCTCAAATTTCTCCAGGAAAGCCTTAAGGAGTTGGTCTTGGGTTACAGTGAAAACTGTGACTTTTCGCAAAAGGGTGTGACCCCAGCAGCATGGCGAACTTTGATGTCACGCCATGAAGAAACAAATTAGTATAACTCAATGAAATCCAGTCTGTTCAGTACCAGACTTTACAGGCATGATGTCAGACCCACCCTGAACAGATTGATGTGCCCATTGTCGGGAATACGGACAGCGCCACCTAGTGGCAACAGGAAATGTCATGGCTTTAATTTTGTTGTACTGATTTTCACAGGTTCATCGTGGCCACCTCAAAAGCGGTGAATATCAACATCAGTCCCTCGTGATGCTTCAGTGCAAAAATTGTGACTTTAAACTGAACGGCGCACCCTGGTGGCAACGCGGTTCACCATGAAAGATGAAGTGGCTTTTGAGGGACTTGGAAAGTTTATAGAGGCTTGAAATTTGGCACACACCTCCAAATGGATGTAGGCTTTGTTGTCATGTGATCATTTTCATTGAATAGCTCGAAATTGCTCCACAGCGCCCCCTACAAAATTTCAAAACAACAGCCCCTGCTCTGTGTTTCATCTATGAGTCTGAAACCTGGTACGCTTATGGAAAATATCAAGATGTACAAAAAAGTCTCTTGGAGCAATATCCCAAATCCAACAGGAAGTCAGCCATTTTAAAATTAATGTGTAATTTTGGCGACATTTTCCCCTCTTTTCAGGCTTCATACTTTGACGAACTCCTCCAAGGGATTTCATCATATTGAACCATTCTCCAGTGTGTGGAATCTAAAGACCTTTGTGATGTTAAATTGCGAAGCTTTTTACGTTCAAGGAAACGGGGTGGTCATGGCGGCACGTGGAGTTTCAATCACTGGCCAAAAAGCAGTAATCTGCTGTCACTCAAAGACACAAAGTCCAATCTCTCCCAAAGGTCGCAGGCGTGATGAGACTCGAGCTCGGAAATGTTTGTTATTCCCTTTGTCTATAATGGTTAGAGCGCCACCTAGTGGGACGACTATACTCATGGTTGAACCAAATGAAATGTTAACTGGTGGTTAAATGCATGAATTCCATCAATGTGACATCAGATCGGACGTGCTGGTTTCAGGTGTTGGGCATGGCTCGACACGCCGGGGGTGCGAGGGCCCTCATAACGCTGCTTGCAGCTTTAATTATTAGGGCCCGAGCACTGACAGTGCGAAGGCCCTATTGTAATTGCTCTGTTTATTATTATTATTATTATTATTTCGGCAAATGAATTGGCCGTTTGAGGGCCTAAACATGCTCGAAAACTCATGAAATTTTGCACACGCGTCAGGTCTGGTGAAAATTTACGTATTTTAATGTTCCCAGACATGGCCAGGGAAAATTAGCTCAGTAGCGCCACCTAGAAAAATTAAAAACACGAGCCCCCGGTATGGGTATGACCTACAAGTTTGAAAGTCGGTACACCTATATAACGTTCAGAGTCGAACAAAAAAGTCTATTATGGCAATGTCCTAAACCCAACAGGAAGTCCGCCATTTTGGATTGAAGGTGACATTTTGGCTCTGATTTTACCGTTTCCATGCCTTGTACTTTAACGAACTCCTCCTTGGGATTTGGTCCTATAAACTTCAAATTTGGACAGTGTCAACTACACCCTTGTGCCATGTTAAATTGCGGAGCTTTTGAGTTTTCACAATACTATGAGGCCGTGGCGCCATGGCGAATTTCGATGACTCGCCATGAAAATCTTATTGCCTCTCATTCTGTCATACATGTTCCGATCTGGACCAAAGAGCACACATATGATAAGGCTCCACCCCTGAACATATTTCAACTGCCATATTTGACATCAAGGACAGCGCCACCTAGTGGGAACAGGAAATGTCATGTTTTACACTTTGGGGTACAGTATAGTGATGGGTGACATCTGCAGCCTCAAATTTCTCCAGGAAAGCCTTAAGGAGTTGGTCTTGGGTTACAGTGAAAACTGTGACTTTTCGCAAAAGGGTGTGACCCCAGCAGCATGGCGAACTTTGATGTCACGCCATGAAGAAACAAATTAGTATAACTCAATGAAATCCAGTCTGATCAGTACCAGACTTTACAGGCATGATCTCAGACCCGCCCTGAACAGATTGATGTGCCCATTGTCGGAAATACGGACAGCGCCACCTAGTGGCAACAGGACATGTCATGTCTTACACTTTGTTGTACTGATTTTCACAGGTTCATCGTGGCCACCTCAAAAGCGGTGAATATCAACATCAGTCCCTCGTGATGCTTCAGTGCAAAAATTGTGACTTTAAACTGAACGGCGCACCCTGGTGGAAACGCGGTTCACCATGAAAGATGAAGTGGCTTTTGAGGGGCTTGGAAAGTTTATAGAGGCTTGAAATTTGGCACACACCTCCAAATGGATGTAGGCTTTGTTGTCATGTGATCATTTTCATTGAATAGCGCGAAATTGCTCCACAGCGCCCCCTACAAAATTTCAAAACATCAGCCCCTGCTCTGTGTTTCATCTATGAGTCTGAAACCTGGTAAGCTTATGGAAAATATCAAGATGTACAAAAAAGTCTCTTGGAGCAATATCCCAAATCCAACAGGAAGTCAGCCATTTTAAAATTAATGTGTAATTTTGGCGGCATTTTCCCCTCTTTTCAGGCTTCATACTTTGACGAACTCCTCCAAGGGATTTCATCATATTGAACCATTCTCCAGTGTGTGGAATCTAAAGACCTTTGTGATGTTAAATTGCGAAGCTTTTTACGTTCAAGGAAACGGGGTGGTCATGGCGGCACGTGGAGTTTCAATCACTCGCCAAAAAGCAGTAATATGCTGTCACTCAAAGACACAAAGTCCAATCTCTCCCAAAGGTCGCAGGCGTGATGAGACTCGAGCTCGGAAATGTTTGTTATGCCCTTTGTCTATAATGGTTAGAGCGCCACCTAGTGGGACGACTATACTCATGGTTCAATGAGATGAAATGTTAGCTGGTGGTTAAATGCATGAATTCCATCAATGTGACATCAAATCGGACGTGCTGGTTTCAGGTGTTGGGCATGGCTCGACACGCCGGGGGTGCGAGGGCCCTCATAACGCTGCTTGCAGCTTTAATTATTATTATTATTCAGGCAAAACAAGGGCCTTTTTGAGGGCCTAAACATGCTCAAAAACTCATGAAATTTTGCACACATGCCAGGTCTGGTGAAAAATTTTGTATTTTAATGGTTTTACATATGAGCACTGGGAAATGGCTCTACAGCGCCACCTATGCCTTGTTAAATGCAGCCCTACGACCACATCGTTTGAGCTACATGTATGAAATTTGGCACACATGTGTATCATGCCAAGACGAACAAAAAAGTCTGTGGGCCCATTGACGCAAACCCAACAGGAAGTCCGCCATTTGGAAGAGAAGGTGACATTTTGGTTCTAATTTTGCCATTTCCATGCCTCGAACTTTTGCGAACTCCTCCTTGGGGTTTGATTTCATAACCTTCATATTTGGTCAGTGTCAACTACACCCTTGTGCCATGTTAAATTGCGGAGCTTTTGAGTTTTCACAATACTATGAGGCCGTGGCGCCATGGCGAATTTCGATGACTCGCCATGAAAATCTTATTGCCTCTCATTCTGTCATACATGTTCCGATCTGGACCAAAGAGCACACATATGATAAGGCTCCACCCCTGAACATATTTCAACTGCCATATTTGACATCAAGGACAGCGCCACCTAGTGGGAACAGGAAATGTCATGTTTTACACTTTGGGGTACAGTATAGTGATGGGTGACATCTGCAGCCTCAAATTTCTCCAGGAAAGCCTTAAGGAGTTGGTCTTGGGTTACAGTGAAAACTGTGAGTTTTCGCGAAAGGGTGTGACCCCAGCAGCATGGCGAACTTTGATGTCACGCCATGAAGAAACAAATTAGTATAACTCAATGAAATCCAGTCTGATTAGTACCAGACTTTACAGGCATGATGTCACACCCGCCCTGAACAGATTGATGTGCCCATTGTCAGGAATATGAAGAGCGCCACCTAGTGGGAACAGGAAATGTCATGTCTTACACTTTGTTGTACTGATTTTCACAGGTTCATAGTGGCCACCTCAAAAGCGGTGTATATCACCATCAGTCCTTGATGATGCTTTAGTGCAAAAATTGTGACTTTAAACTGAACGGCGCACCCTGGTGGCAACGCTGTTCACCATGAAAGATGAAGTGGCTTTTGAGGGTCTTGGCAAGTTTATAGAGGCTTGAAATTTGGCACACACCTCCAATGTGATGATAGCTTTGTTGTCATGTGATCATTTTCATTGAATATCCCAAAATGGCTCCACAGCGCCCCCTACAAAATTTCAAAACCACAGCCCCAGCTCTGTGTTTTATGTATGAATCTGAAACCTGGTAGGCTTATAGGAGATATCAAGATGTACAAAAAAGTCTCTTGGAGCAATATCCCAAATCCAACAGGAAGTCAGCCATTTTAAAATTAATGTGCAATTTTGGCAACATTTTCCCCTCTTTTCAGGCATCGTTCTTTGACGAACTCCTCCAAGGGATTTCATCAGATTGGACCGATCTGCAGTTTGTGGAATCTAAAGACCTTTGTGATGTTAAATTGCGAAGCTTTTTACGTCCAGGGAAACGGGGTGGTTATGGCGGCACTTAGAGTTTGAATCACTCGCCAAAAAGCAGTAATCTGCTGTCACTCAAAAACACAATGTCCAATCTCTCCCAAACGTCTCAGGTGTGATTAGACTCGAGCTCGGAAGTGTTTGTTATGCCATTTGTACATAATGGTTAGAGCGCCACCTAGTGGAACGACTAACTAATCATGAATGAATGAGTTGAAATGTTAGCTGGTGGTTAAATGCATGAATTCCATCAATGTGACATCACATCGGACGTGCTGGTTTTAGGTGTTGGGCGTGGCTCGACGCGCCGGGGGTGCGAGGGCCCTCATAACGCTGCTTGCAGCTTTAATTAGGGCCCGAGCACTGACAGTGCGAAGGCCCTATTGTAATTGCTCTGTTTATTATTATTATTATTATTATTTCGGCAAATGAATCGGCCTTTTGAGGGCCTAAACATGCTCGAAAACTCTGGAAATTTTGCGCACGCGTCAGGTCTGGTGAAAATTTACGTATTTTAATGGTTTTACATATGAGCACTGGGAAATGGCTCTAGAGCGCCACCTATGCCTTGTTAAATGCAGCCCTACGACCACATCGTTTCAGCTACATGTATGAAATTTGGCACACATGTGTATCATGCCAAGACGAACAAAAAAGTCTGTGGGCCCATTGACGCAAACCCAACAGGAAGTCCGCCATTTTGGATTGAAGGTGACATTTTGGCTCTGATTTTACCGTTTCCATGCCTTGTACTTTAACGAACTCCTCCTTGGGATTTGGTCGTATAAGCTTCAAATTTGGACAGTGTCAACTACACCCTTGTGCCATGTTAAATTGCGGAGCTTTTGAGTTTTCACAATACTATGAGGCCGTGGCGCCATGGCGAATTTCGATGACTCGCCATGAAAATCTTATTGCCTCTCATTCTGTCATACATGTTCCAATCTGGACCAAAGAGCACACATATGATAAGGCTCCACCCCTGAACATATTTCAACTGCCATATTTGACCTCAAGGACAGCGCCACCTAGTGGGAACAGGAAATGTCATGTTTTACACTTTGGGGTACAGTATAGTGAAGGGTGACATCTGCAGCCTCAAATTTCTCCAGGAAAGCCTTAAGGAGTTGGTCTTGGGTAACAGTGAAAACTGTGAGTTTTCGCGAAAGGGTGTGACCCCAGCAGCATGGCGAACTTTGATGTCACGCCATGAAGAAACAAATTAGTATAACTCAATGAAATCCAGTCTGATCAGTACCAGACTTTACAGGCATGATGTCAGACCCGCCCTGAACAGATTGATGTGCCCATTGTCGGAAATACGGACAGCGCCACCTAGTGGCAACAGGAAATGTCATGGCTTTAATTTTGTTGTACTGATTTTCACAGGTTCATCTTGGCCACCTCAAAAGCGGTGAATATCACCATCAGTCCCTCGTGATGCTTCAGTGCAAAAATTGTGAGTTTAAACTGAACGGCGCACCCTGGTGGCAACGCTGTTCAACATGAAAGATGAAGTGGCTTTTGAGGGTCTTGGCAAGTTTATAGAGGCTTGAAATTTGGCACACACCTCCAAATGGATGAAGGCTTTGTTGGCATGTGATCATTTTCATTGAATAGCGCGAAATTGCTCCACAGCGCCCCCTACAAAATTTCAAAACCACAGCCCCTGCTCTGTGTTTTATGTATGAATCTGAAACCTGGTAGGCTTATAGGAGATATCAAGATGTACAAAAAAGTCTCTTGGAGCAATATCCCAAATCCAACAGGAAGTCAGCCATTTTAAAATTAATGTGTAATTTTGGCAACATTTTCCCCTCTTTTCAGGCTTCATACTTTGACGAACTCCTCCAAGGGATTTCATCATATTGAACCATTCTCCAGTGTGTGGAATCTAAAGACCTTTGTGATGTTAAATTGCGAAGCTTTTTACGTTCAAGGAAACGGGGTGGTCATGGCGGCACGTGGAGTTTCAATCACTCGCCAAAAAGCAGTAATATGCTGTCACTCAAAGACACAAAGTCCAATCTCTCCCAAAGGTCACAGGCGTGATGAGACTCGAGCTCGGAAATGTTTGTTATGCCCTTTGTCTATAATGGTTAGAGAGCCACCTAGTGGGACGACTATACTCATGGTTGAACCAAATGAAATGTTAACTGGTGGTTAAATGCATGAATTCCATCAATGTGACATCAGATCGGACATGCTGGTTTCAGGTGTTGGGCATGGCTCGACACGCCGGGGGTGCGAGGGCCCTCATAACGCTGCTTGCAGCTTTAATTATTATTATTATTATTATTCAGGCGAAACAAGGGCCTTTTTGAGGGCCTAAACATGCTCAAAAACTCATGAAATTTTGCACACATGCCAGGTCTGGTGAAAAATTTTGTATTTTAATGGTTTTACATATGAGCACTGGGAAATGGCTCTACAGCGCCACCTATGCCTTGTTAAATGCAGCCCTACGACCACATCGTTTGAGCTACATGTATGACATTTGGCACACATGTGTATCATGCCAAGACGAACAAAAAAGTCTGTGGGCCCATTGACGCAAACCCAACAGGAAGTCCGCCATTTGGAAGAGAAGGTGACATTTTGGCTCTAATTTTGCCATTTCCATGCCTCGAACTTTTGCGAACTCCTCCTTGGGGTTTGATTTCATAACCTTCATATTTGGTCAGTGTCAACTACACCCTTGTGCCATGTTAAATTGCGGAGCTTTTGAGTTTTCACAATACTATGAGGCCGTGGCGCCATGGCGAATTTCGATGACTCGCCATCAAAATCTTATTGCCTCTCATTTTGTCATACATTTTCTGACCTTGACCAAAGTGAAGACATATGATAAGGCTCCACCCCTGAACATATTTCAACTGCCATATTTGACATCAAGGACAGCGCCACCTAGTGGGAACAGGAAATGTCATGTTTTACACTTTGGGGTACAGTATAGTGATGGGTGACATCTGCAGCCTCAAATTTCTCCAGGAAAGCCTTAAGGAGTTGGTCTTGGGTTACAGTGAAAACTGTGAGTTTTCGCGAAAGGGTGTGACCCCAGCAGCATGGCGAACTTTGATGTCACGCCATGAAGAAACAAATTAGTATAACTCAATGAAATCCAGTCTGATCAGTACCAGACTTTACAGGCATGATGTCAGACCCGCCCTGAACAGATTGATGTGCCCATTGTCAGGAATATGAAGAGCGCCACCTAGTGGGAACAGGAAATGTCATGTCTTACACTTTGTTGTACTGATTTTCACAGGTTCATTGTGGACACCTCAAAAGCGGTGAATATCACCGTCAGTCCTTCATGATGCTGCAGTGCGAATATTGTGACTTTATACTGAACGGCGCACCCTGGTGGCAACGCTGTTCACCATGAAAAATGAAGTGGCTTTTGAGGGGCTTGGAAAGTTTAAAAAGTCTTGAAATTTGGCGCACACCTCCAATGTGCATAAGGCTTTGTTGTTATGTGATCAGTTTCATTGAATAGCGCAAAATGGCTCCACAGCGCCCCCTACGAAATTTCAAAACATCAGCCCCAGCTCTGTGTTTTATGTATGAGTCTTAAACCTGGTAAGCTTATAGGAGATATCAAGATGTACAAAAAAGTCTCTTGGAGCAATATCCCAAATCCAACAGGAAGTCAGCCATTTTAAAATTAATGTGTAATTTTTGTGACATTTTCCCCTCTTTCCAGGCACCGTTCTTTGACGTACTCCTCCAAGGGATTTCATCATATTGAACCAATCTCCAGTGTGTGGAATCTAAAGACCTTTGTGATGTTAAATTGCGAAGCTTTTTACGTTCAGGGAAACGGGGTTGTCATGGTGGCACGTGGAGTTTCAATCACTCGCCAAAAAGCAGTAATCTGCTGTCACTCAAAATCTAAATGTCCAAATTCTCCCAAAGGTCGCAGGCGTGATGAGACTCGAGCTCGGAAATGTTTGTTATGCCATTTGTCAGTAATGGTTAGAGCGCCACCTAGTGGGACGACTATAATGATGATTGAATGAGATGAAATGTTAGCTGGTGGTTAAATGCATGAATTCCATCAATGTGACATCACATCGGACGTGCTGGTTGTAGGTGTTGGGCGTGGCTCGACGCGATGGGGTGCGAGGGCCCTCATAACGCTGCTTGCAGCTTTAATTAGGGCCCGAGCACTGACAGTGCGAAGGCCCTATTGTAATTGCTCTGTTTATTATTATTATTATTATTATTTCGGCAAATGAATTGGCCGTTTGAGGGCCTAAACATGCTCGAAAACTCATGAAATTTTGCACACGCGTCAGGTCTGGTGAAAATTTACGTATTTTAATGTTCTCAGACATGGCCAGGGAAAATTAGCTCAGTAGCGCCACCTAGAAAAATGAAAAACGCGAGCCCCCGGTATGGGTATGACCTACACGTTTGAAAGTCGGTACACCTATATAACGTTCAGAGTCGAACAAAAAAGTCTATTATGGCAATGTCCTAAACCCAACAGGAAGTCCGCCATTTTGGATTGAAGGTGACATTTTGGCTCTGATTTTACAGTTTCCATGCCTTGTACTTTAACGAACTCCTCCTTGGGATTTGGTCCTATAAACTTCAAATTTGGACAGTGTCAACTACACCCTTGTGCCATGTTAAATTGCGGAGCTTTTGAGTTTTCACAATAGTATGAGGCCGTGGCGCCATGGCGAATTTCGATGACTCGCCATGAAAATCTTATTGCCTCTCATTCTGTCATACATGTTCCGATCTGGACCAAAGAGCACACATATGATAAGGCTCCACCCCTGAACATATTTCAACTGCCATATTTGACATCAAGGACAGCGCCACCTAGTGGGAACAGGAAATGTCATGTTTTACACTTTGGGGTACAGCATAGTGATGGGTGACATCTGCAGCCTCAAATTTCTCCAGGAAAGCCTTAAGGAGTTGGTCTTGGGTTACAGTGAAAACTGTGACTTTTCGCAAAAGGGTGTGACCCCAGCGGCGTGGCGAACTTTGATGTCACGCCATGAAGAAACAAATTAGTATAACTCAATGAAATCCAGTCTGATCAGTACCAGACTTTACAGGCATGATGTCAGACCCGCCCTGAACAGATTGATGTGCCCATTGTCGGGAATACGGACAGCGCCACCTAGTGGCAACAGGAAATGCCATGGCTTTAATTTTGTTGTACTGATTTTCACAGGTTCATCTTGGCCACCTCAAAAGCGGTGAATATCACCATCAGTCCCTCGTGATGCTTCAGTGCAAAAATTGTGAGTTTAAACTGAACGGCGCACCCTGGTGGCAACGCTGTTCAACATGAAAGATGAAGTGGCTTTTGAGGGACTTGGAAAGTTTATAGAGGCTTGAAATTTGGCACACACCTCCAAATGGATGTAGGCTTTGTTGTCATGTGATCATTTTCATTGAATAGCTCGAAATTGCTCCACAGCGCCCCCTACAAAATTTCAAAACAACAGCCCCTGCTCTGTGTTTCATCTATGAGTCTGAAACCTGGTAAGCTTATGGAAAATATCAAGATGTACAAAAAAGTCTCTTGGAGCAATATCCCAAATCCAACAGGAAGTCAGCCATTTTAAAATTAATGTGTAATTTTGGCGACATTTTCCCCTCTTTTCAGGCTTCATACTTTGACGAACTCCTCCAAGGGATTTCATCATATTGAACCATTCTCCAGTGTGTGGAATCTAAAGACCTTTGTGATGTTAAATTGCGAAGCTTTTTACGTTCAAGGAAACGGGGTGGTCATGGCGGCACGTGGAGTTTCAATCACTGGCCAAAAAGCAGTAATATGCTGTCACTCAAAGACACAAAGTCCAATCTCTCCCAAAGGTCGCAGGCGTGATGAGACTCGAGCTCGGAAATGTTTGTTATGCCCTTTGTCTATAATGGTTAGAGCGCCACCTAGTGGGACGACTATACTCATGGTTGAACCAAATGAAATGTTAACTGGTGGTTAAATGCATGAATTCCATCAATGTGACATCAGATCGGAGGTGCTGGTTTCAGGTGTTGGGCATGGCTCGACACGCCGGGGGTGCGAGGGCCCTCATAACGCTGCTTGCAGCTTTAATTATTATTAGGGCCCGAGCACTGACAGTGCGAAGGCCCTATTGTAATTGCTCTGTTTATTATTATTATTATTATTATTATTATTTCGGCAAATGAATTGGCCGTTTGAGGGCCTAAACATGCTCGAAAACTCATGAAATTTTGCACACGCGTCAGGTCTGGTGAAAATTTACGTATTTTAATGTTCTCAGACATGGCCAGGGAAAATTAGCTCAGTAGCGCCACCTAGAAAAATGAAAAACGCGAGCCCCCGGTATGGGTATGACCTACATGTTTGAAAGTCGGTACACCTATATAACTTTCAGAGTCGAACAAAAAAGTCTATTATGGCAATGTCCTAAACCCAACAGGAAGTCCGCCATTTTGGATTGAAGGTGACATTTTGGCTCTGATTTTACCGTTTCCATGCCTCGAACTTTAACGAACTCCTCCTTGGGATTTGGTCCTATAAGCTTCAAATTTGGACAGTGTCAACTACACCCTTGTGCCATGTTAAATTGCGGAGCTTTTGAGTTTTCACAATACTATGAGGCCGTGGCGCCATGGCGAATTTCGATGACTCGCCATGAAAATCTTATTGCCTCTCATTTTGTCATACATTTTCTGACCTTGACCAAAGAGCACACATATGATAAGGCTCCACCCCTGAACATATTTCAACTGCCATATTTGACATAAGGGACAGCGCCACCTAGTGGGAACAGGAAATGTCATGTTTTACACTTTGGGGTACAGTATAGTGATGGGTGACATCTGCAGCCTCAAATTTCTCCAGAAAAGCCTTAAGCAGTTGGTCTTGGGTTACAGTGAAAACTGTGACTTTTCGCAAAAGGGTGTGACCCCAGCGGCGTGGCGAACTTTAATGTCACGCCATGAAGAAACAAATTAGTATAACTCAATGAAATCCAGTCTGATCAGTACCAGACTTTACAGGCATGATGTCAGACCCGCCCTGAACAGATTGATGTGCCCATTGTCGGAAATACAGATAGCGCCACCTAGTGGCAACAGGAAATGTCATGGCTTTAATTTTGTTGTACTGATTTTCACAGATTCATCTTGGCCACCTCAAAAGCGGTGAATATCACCATCAGTCCCTCGTGATGCTTCAGTGCAAAAATTGTGACTTTAAACTGAACGGCGCACCCTGGTGGCAACGCGGTTCACCATGAAAGATGAAGTGGCTTTTGAGGGGCTTGGAAAGTTTATAGAGGCTTGAAATTTGGCACACACCTCCAAATGGATGTAGGCTTTGTTGTCATGTGATCATTTTCATTGAATAGCGCGAAATTGCTCCACAGCGCCCCCTACAAAATTTCAAAACATCAGCCCCAGCTCTGTGTTTCATCTATGAGTCTGAAACCTGGTAAGCTTATGGAAAATATCAAGATGTACAAAAAAGTCTCTTGGAGCAATATCCCAAATCCAACAGGAAGTCAGCCATTTTAAAATTAATGTGTAATTTTGGCGACATTTTCCCCTCTTTTCAGGCTTCATACTTTGACGAACTCCTCCAAGGGATTTCATCATATTGAACCATTCTCCAGTGTGTGGAATCTAAAGACCTTTGTGATGTTAAATTGCGAAGCTTTTTACGTCCAGGGAAACGGGGTGGTTATGGTGGCACTTAGAGTTTGAATCACTCGCCAAAAAGCAGTAATCTGCTGTCACTCAAAAACACAATGTCCAATCTCTCCCAAACGTCTCAGGTGTGATGAGACTCGAGCTTGGAAGTGTTTGTTATGCCATTTGTACATAATGGTTAGAGCGCCACCTAGTGGAACGACTAACTAATCATGAATGAATGAGTTGAATTGTTAGCTGGTGGTTAAATGCATGAATTCCATCAATGTGACATCACATCGGACGTGCTGGTTTTAGGTGTTGGGCGTGGCTCGACACGCCGGGGTGCGAGGGCCCTCATAACGCTGCTTGCAGCTTTAATTATTATTATTATTCCGGCAAATGAATTGGCCTTTTGAGGGCCTAAACATGCTCGAAAACTCATGAAATTTTGCACACGCGTCAGGTCTGGTGAAAATTTACGTATTTTAATGTTCTCAGACATGGCCAGGGAAAATTAGCTCAGTAGCGCCACCTAGAAAAATGAAAAATGCGAGCCCCCGGTATGGGTATGACCTACATATTTGAAAGTCGGTACACCTATATAACGTTGAGAGTCGAACAAAAAAGTCTATTATGGCAATGTCCTAAACCCAACAGGAAGTCCGCCATTTTGGATTGAAGGTGACATTTTGGGTCTGATTTTACCGTTTCCATGCGTTGTACTTTAACGAACTCCTCCTTGGGATTTGGTCCTATAAGCTTCAAATTTGGACAGTGTCAACTACACCCTTGTGCCATGTTAAATTGCGGAGCTTTTGAGTTTTCACAATAGTATGAGGCCGTGGCGCCATGGCGAATTTTGATGACTCGCCATGAAAATCTTATTGCCTCTCATTCTGTCATACATGTTCCGATCTGGACCAAAGAGCACACATATGATAAGGCTCCACCCCTGAACATATTTCAACTGCCATATTTGACATCAAGGACAGCGCCACCTAGTGGGAACAGGAAATGTCATGTTTTACACTTTGGGGTACAGTATAGTGATGGGTGACATCTGCAGCCTCAAATTTCTCCAGGAAAGCCTTAAGGAGTTGGTCTTGGGTTACAGTGAAAACTGTGACTTTTCGCAAAAGGGTGTGACCCCAGCGGCGTGGCGAACTTTGATGTCACGCCATGAAGAAACAAATTAGTATAACTCAATGAAATCCAGTCTGATCAGTACCAGACTTTACAGGCATGATGTCAGACCCGCCCTGAACAGATTGATGTGCCCATTGTCGGAAATACGGACAGCGCCACCTAGTGGCAACAGGAAATGTCATGGCTTTAATTTTGTTGTACTGATTTTCACAGGTTCATCTTGGCCACCTCAAAAGCGGTGAATATCACCATCAGTCCCTCGTGATGCTTCAGTGCAAAAATTGTGAGTTTAAACTGAACGGCGCACCCTGGTGGCAACGCTGTTCAACATGAAAGATGAAGTGGCTTTTGAGGGTCTTGGCAAGTTTATAGAGGCTTGAAATTTGGCACACACCTCCAAATGGATGAAGGCTTTGTTGGCATGTGATCATTTTCATTGAATAGCGCGAAATTGCTCCACAGCGCCCCCTACAAAATTTCAAAACCACAGCCCCTGCTCTGTGTTCTATGTATGATTCTGAAACCTGGTAAGCTTATAGGAGATATCAAGATGTACAAAAAAGTCTCTTGGTGCAATATCCCAAATCCAACAGGAAGTCAGCCATTTTAAAATTAATGTGTAATTTTGGCAACATTTTCCCCTCTTTCCAGGCACCGTTCTTTGACGAACTCCTCCAAGGGATTTCATCATATTGAACCAATCTCCAGTGTGTGGAATCTAAAGACCTTTGTGATGTTAAATTGCGAAGCTTTTTACGTTCAGTGAAACGGGGTGGTTATGGTGGCACTTAGAGTTTGAATCACTCGCCAAAAAGCAGTAATCTGCTGTCACTCAAAAACACAATGTCCAATCACTCCCAAACGTCTCAGGTGTGATGAGACTGGAGCTCGGAAGTGTTTGTTATGCCATTTGTACATAATGGTTAGAGCGCCACCTAGTGGAACGACTAACTAATCATGAATGAATGAGTTGAAATGTTAGCTGGTGGTTAAATGCATGAATTCCATCAATGTGACATCAGATCGGAGGTGCTGGTTTTAGGTGTTGGGCTTGGCTCGACGCGCCGGGGGTGCGAGGGCCCTCGTAACGCTGCTTGCAGCTTTAATTATTAGGGCCCGAGCACTGACAGTGCGAAGGCCCTATTGTAATTGCTCTGTTTATTATTATTATTATTATTATTATTATTATTATTATTATTATTATTATTATTAGGGCCCGAGCACTGACAGTGCGAAGGCCCTATTGTAATTGCTCTGTTTATTATTATTATTATTATTAGGGCCCGAGCACTGACTGTGCGAAGGCCCTATTGTATCTGCTCTGTTTCTTATTAGGGCCCGAGCACTGACTGTGCGAAGGCCCTATTGTATCTGCTCCGTTTCTTATTATTATTATTATTATTATTATTATTATTATTATTCAGGCAAAACAAGGGCCTTTTTGAGGGCCTAAACATGCTCAAAAACTCATGAAATTTTGCACACATGCCAGGTCTGGTGAAAAATTTTGTATTTTAATGGTTTTACATATGAGCACTGGGAAATGGCTCTACAGCGCCACCTATGCCTTGTTAAATGCAGCCCTACGACCACATCGTTTGAGCTACATGTATGAAATTTGGCACACATGTGTATCATGCCAAGACGAACAAAAAAGTCTGTGGGCCCATTGACGCAAACCCAACAGGAAGTCCGCCATTTTGGATTGAATGTGACATTTTGGCTCTGATTTTACCGTTTCGATGCCTCGAACTTTAACGAACTCCTCCTTGGCATTTGGTCCTATAAGCTTCAAATTTGGACAGTGTCAACTACACCCTTGTGCCATGTTAAATTGCGGAGCTTTTGAGTTTTCACAATACTATGAGGCCGTGGCGCCATGGCGAATTTCGATGACTCGCCATGAAAATCTTATTGCCTCTCATTTTGTCATACATTTTCTGACCTTGACCAAAGTGAACACATATGATAAGGCTCCACCCCTGAACATATTTCAACTGCCATATTTGACATCAAGGACAGCGCCACCTAGTGGGAACAGGAAATGTCATGTTTTACACTTTGGGGTACAGTATTGTGATGGGTGACATCTGCAGCCTCAAATTTCTCCAGGAAAGCCTTAAGGAGTTGGTCTTGGGTTACAGTGAAAACTGTGACTTTTCGCGAAAGGGTGTGACCCCAGCAGCATGGCGAACTTTGATGTCACGCCATGAAGAATCAAATTAGTATAACTCAATGAAATCCAGTCTGATTAGTACCAGACTTTACAGGCATGATGTCTCACCCGCCCTGAACAGATTGATGTGCCCATTGTCAGGAATATGAAGAGCGCCACCTAGTGGGAAGAGGAAATGTCATGTCTTACACTTTGTTGTACTGATTTTCACAGGTTCATAGTGGCCACCTCAAAAGCGGTGAATATCACCATCAGTCCTTGATGATGCTTTAGTGCAAAAATTGTGAGTTTAAACTGAACGGCGCACCCTGGTGGCAACGCTGTTCACCATGAAAGATGAAGTGGCTTTTGAGGGTCTTGGCAAGTTTATAGAGGCTTGAAATTTGGCACACACCTCCAATGTGACGATGGCTTTGTTGTCATGTGATCATTTTCATTGAATATCCCAAAATGGCTCCACAGCGCCCCCTACAAAATTTCAAAACCACAGCCCCAGCTCTGTGTTTTATGTATGAATCTGAAACCTGGTAGGCTTATAGGAGATATCAAGATGTACAAAAAAGTCTCTTGGAGCAATATCCCAAATCCAACAGGAAGTCAGCCATTTTAAAATTAATGTGCAATTTTGGCAACATTTTCCCCTCTTTTCAGGCATCGTTCTTTGACGAACTCCTCCAAGGGATTTCATCAGATTGGACCGATCTGCAGTTTGTGGAATCTAAAGACCTTTGTGTTGTTAAATTGCGAAGCTTTTTACGTTCAGGGAAACGGGGTGGTTATGGCGGCACGTAGACTCTCAATCACTTGCCAAAACGCAGTAATCTGCTGTTACTCAAAAACACAATGTCCAATCTCACCCAAAGGTCGCAGGCATAATGAGACTCGAGTTCGGAAATGTTTGTTATGCCATTTGTACATAATGGTTAGAGTGCCACCTAGTGGAACGACTAGCTAATCATGAATGAATGAGTTGAAATGGTAGCTGGTGGTTAAATGCATGAATTCCATCAATGTGACATCAGATCGGACGTGCTGGTTTTAGGTGTTGGGCGTGGCTCGACGCGCCGGGGGTGCGAGGGCCCTCATAACGCTGCTTGCAGCTTTAATTATTATTATTATTATTCAGGCAAAACAAGGGCCTTTTTGAGGGCCTAAACATGCTCAAAAACTCATGAAATTTTGCACACATGCCAGGTCTGGTGAAAAATTTTGTATTTTAATGGTTTTACATATGAGCACTGGGAAATGGCTCTAGAGCGCCACCTATGCCTTGTTAAATGCAGCCCTACGACCACATGGTTTGAGCTACATGTATGAAATTTGGCACACATGTGTATCATGCCGAGTCGAACAAAAAAGTCTGGGGGCCCATTGATGCAAACCCAACAGGAAGTCCGCCATTTGGAAGAGAAGGTGACATTTTGGCTCTAATTTTGCCATTTCCATGCCTCGAACTTTTGCGAACTCCTCCTTGGGATTTGGTTGTATAAGCTTTATCTTTGGTCAGTGTCAACTACACACCTGGGCCATGTTAAATTGCGGAGCTTTTGAGTTTTCACAATACTATGAGGCCGTGGCGCCATGGCGAATTTCGATGACTCGCCATGAAAATCTTATTGCCTCTCATTTTGTCATACATTTTCTGACCTTGACCAAAGTGAACACATATGATAAGGCTCCACCCCTGAACATATTTCAACTGCCATATTTGACATCAGGGACAGCACCACCTAGTGGGAACAGGAAATGTCATGTTTTACACTTTGGGGTACAGTATAGTGATGGGTGACACCTGCAGCCTCAAATTTCTCCAGGAAAGCCTTAAGGAGTTGGTCTTGGGTTACAGTGAAAACTGTGACTTTTCGCAAAAGGGTGTGACCCCAGCAGCATGGCGAACTTTGATGTCACGCCATGAAGAAACAAATTAGTATAACTCAATGAAATCCAGTCTGTTCAGTACCAGACTTTACAGGCATGATGTCAGACCCGCCCTGAACAGATTGATGTGCCCATTGTCGGGAATATGAAGAGCGCCACCTAGTGGGAACAGGAAATGTCATGTCTTACACTTTGTTGTACTGATTTTCACAGGTTCATCGTGGCCACCTCAAAAGCGGTGAATATCACCATCAGTCCTTCATGATGGTTTAGTGCAAAAATTGTGACTTTAAACTGAACGCCGCACCCTGGTGGCAACGCTGTTCACCATGAAAGATGAAGTGGCTTTTGAGGGCCTTGGAAAGTTTATAGAGGCTTTAAATTTGGCCCACGCCTCCAATGTGATGAAGGCTTTGTTGTTATGTAACCATTTTCCTTGAATAGCGCAAAATGGCTCCACAGCGCCCCCTACAAAATTCCAAAATATCAGCCCCTGCTCTGTGTTTTATCTATGAGTCTGAAACTTGGTAAGCTTATGGAAGATCTTAAGATGTACAAAAAAGTCTCTTGGAGCAATATCCCAAATCCAACAGGAAGTCAGCCATTTTAAAGTTAATGTGTAATTTTGGCGACATTTTCCCATCTTTTCAGGCACCGTACTTTGACGAACTCCTCCAAGGGATTTCATCAGATTGGACCGATCTGCAGTTTGTGGAATCTAAAGACCTTTGTGATGTTAAATTGCGAAGCTTTTTACGTCCAGGGAAACGGGGTGGTTATGGCGGCACTTAGAGTTTGAATCACTCGCCAAAAAGCAGTAATCTGCTGTCACTCAAAAACACAATGTCCAATCTCTCCCAAACGTCTCAGGTGTGATGAGACTCGAGCTCGGAAGTGTTTGTTATGCCATTTGTACATAATGGTTAGAGCGCCACCTAGTGGAACGACTAACTAATCATGAATGAAATGAGTTGAAATGTTAGCTGGTGGTTAAATGCATGAATTCCATCAATGTGACATCAGATCGGACGTGCTGGTTTTAGGTGTTGGGCGTGGCTCGACGCGCCGGGGGGTGCGAGGGCCCTCATAACGCTGCTTGCAGCTTTAATTATTAGGGCCCGAGCACTGAGAGTGCGAAGGCCCTATTGTATCTGCTCCGTTTCTTATTAGGGCCCGAGCACCGAGAGTGCGAAGGCCCTATTGTATCTGCTCCGTTTCTTATTATTATTATTATTAGGGCCCGAGCACCGAGAGTGCGAAGGCCCTATTGTATCTGCTCCGTTTCTTATTATTATTATTATTATTATTATTATTATTATTATTCACCCCAAACAAGGGCCTTTTTGAGGGCCTTACCATGCTCAAAAACTCATGAAATTTTGCACACATGCCAGGTCTGGTGAAAAATTTTGTATTTTAATGGTTTTACATATGAGCACTGGGAAATGGCTCTACAGCGCCACCTATGCCTTGTTAAATGCAGCCCTACGACCACATCGTTTGAGCTACATGTATGAAATTTGGCACACATGTGTATCATGCCAAGACGAACAAAAAAGTCTGTGGGCCCATTGACGCAAACCCAACAGGAAGTCCGCCATTTGGAAGAGAAAGTGACATTTTGGCTCTAATTTTGCCATTTCCATGCCTCGAACTTTTGCGAACTCCTCCTTGGGGTTTCATTTCATAACCTTCAAATTTGGACAGTGTCAACTACACCCTTGTGCCATGTTAAATTGCGGAGCTTTTGAGTTTTCACAATACTATGAGGCCGTGGCGCCATGGCGAATTTCGATGACTCGCCATCAAAATCTTATTGCCTCTCATTTTGTCATACATTTTCTGACCTTGACCAAAGTGAACACATATGATAAGGCTCCACCCCTGAACATATTTCAACTGCCATATTTGACACCAGGGACAGCGCCACCTAGTGGGAACAGGAAATGTCATGTTTTACACTTTGGGGTACAGTATAGTGATGGGTGACACCTGCAGCCTCAAATTTCTCCAGGAAAGCCTTAAGGAGTTGGTCTTGGGTTACAGTGAAAACTGTGACTTTTCGCAAAAGGGTGTGACCCCAGCAGCATGGCGAACTTTGATGTCACGCCATGAAGAAACAAATTAGTATAACTCAATGAAATCCAGTCTGTTCAGTACCAGACTTTACAGGCATGATGTCAGACCCGCCCTGAACAGATTGATGTGCCCATTGTCGGAAATACGGACAGCGCCACCTAGTGGCAACAGGAAATGTCATGGCTTTAATTTTGTTGTACTGATTTTCACAGGTTCATCGTGGCCACCTCAAAAGCGGTGAATATCAACATCAGTCCCTCGTGATGCTTCAGTGCAAAAATTGTGACTTTAAACTGAACGGCGCACCCTGGTGGCAACGCTGTTCAACATGAAAGATGAAGTGGCTTTTGAGGGGCTTGCAAGTTTATAGAGGCTTGAAATTTGGCCCACACCTCCAAATGGATGAAGGCTTTGTTGTCATGTGATCATTTTCATTGAATAGCGCGAAATTGCTCCACAGCGCCCCCTACAAAATTTCAAAACAACAGCCCCTGCTCTGTGTTTCATCTATGAGTCTGAAACCTGGTAAGCTTATGGAAAATATCAAGATGTACAAAAAAGTCTCTTGGAGCAATATCCCAAATCCAACAGGAAGTCAGCCATTTTAAAATTAATGTGCAATTTTGGCGACATTTTCCCCTCTTTTCAGGCTTCATACTTTGACGAACTCCTCCAAGGGATTTCATCATATTGAACCATTCTCCAGTGTGTGGAATCTAAAGACCTTTGTGATGTTAAATTGCGAAGCTTTTTACATTCAAGGAAACGGGGTGGTCATGGCGGCACGTAGACTCTCAATCACTCGCCAAAACGCAGTAATCTGCTGTTACTCAAAAACACAATGTCCAATCTCACCCAAAGGTCGCAGGCATAATGAGACTCGAGTTCGGAAATGTTTGTTATGCCATTTGTACATAATGGTTAGAGCGCCACCTAGTGGAACGACTAGCTAATCATGAATGAATGAGCTGAAATGTTAGCTGGTGGTTAAATGCATGAATTCCATCAATGTGACATGAGATCGGACGTGCTGGTTTTAGGTGTTGGGCGTGGCTCGACACGCCAGGGTGCGAGGGCCCTCATAACGCTGCTTGCAGCTTTAATTATTATTATTATTATTAGGGCCCGAGCACTGATAGTGCGAAGGCCCTATTGTAATTGCTCTGTTTATTATTATTATTATTATTATTATTATTATTATTATTATTATTATTATTATTATTATTATTATTATTCCGGCAAATGAATCGGCCTTTTGAGGGCCTAAACATGCTCGAAAACTCATGAAATTTTGCGCACGCGTCAGGTCTGGTGAAAATTTACGTATTTTAATGTTCTCAGACATAGCCAGGGAAAATTAGCTCAGTAGCGCCACCTAGAAAAATGAAAAACGCGAGCCCCCGGTATGGGTATGGCCTACAAGTTTGAAAGTCGGTACTCCTATATAACGTTCAGAGTCGAACAAAAAAGTCTATTATGGCAATGTCCTAAACCCAACAGGAAGTCCGCCATTTTGGATTGAAGGTGACATTTTGGCTATGATTTTACTGTTTCCATGCCTTGTACTTTAACGAACTCCTCCTTGGGATTTGGTCCTAAGAACTTCAAATTTGGACAGTGTCAACTACACCCTTGTGCCATGTTAAATTGCGGAGCTTTTGAGTTTTCACAATACTATGAGGCCGTGGCGCCATGGCGAATTTCGATGACTCGCCATCAAAATCTTATTGCCTCTCATTTTGTCATACATTTTCTGACCTTGACCAAAGTGAACACATATGATAAGGCTCCACCCCTGAACATATTTCAACTGCCATATTTGACACCAGGGCCAGCGCCACCTAGTGGGAACAGGAAATGTCATGTTTTACACTTTGGGGTACAGTATAGTGATGGGTGACACCTGCAGCCTCAAATTTCTCCAGGAAAGCCTTAAGGAGTTGGTCTTGGGTTACAGTGAAAACTGTGACTTTTCGCAAAAGGGTGTGACCCCAGCAGCATGGCGAACTTTGATGTCACGCCATGAAGAAACAAATTAGTATAACTCAATGAAATCCAGTCTGATCAGTACCAGACTTTACAGGCATGATGTCAGACCCGCCCTGAACAGATTGATGTGCCCATTGTCGGAAATACGGACAGCGCCACCTAGTGGCCACAGGAAATGTCATGGCTTTAATTTTGTTGTACTGATTTTCACAGGTTCATCGTGGCCACCTCAAAAGCGGTGAATATCACCATCAGTCCCTCGTGATGCTTCAGTGCAAAAATTGTGACTTTACACTGAACGGCGCACCCTGGTGGCAAGGCGGTTCAACATGAAAGATGAAGTGGCTTTTGAGGGGCTTGGAAAGTATATAGAGGCTTTAAATTTAGCACACCCCTCCAAATGGATGAAGGCTTTGTTGTCATGTGATCATTTTTATTGAATAGCGCGAAATGGCTCCACAGCGCCCCCTACAAAATTTCAAAACCACAGCCCCAGCTCTGTGTTTTATGTATGAGTCTGAAACCTGGTAAGCTTATAGGAGATATCAAGATGTACAAAAAAGTCTCTTGGAGCAATATCCAAAATCCAACAGGAAGTCAGCCATTTTAAAATTAATGTGCAATTTTGGCAACATTTTCCCCTCTTTCCAGGCACCGTTCTTTGGCGAACTCCTCCAAGGGATTTCATCAGATTGATGCGATCTCCTGTGTGTGGAATCTAAAGACCTTTGTGATGTTAAATTGCGAAGCTTTTTACATTCAGGGAAACGGGGTGGTCATGGCGGCACGTGGAGTTTCAATCACTCGCCAAAAAGCAGTAATCTGCTGTCACTCAAAAACACAATGTCCAATCTCTCCCAAAGCTCATAGGCGTGATGAGACTCGAGCTCGGAAATGTTTGTTATGCCATTTGTACATAATGGTTAGAGCGCCACCTAGTGGAACGACTAACTAATCATGAATGAATGAGTTGAAATGTTAGCTGGTGGTTAAATGCATGAATTCCATCAATGTGACATCAGATCGGACGTGCTGGTTTTAGGTGTTGGGCGTGGCTCGACGCGCCGGGGGTGCGAGGGCCCTCATAACGCTGCTTGCAGCTTTAATTATTATTATTATTATTATTCAGGCGAAACAAGGGCCTTTTTGAGGGCCTAAACATGCTCAAAAACTCATGAAATTTTGCACACATGCCAGGTCTGGTGAAAAATTTTGTATTTTAATGGTTTTACATATGAGCACTGGGAAATGGCTCTAGAGCGCCACCTATGCCTTGTTAAATGCAGCCCTACGACCACATCGTTTCAGCTACATGTATGAAATTTGGCACACATATGTATCATGCCAAGACGAACAAAAAAGTCTGTGGGCCCATTGACGCAAACCCAACAGGAAGTCCGCCATTTGGAAGAGAAGGTGACATTTTTGCTCAAATTTTGCCATTTCCATGCCTCGAACTTTTGCGAACTCCTCCTTGGGGTTTGATTTCATAACCTTCATATTTGGTCAGTGTCAACTACACCCTTGTGCCATGTTAAATTGCGGAGCTTTTGAGTTTTCACAATACTATGAGGCCGTGGCGCCATGGCGAATTTCGATGACTCGCCATGAAAATCTTATTGCCTCTCATTTTGTCATACATTTTCTGACCTTGACCAAAGTGAACACATATGATAAGGCTCCACCCCTGAACATATTTCAACTGCCATATTTGACACCAGGTACAGCGCCACCTAGTGAGAACAGGAAATGTCATGTTTTACACTTTGGGGTACAGTATTGTGATGGGTGACATCTGCAGCCTCAAATTTCTCCAGGAAAGCCTTAAGGAGTTGGTCTTGGGTTACAGTGAAAACTGTGAGTTTTCACGAAAGGGTGTGACCCCAGCAGCATGGCGAACTTTGATGTCACGCCATGAAGAAACAAATTAGTATAACTCAATGAAATCCAGTCTGATCAGTACCAGACTTTACAGGCATGATGTCAGACCCGTCCTGAACAGATTGATGTGCCCATTGTCGGAAATACGGACAGCGCCACCTAGTGGCAACAGGAAATGTCATGGCTTTAATTTTGTTGTACTGATTTTCACAGGTTCATCGTGGCCACCTCAAAAGCGGTGAATATCAACATCAGTCCCTCGTGATGCTTCAGTGCAAAAATTGTGACTTTAAACTGAACGGCGCACCCTGGTGGTAACGCGGTTCACCATGAAAGATGAAGTGGCTTTTGAGGGGCTTGGAAAGTTTATAGAGGCTTGAAATTTGGCACACACCTCCAAATGGATGAAGGCTTTGTTGGCATGTGATCATTTTCATTGAATAGCGCGAAATGGCTCCACAGCGCCCCCTACAATATTTCAAAACATCAGCCCCTGCTCTGTGTTTCATCTATGAGTCTGACACTTGGTAAGCTTGTGTAAGATATCAAGATGTACAAAAAAGTCTCTTGGAGCAATATCCCAAATCCAACAGGAAGTCAGCCATTTTAAAATTAATGTGTAATTTTGATGACATTTTCCCCCCTTTTCAGGCCTCATACTTTGACGAACTCCTCCAAGGGATTTCATCATATTGAAGCATTCTTCAGTGTGTAGAATCTAAAGACCTTTGTGATGTTAAATTGCGAAGCTTTTTCCGTTCAGGGAAACGGGGTGGTCATGGCGGCACGTAGAGTTTCAATCACTCGCAAAAAGCAGTAATCTGCTGTCACTAAAAAACACAATGTCCAATCTCTCCCAAAGGTCGCAGGTGTGATGAGACTCGAGCTTGGAAATGTTTGTTATGCTATTTGTCAATAATGGTTAGAGCGCCACCTAGTGGCATGACTATAATCCTGGTTGAATAAGATGAAATGTTAGCTGGTGATTAAAAGCATGAAATCCATCAATGTGACATCACATCGGACGTGCCGGTTTGAGGTGTTGGCAGTGGCTCGACGTGCCGGGGGTGCGAGGGCCCTCATAACGCTGCTTGCAGCTTTAATTATTATTAGGGCCCGAGCACTGACAGTGCGAAGGCCCTATTGTAATTGCTCTGTTTCTTATTATTATTATTATTATTTCGGCAAATGAATTGGCTTTTTGAGGGCCTAAACATGCTCAAAAACTCATGAAATTTTGCAGACATGCCAGGTCTGGTGAAAAATTTTGTATTTTAATGGTTTTACTCATGAGCACTGGGAAATGGCTCTACAGCGCCACCTATGCCTTGTTAAATGCAGCCCTACGACCACATCGTTTCAGCTACATGTATGAAATTCGGCACACATGTGTATCATGCCACGACAAACAAAAAAGTCTGTGGGCCCATTGACGCAAACCCAACAGGAAGTCCGCCATTTGGAAGAGAAGGTGACATTTTGGCTCTAATTTTGCCATTTCCATGCCTCGAACTTTTGCGAACTCCTCCTTGGGATTTGGTTGTATAAGCTTCATCTTTGGTCAGTGTCAACTACACACCTGGGCCATGTTAAATTGCGGAGCTTTTGAGTTTTCACAATACTATGAGGCCGTGGCGCCATGGCGAATTTCGATGACTCGCCATGAAAATCTTATTGCCTCTCATTCTGTCATACATGTTCCGATCTGGACCAAAGAGCACACATATGATAAGGCTCCACCCCTGAACATATTTCAACTGCCATATTTGACATCAAGGACAGCGCCACCTAGTGGGAACAGGAAATGTCATGTTTTACACTTTGGGGTACAGTATAGTGAAGGGTGACATCTGCAGCCTCAAATTTCTCCAGGAAAGCCTTAAGGAGTTGGTCTTGGGTTACAGTGAAAACTGTGAGTTTTCGCGAAAGGGTGTGACCCCAGCAGCATGGCGAACTTTGATGTCACGCCATGAAGAAAGAAATTAGTATAACTCAATGAAATCCAGTCTGATCAGTACCAGACTTTACAGGCATGATGTCAGACCCGCCCTGAACAGATTGATGTGCCCATTGTCGGAAATACGGACAGCGCCACCTAGTGGCAACAGGAAATGTCATGGCTTTAATTTTGTTGTACTGATTTTCACAGGTTCATCTTGGCCACCTCAAAAGCGGTGAATATCACCATCAGTCCCTCGTGATGCTTCAGTGCAAAAATTGTGAGTTTAAACTGAACGGCGCACCCTGGTGGCAACGCTGTTCAACATGAAAGATGAAGTGGCTTTTGAGGGTCTTGGAAAGTTTATAGAGGCTTGAAATTTGGCACACACCTCCAAATGGATGAAGGCTTTGTTGGCATGTGATCATTTTCATTGAATAGCGCGAAATTGCTCCACAGCGCCCCCTACAAAATTTCAAAACCACAGCCCCTGCTCTGTGTTCTATGTATGATTCTGAAACCTGGTAAGCTTATAGGAGATATCAAGATGTACAAAAAAGTCTCTTGGTGCAATATCCCAAATCCAACAGGAAGTCAGCCATTTTAATATTAATGTGTAATTTTGGCAACATTTTCCCCTCTTTCCAGGCACCGTTCTTTGACGAACTCCTCCAAGGGATTTCATCATATTGAACCAATCTCCAGTGTGTGGAATCTAAAGACCTTTGTGATGTTAAATTGCGAAGCTTTTTACATTCAGTGAAACGGGGTGGTTATGGTGGCACCTAGAGTTTGAATCACTCGCCAAAAAGCAGTAATCTGCTGTCACTCAAAAACACAATGTCCAATCTCTCCCAAACGTCTCAGGTGTGATGAGACTCGAGCTAGGAAATGTTTGTTATGCCATTTGTCAGTAATGGTTAGAGCTCCACCTAGTGGGACAACTATAATCATGATTGAATGAGATGAATTGTTAGCTGGTGGTTAAATGCATGAATTCCATCAATGTGACATCACATCGGACGTGCTGGTTTTAGGTGTTGGGCGTGGCTTGACGCGCCGGGGGTGCGAGGGCCCTCATAACGCTGCTTGCAGCTTTAATTATTATTATTATTATTATTCAGGCAAAACAAGGGCCTTTTTGAGGGCCTAAACATGCTCAAAAACTCATGAAATTTGGCACACATGCCAGGTCTGGTGAAAAATTTTGTATTTTAATGGTTTTACTTATGAGCACTGGGAAATGGCTCTAGAGCGCCACCTATGCCTTGTTAAATGCAGCCCTACGACCACATGGTTTGAGCTACATGTATGAAATTTGGCACACATGTGTATCATTCCAAGACGAACAAAAAAGTCTGTGGGCCCATTGACGCAAACCCAACAGGAAGTCCGCCATTTGGAAGAGAAGGTGACATTTTGGCTCTAATTTTGCCATTTCCATGCCTCGAACTTTAACGAACTCCTCCTTGGGATTTGGTCCTATAAACTTCAAATTTGGACAGTGTCAACTACACCCTTGTGCCATGTTAAATTGCGGAGCTTTTGAGTTTTCACAATACCATGAGGCCGTGGCGCCATGGCGAATTTCGATGACTCGCCATGAAAATCTTATTGCCTCTCATTTTGTCATACATTTTCTGACCTTGACCAAAGAGCACACATATGATTAGGCTCCACCCCTGAACATATTTCAAGTGCCATATTTGACATAAGGGACAGCGCCACCTAGTGGGAACAGGAAATGTCATGTTTTACACTTTGGGGTACAGTATTGTGATGGGTGACATCTGCAGCCTCATATTTCTCCAGGAAAGCCTTAAGGAGTTGGTCTTGGGGTACAGTGAAAACTGTGAGTTTTCGCGAAAGGGTGTGACCCCAGCAGCATGGCGAACTTTGATGTCTCGCCATGAAGAAACAAATTAGTATAACTCAATGAAATCCAGTCTGATCAGTACCAGACTTTACAGGCATGATGTCAGACCCGCCCTGAACAGATTGATGTGCCCATTGTCGGGAATACGGACAGCGCCACCTAGTGGCAACAGGAAATGTCATGGCTTTAATTTTGTTGTACTGATTTTCACAGGTTCATCTTGGCCACCTCAAAAGCGGTGAATATCACCATCAGTCCCTCGTGATGCTTCAGTGCAAAAATTGTGACTTTAAACTGAACGGCGCACCCTGGTGGCAATGCGGTCCACCATGAAAGATGAAGTGGCTTTTGAGGGGCTTGGAAAGTCTATAGAGGCTTGAAATTTGGCACACCCCTCCACTGTGATGAAGGCTTTGTTGTCATGTGATCATTTTCATTGAATAGCGCGAAATGGCTCCACAGCGCCCCCTACAATATTTCAAAACATCAGCCCTTGCTCTGTGTTTTATCTATGAGTCTGAAACCTGGTAGGCTTATAGGAGATATCAAGATGTACAAAAAAGTCTCTTGGAGCAATATCCCAAATCCAACAGGAAGTCAGCCATTTTAAAATTAATGTGTAATGTTGGCGACATTTTCCCCTCTTTTCAGGCACCGTACTTTGACGAACTCCTCCAAGGGATTTCATCAGATTGGACCGATCTGAAGTTTGTGGAATCTAAAGACCTTTGTGATGTTAAATTGCGAAGCTTTTTACGTTCAGGGAAACGGGGTGGTTATGGCGGCACTTAGAGTTTGAATCACTCGCCTAAAAGCAGTAATCTGCTGTCACTCAAAAACACAATATCCAATCTCTCCCAAAGGTCGCAGGCGTGATGAGACTCGAGCTCGGAAATGTTTGTTATGCCATTTGTACATAATGGTTAGAGCGCCACCTAGTGGAACGACTAACTAATCATGAATGAATGAGTTGAAATGTTAGCTGGTGGTTAAATGCATGAATTCCATCAATGTGACATCAGATCGGAGGTGCTGGTTTTAGGTGTTGGGCGTGGCTCGACGTGTCGGGGGTGCGAGGGCCCTCATAACGCTGCTTGCAGCTTTAATTAGGGCCCGAGCACTGAGAGTGCGAAGGCCCTATTGTATCTGCTCCGTTTCTTATTAGGGCCCGAGCACTGAGAGTGCGAAGGCCCTATTGTATCTGCTCCGTTTCTTATTATTATTATTATTATTATTATTATTATTATTATTATTATTATTCACCCCAAACAAGGGCCTTTTTGAGGGCCTAAACATGCTCAAAAACTCATGAAATTTTGCACACATGCCAGGTCTGGTGAAAAATTTTGTATTTTAATGGTTTTACATATGAGCACTGGGAAATGGCTCTAGAGCGCCACCTATGCCTTGTTAAATGCAGCCCTACGACCACATCGTTTGGGCTACATGTATGAAATTTGGCACACATGTGTATCATGCCAAGACGAACAAAAAAGTCTGTGGGCCCATTGACGCAAACCCAACAGGAAGTCCGCCATTTTGGATTGAAGGTGACATTTTGGGTCTGATTTTACCGTTTCCATGCCTTGTACTTTAACGAACTCCTCCTTGGGATTTGGTCCTATAAACTTCAAATTTGGACAGTGTCAACTACACCCTTGTGCCATGTTAAATTGCGGAGCTTTTGAGTTTTCACAATACTATGAGGCCGTGGCGCCATGGCGAATTTCGATGACTCGCCATGAAAATCTTATTGCCTCTCATTCTGTCATACATGTTCCGATCTGGACCAAAGAGCACACATATGATAAGGCTCCACCCCTGAACATATTTCAACTGCCATATTTGACCTCAAGGACAGCGCCACCTAGTGGGAACAGGAAATGTCATGTTTTACACTTTGGGGTACAGTATAGTGAAGGGTGACATCTGCAGCCTCAAATTTCTCCAGGAAAGCCTTAAGGAGTTGGTCTTGGGTTACAGTGAAAACTGTGAGTTTTCGCGAAAGGGTGTGACCTCAGCAGCATGGCGAACTTTGATGTCACGCCATGAAGAAACAAATTAGTATAACTCAATGAAATCCAGTCTGATCAGTACCAGACTTTACAGGCATGATGTCAGACCCGCCCTGAACAGATTGATGTGCCCATTGTCGGAAATACGGACAGCGCCACCTAGTGGCAACAGGAAATGTCATGGCTTTAATTTTGTTGTACTGATTTTCACAGGTTCATCGTGGCCACCTCAAAAGCGGTGAATATCACCATCAGTCCCTCGTGATGCTTCAGTGCAAAAATTGTGACTTTAAACTGAACGGCGCACCCTGGTGGCAACGCTGTTCACGATGAAAGATGAAGTGGCTTTTGAGGGTCTTGGCAAGTTTATAGAGGCTTGAAATTTGGCACACACCTCCAATGTTACGAAGGCTTTGTTGTCATGTGATCATTTTCATTGAATATCCCAAAATGGCTCCACAGCGCCCCCTACAAAATTTCAAAACCACAGCCCCAGCTCTGTGTTTTATGTATGAATCTGAAACCTTGTAGGCTTATAGGAGATATCAAGATGTACAAAAAAGTCTCTTGGAGCAATATCCCAAATCCAACAGGAAGTCAGCCATTTTAAAATTAATGTGCAATTTTGGCAACATTTTCCCCTCTTTTCAGGCACCGTGCTTTGACGTACTCCTCCAAGGGATTTCATCAGATTGGACCGATCTGCAGTTTGTGGAATCTAAAGACCTTTGTGATGTTAAATTGCGAAGCTTTTTGCGTCCAGGGAAACGGGGTGGTTATGGCAGCCCTTAGAGTTTGAATCACTCGCCAAAAAGCAGTAATCTGCTGTCACTCAAAAACACAATGTCCAATCTCTCCCAAACGTCTCAGGTGTGATTAGACTCGAGCTTGGAAGTGTTTGTTATGCCATTTGTACATAATGGTTAGAGCGCCACCTAGTGGAACGACTAACTAATCATGAATGAATGAGTTGAAATGTTAGCTGGTGGTTAAATGCATGAATTCCATCAATGTGACATCAGATCGGACGTGCTGGTTTTAGGTGTTGGGCGTGGCTCGACGCGCCGGGGGTGCGAGGGCCCTCATAACGCTGCTTGCAGCTTTAATTATTATTATTATTATTATTCAGGCGAAACAAGGGCCTTTTTGAGGGCCTAAACATGCTCAAAAACTCATGAAATTTTGCACACATGCCAGGTCTGGTGAAAAATTTTGTATTTTAATGGTTTTACATATGAGCACTGGGAAATGGCTCTAGAGCGCCACCTATGCCTTGTTAAATGCAGCCCTACGACCACATCGTTTGAGCTACATGTATGAAATTTGGCACACATGTGTATCATGCCAAGACAAACAAAAAAGTCTGTGGGCCCATTGACGCAAACCCAACAGGAAGTCCGCCATTTGGAAGAGAAGGTGACATTTTGGCTCTAATTTTGCCATTTCCATGCCTCGAACTTTTGCGAACTCCTCCTTGGGGTTTCATTTCATAACCTTCAAATTTGGACAGTGTCAACTATACCCTTGTGCCATGTTAAATTGCGGAGCTTTTGAGTTTTCACAATACTATGAGGCCGTGGCGCCATGGCGAATTTCGATGACTCGCCATGAAAATCTTATTGCCTCTCATTTTGTCATACATGTTCCGATCTGGACCAAAGAGCACACATATGATAAGGCTCCACCCCTGAACATATTTCAACTGCCATATTTGACATCAAGGACAGCGCCACCTAGTGGGAACAGGAAATGTCATGTTTTACACTTTGGGGTACAGTATAGTGATGGGTGACATCTGCAGCCTCAAATTTTTCCAGGAAAGCCTTAAGGAGTTGGTCTTGGGTTACAGTGAAAACTGTGAGTTTTCGCGAAAGGGTGTGACCCCAGCAGCATGGCGAACTTTGATGTCACGCCATGAAGAAACAAATTAGTATAACTCAATGAAATCCAGTCTGATCAGTACCAGACTTTACAGGCATGATGTCAGACCCACCCTGAACAGATTGATGTGTCCATTGTCGGAACTACGGACAGCGCCACCTAGTGGCAACAGGAAATGTCATGGCTTTAATTTTGTTGTACTGATTTTCACAGGTTCATCGTGACCACCTCAAAAGCGGTGAATATCAACATCAGTCCCTCGTGATGCTTCAGTGCAAAAATTGTGACTTTAAACTGAACGGCGCATCCTGGTGGCAACGCGGTTCACCATGAAAGATGAAGTGGCTTTTGAGGGGCTTGGAAAGTTTATAGAGGCTTGAAATTTGGCACACACCTCCAAATGGATGTAGGCTTTGTTGTCATGTGATCATTTTCATTGAATAGCTCGAAATTGCTCCACAGCGCCCCCTACAAAATTTCAAAACAACAGCCCCTGCTCTGTGTTTCATCTATGAGTCTGAAACCTGGTAAGCTTATGGAAAATATCAAGATGTACAAAAAAGTCTCTTGGAGCAATATCCCAAATCCAACAGGAAGTCAGCCATTTTAAAATTAATGTGTAATTTTGGCGACATTTTCCCCTCTTTTCAGGCTTCATACTTTGACGTACTCCTCCAAGGGATTTCATCATATTGAACCATTCTCCAGGGTGTGGAATCTAAAGACCTTTGTGATGTTAAATTGCGAAGCTTTTTACGTTCAAGGAAACGGGGTGGTCATGGCGGCACGTGGAGTTTCAATCACTGGCCAAAAAGCAGTAATATGCTGTCACTCAAAGACACAAAGTCCAATCTCTCCCAAAGGTCGCAGGCGTGATGAGACTCGAGCTCGGAAATGTTTGTTATTCCCTTTGTCTATAATGGTTAGAGCGCCACCTAGTGGGACGACTATAATGATGACTGAATGAGATGAAATGTTAGCTGGTGGTTAAATGCATGAATTCCATCAATGTGACATCACATCGGACGTGCTGGTTTTAGGTGTTGGGCGTGGCTCGACACGCCGGGGTGCGAGGGCCCTCATAACGCTGCTTGCAGCTTTAATTAGGGCCCGAGCACTGATAGTGCGAAGGCCCTATTGTAATTGCTCTGTTTATTATTATTATTATTATTATTATTATTATTATTTCGGCAAATGAATTGGCCGTTTGAGGGCCTAAACATGCTCGAAAACTCATGAAATTTTGCACACGCGTCAGGTCTGGTGAAAATTTACGTATTTTAATGTTCTCAGACATGGCCAGGGAAAATTAGCTCAGTAGCGCCACCTAGAAAAATGAAAAACGCGAGCCCCCGGTATGGGTATGACCTACATGTTTGAAAGTCGGTACACCTATATAATGTTCAGAGTCGAACAAAAAAGTCTATTATGGCAATGTCCTAAACCCAACAGGAAGTCCGCCATTTTGGATTGAAGGTGACATTTTGGCTCTGATTTTACCATTTCCATGCCTCGAACTTTGACGAACTCCTCCTTGGGGTTTGATTTCATAACCTTCATATTTGGTCAGTGCCAACTACACCCTTGTGCCATGTTAAATTGCGGAGCTTTTGAGTTTTCACAATACTATGAGGCCGTGGCGCCATGGCGAATTTCGATGACTCGCCATGAAAATCTTATTGCCTCTCATTTTGTCATACATGTTCCGATCTGGACCAAAGAGCACACATATGATAAGGCTCCACCCCTGAACATATTTCAACTGCCATATTTGACATCAAGGACAGCGCCACCTAGTGGGAACAGGAAATGTCATGTTTTACACTTTGGGGTACAGTATAGTGATGGGTGACATCTGCAGCCTCAAATTTCTCCAGGAAAGCCTTAAGGAGTTGGTCTTGGGTTACAGTGAAAACTGTGACTTTTCGCAAAAGGGTGTGACCCCAGCAGCATGGCGAACTTTGATGTCACGCCATGAATAAACAAATTAGTATAACTCAATGAAATCCAGTCTGTTCAGTACCAGACTTTACAGGCATGATGGCAGACCCGCCCTGAACAGATTGATGTGCCCATTGTCGGAAATACGGACAGCGCCACCTAATGGCAACAGGAAATGTCATGGCTTTAATTTTGTTGTACTGATTTTCACAGGTTCATCGTGGCCACCTCAAAAGCGGTGAATATCAACATCAGTCCCTCGTGATGCTTCAGTGCAAAAATTGTGACTTTAAACTGAACGGCGCACCCTGGTGGCAACGCGGTTCACCATGAAAGATGAAGTGGCTTTTGAGGGGCTTGGAAAGTTTATAGAGGCTTGAAATTTGGCACACACCTCCAAATGGATGAAGGCATTGTTGTTATGTAACCATTTTCCTTGAATAGCGCAAAATGGCTCCACAGCGCCCCCTACAATATTTCAAAACATCAGCCCCTGCTCTGTGTTTCATCTATGAGTCTGACACTTGGTAAGGTTGTGTAAGATATCAAGATGTACAAAAAAGTCTCTTGGAGCAATATCCCAAATCCAACAGGAAGTCAGCCATTTTAAAATTAATGTGTAATTTTGATGACATTTTCCCCCCTTTTCAGGCCTCATACTTTGACGAACTCCTCCAAGGGATTTCATCATATTGAAGCATTCTTCAGTGTGTAGAATCTAAAGACCTTTGTGATGTTAAATTGCGAAGCTTTTTCCGTTCAGGGAAACGGGGTGGTCATGGCGGCACGTAGAGTTTCAATCACTCGCAAAAAGCAGTAATCTGCTGTCACTAAAAAACACAATGTCCAATCTCTCCCAAAGGTCGCAGGTGTGATGAGACTCGAGCTTGGAAATGTTTGTTATGCTATTTGTCAATAATGGTTAGAGCGCCACCTAGTGGCATGACTATAATCCTGGTTGAATAAGCTGAAATGTTAGCTGGTGATTAAAAGCATGAAATCCATCAATGTGACATCACATCGGACGTGCCGGTTTGAGGTGTTGGCAGTGGCTCGACGTGCCGGGGGTGCGAGGGCCCTCGTAACGCTGCTTGCAGCTTTAATTATTATTATTATTATTATTCAGGCAAAACAAGGGCCTTTTTGAGGGCCTAAACATGCTCAAAAACTCATGAAATTTTGCACACATGCCAGGTCTGGTGAAAAATTTTGTATTTTAATGGTTTTACATATGAGCACTGGGAAATGGCTCTACAGCGCCACCTATGCCTTGTTAAATGCAGCCCTACGACCACATCGTTTGAGCTACATGTATGAAATTTGGCACACATGTGTATCATGCCAAGACGAACAAAAAAGTCTGTGGGCCCATTGACGCAAACCCAACAGGAAGTCCGCCATTTGGAAGAGAAGGTGACATTTTGGCTCTAATTTTGCCATTTCCATGCCTCGAACTTTTGCGAACTCCTCCTTGGGGTTTCATTTCATAACCTTCAAATTTGGACAGTGTCAACTACACCCTTGTGCCATGTTAAATTGCGGAGCTTTTGAGTTTTCACAATACTATGAGGCCGTGGCGCCATGGCGAATTTCGATGACTCGCCATGAAAATCTTATTGCCTCTCATTTTGTCATACATTTTCTGACCTTGACCAAAGTGAACACATATGATAAGGCTCCACCCCTGAACATATTTCAACTGCCATATTTGACATCAAGGACAGCGCCACCTAGTGGGAACAGGAAATGTCATGTTTTACACTTTGGGGTACAGTATAGTGATGGGTGACATCTGCAGCCTCAAATTTCTCCAGGAAAGCCTTAAGGAGTTGGTCTTGGGTTACAGTGAAAACTGTGACTTTTCGCAAAAGGGTGTGACCCCAGCAGCATGGCGAACTTTGATGTCACGCCATGAAGAAACAAATTAGTATAACTCAATGAAATCCAGTCTGATCAGTACCAGACTTTACAGGCATGATGTCAGACCCGCCCTGAACAGATTGATGTGCCCATTGTCGGGAATACGTACAGCGCCACCTAGTGGCAACAGGAAATGTCATGGCTTTAATTTTGTTGTACTGATTTTCACAGGTTCATCGTGGCCACCTCAAAAGCGGTGAATATCCCCATCAGTCCCTCGTGATGCTTCAGTGCAAAAATTGTGACTTTAAACTGAACGGCGCACCCTGGTGGCAACGCTGTTCACCATGAAAGATGAAGTGGCTTTTGAGGGTCTTGGCAGGTGTATAGAGGCTTGAAATTTGGCACACACCTCCAATGTGACGAAGGCTTTGTTGTCATGTGATCATTTTCATTGAATATCCCAAAATGGCTCCACAGCGCCCCCTACAAAATTTCAAAACCACAGCCCCAGCTCTGTGTTTTATGTATGAATCTGAAACCTGGTAGGCTTATAGGAGATATCAAGATGTACAAAAAAGTCTCTTGGAGCAATATCCCAAATCCAACAGGAAGTCAGCCATTTTAAAATTAATGTGTAATTTTGGCAACATTTTCCCCTCTTTTCAGGCTTCATACTTTGACGAACTCCTCCAAGGGATTTCATCAGATTGGACCGATCTGAAGTTTGTGGAATCTAAAGACCTTTGTGATGTTAAATTGCGAAGCTTTTTACGTTCAGGGAAACGGGGTGGTCATGGCGGTACTTAGAGTTTCAATCACTCACCAAAAAGCAGTAATCTGCTGTCACTCAAAAACACAATATCCAATCTCTCCCAAACGTCGCAGGTGTGATGAGACTCGAGCTCGGAAATGTTTGTTATGCCATTTGTCGGTAATAGTTAGAGCGCCACCTAGTGGGACGACTATATTCATGGTTGAATGAGATGAAATGTTAGCTGGTGGTTAAATGCATGAATTCCATCAATGTGACATCAGATCGGACGTGCTGGTTTTAGGTGTTGGGCGTGGCTCGACGCGCCGGGGGTGCGAGGGCCCTCATAACGCTGCTTGCAGCTTTAATTAGGGCCCGAGCACTGACAGTGCGAAGGCCCTATTGTAATTGCTCTGTTTATTATTATTAGGGCCCGAGCACCGAGAGTGCGAAGGCCCTATTGTATCTGCTCCGTTTCTTATTATTATTATTATTATTATTATTATTATTATTATTATTATTATTCAGGCGAAACAAGGGCCTTTTTGAGGGCCTAAACATGCTCAAAAACTCATGAAATTTTGCACACATGCCAGGTCTGGTGAAAAATTTTGTATTTTAATGGTTTTACATATGAGCACTGGGAAATGGCTCTACAGCGCCACCTATGCCTTGTAAAATGCAGCCCTACGACCACATCGTTTGTGCTACATGTATGAAATTTGGCACACATGTGTATCATGCCAAGACGAACAAAAAAGTCTGTGGGCCCATTGACGCAAACCCAACAGGAAGTCCGCCATTTGGAAGAGAAGGTGACATTTTGGCTCTAATTTTGCCGTTTCCATGCCTCGAACTTTTGCGAACTCCTCCTTGGGATTTGGTCGTATAAGCTTCATCTTTGGTCAGTGTCAACTACACACCTGGGCCATGTTAAATTGCGGAGCTTTTGAGTTTTCACAATACTATGAGGCCGTGGCGCCACGGCGAATTTCGATGACTCGCCATGAAAATCTTATTGCCTCTCATTTTGTCATACATTTTCTGACCTTGACCAAAGTGAACACATATGATAAGGCTGCACCCCTGAACATATTTCAACTGCCATATTTGACACCAGGGACAGCGCCACCTAGTGGGAACAGGAAATGTCATGTTTTACACTTTGGGGTACAGTATAGTGATGGGTGACATCTGCAGCCTCAAATTTCTTCAGGAAAGCCTTAAGGAGTTGGTCTTGGGTTACAGTGAAAACTGTGAGTTTTCGCCAAAGGGTGTGACCCCAGCAGCATGGCGAACTTTGATGTCACGCCATGAAGAAACAAATTAGTATAACTCAATGAAATCCAGTCTGATCAGTACCAGACTTTACAGGCATGATGTCAGACGCGCCCTGAACAGATTGATGTGCCCATTGTCGGAAATACGGACAGCGCCACCTAGTGGCAACAGGAAATGTCATGGCTTTAATTTTGTTGTACTGATTTTCACAGGTTCATCGTGGCCACCTCAAAAGCGGTGAATATCACCATCAGTCCCTCGTGATGCTTCAGTGCAAAAATTGTGACTTTAAACTGAACGGCGCACCCTGGTGGCAACGCTGTTCACGATGAAAGATGAAGTGGCTTTTGAGGGTCTTGGCAAGTTTATAGAGGCTTGAAATTTGGCACACACCTCCAATGTGACGAAGGCTTTGTTGGCATGTGATCATTTTCATTGAATATCCCAAAATGGCTCCACAGCGCCCCCTACAAAATTTCAAAACCACAGCCCCAGCTCTGTGTTTTATGTATGAATCTGAAACCTGGTAAGCTTATAGGAGATATCAAGATGTACAAAAAAGTCTCTTGGAGCAATATCCCAAATCCAACAGGAAGTCAGCCATTTCAAAATTAATGTGCAATTTTGGCAACATTTTCCCCTCTTTTCAGGCACCCTTCTTTGACGAACTCCTCCAAGGGATTTCATCAGATTGGACCGATCTGCAGTTTGTGGAATCTAAAGACCTTTGTGATGTTAAATTGCGAAGCTTTTTACGTCCAGGGAAACGGGGTGGTTATGGCGGCACTTAGAGTTTGAATCACTCGCCAAAAAGCAGTAATCTGCTGTCACTCAAAAACACAATGTCCAATCTCTCCCAAACGTCTCAGGTGTGATGAGACTCGAGCTTGGAAGTGTTTGTTATGCCATTTGTACATAATGGTTAGAGCGCCACCTAGTGGAACGACTAACTAATCATGAATGAATGAGTTGAAATGTTAGCTGGTGGTTAAATGCATGAATTCCATCAATGTGACATCAGATCGGACGTGCTGGTTTTAGGTGTTGGGCGTGGCTCGACGCGCCGGGGGTGCGAGGGCCCTCATAACGCTGCTTGCAGCTTTAATTATTATTATTATTATTATTATTATTATTATTTCGGCAAATGAATTGGCCGTTTGAGGGCCTAAACATGCTCGAAAACTCATGAAATTTTGCACACGCGTCAGGTCTGGTGAAAATTTACGTATTTTAATGTTCTCAGACATGGCCAGGGAAAATTAGCTCAGTAGCGCCACCTAGAAAAATGAAAAACGCGAGCCCCCGGTATGGGTATGACCTACATGTTTGAAAGTCGGTACACCTATAAAATGTTCAGAGTCGAACAAAAAAGTCTATTATGGCAATGTCCTAAACCCAACAGGAAGTCCGCCATTTTGGATTGAAGGTGACATTTTGGCTCTGATTTTACCATTTCCATGCCTCGAACTTTAACGAACTCCTCCTTGGGATTTGGTCCTATAAACTTCAAATTTGGACAGTGTCAACTACACCCTTGTGCCATGTTAAATTGCGGAGCTTTTGAGTTTTCACAATACTATGAGGCCGTGGCGCCATGGCGAATTTCGATGACTCGCCATGAAAATCTTATTGCCTCTCATTTTGTCATACATTTTCTGACCTTGACCAAAGTGAACACATATGATAAGGCTCCACCCCTGAACATATTTCAACTGCCATATTTGACCTCAAGGACAGCGCCACCTAGTGGGAACAGGAAATGTTATGTTTTACACTTTGGGGTACAGTATAGTGATGGGTGACATCTGCAGCCTCAAATTTCTCCAGAAAAGCCTTAAGGAGTTGGTCTTGGGTTACAGTGAAAACTGTGACTTTTCGCAAAAGGGTGTGACCCCAGCAGCATGGCGAACTTTGATGTCACGCCATGAAGAAACAAATTAGTATAACTCAATGAAATCCAGTCTGATCAGTACCAGACTTTACAGGCATGATGTCAGACCCGCCCTGAACAGATTGATGTGCCCATTGTCGGAAATACGGACAGCGCCACCTAGTGGCAACAGGAAATGTCATGGCTTTAATTTTGTTGTACTGATTTTCACAGGTTCATCGTGGCCACCTCAAAAGCGGTGAATATCACCATCAGTCCCTCGTGATGCTTCAGTGCAAAAATTGTGACTTTAAACTGAACGGCGCACCCTGGTGGCAACGCTGTTCAACATGAAAGATGAAGTGGCTTTTGAGGGTCTTGGCAAGTTTATAGAGGCTTGAAATTTGGCACACACCTCCAAATGGATGAACGCTTTGTTGTCATGTGATCATTTTCATTGAATAGCGCGAAATGGCTCCACAGCGCCCCCTACAAAATTTCAAAACCACAGCCCCAGCTCTGTGTTTTATGTATGAATCTGAAACCTGGTAAGCTTATAGGAGATATCAAGATGTACAAAAAAGTCTCTTGGAGCAATATCCCAAATCTAACAGGAAGTCAGCCATTTTAAAATTAATGTGCAATTTTGGCAACATTTTCCCCTCTTTTCAGGCACCGTTCTTTGACGTACTTCTCCAAGGGATTTCATTAGATTGATGCAATCTCCTGTGTGTGGAATCTAAAGACCTTTGTGATGTTAAATTGCGAAGCTTTTTACATTCAGGGAAACGGGGTGGTCATGGCGGCACGTAGAGTTTCAATCACTCGCCAAAAAGCAGTAATCTGCTGTCACTCAAAAACACAATGTCCAATCTCTCCCAAAGCTCATAGGTGTGATGAGACTCGAGCTCGCAAATGTTTGTTATGCCATTTGTCAGTAATGGTTAGAGCGCCACCTAGTGGGACAACTATAATCATGATTGAATGAGATGAATTGTTAGCTGGTGGTTAAATGCATGAATTACATCAATGTGACATCAGATCGGACGTGCTGGTTTTAGGTGTTGGGCTTGGCTCGACGCGCCGGGGGTGCGAGGGCCCTCATAACGCTGCTTGCAGCTTTAATTAGGGCCCGAGCACCGAGAGTGCGAAGGCCCTATTGTATCTGCTCCGTTTCTTATTATTATTATTATTATTATTATTATTATTATTATTATTATTCACCCCAAACAAGGGCCTTTTTGAGGGCCTTACCATGCTCAAAAACTCATGAAATTTTGCACACATGCCAGGTCTGGTGAAAAATTTTGTATTTTAATGGTTTTACATATGAGCACTGGGAAATGGCTCTACAGCGCCACCTATGCCTTGTTAAATGCAGCCCTACGACCACATCGTTTGAGCTACATGTATGAAATTTGGCACACATGTGTATCATGCCAAGACGAACAAAAAAGTCTGTGGGCCCATTGACGCAAACCCAACAGGAAGTCCGCCATTTGGAAGAGAAAGTGACATTTTGGCTCTAATTTTGCCATTTCCATGCCTCGAACTTTTGCGAACTCCTCCTTGGGGTTTCATTTCATAACCTTCAAATTTGGACAGTGTCAACTACACCCTTGTGCCATGTTAAATTGCGGAGCTTTTGAGTTTTCACAATACTATGAGGCCGTGGCGCCATGGCGAATTTCGATGACTCGCCATGAAAATCTTATTGCCTCTCATTTTGTCATACATTTTCTGACCTTGACCAAAGTGAACACATATGATAAGGCTCCACCCCTGAACATATTTCAACTGCCATATTTGACACCAGGGACAGCGCCACCTAGTGGGAACAGGAAATGTCATGTTTTACACTTTGGGGTACAGTATAGTGATGGGTGACACCTGCAGCCTCAAATTTCTCCAGGAAAGCCTTAAGGAGTTGGTCTTGGGTTACAGTGAAAACTGTGACTTTTCGCAAAAGGGTGTGACCCCAGCAGCATGGCGAACTTTGATGTCACGCCATGAAGAAACAAATTAGTATAACTCAATGAAATCCAGTCTGTTCAGTACCAGACTTTACAGGCATGATGTCAGACCCGCCCTGAACAGATTGATGTGCCCATTGTCGGGAATACGTACAGCGCCACCTAGTGGCAACAGGAAATGTCATGGCTTTAATTTTGTTGTACTGATTTTCACAGGTTCATCGTGGCCACCTCAAAAGCGGTGAATATCAACATCAGTCCCTCGTGATGCTTCAGTGCAAAAATTGTGACTTTAAACTGAACGGCGCACCCTGGTGGCAACGCTGTTCAACATGAAAGATGAAGTGGCTTTTGAGGGGCTTGCAAGTTTATAGAGGCTTGAAATTTGGCCCACACCTCCAAATGGATGAAGGCTTTGTTGTCATGTGATCATTTTCATTGAATAGCGCGAAATTGCTCCACAGCGCCCCCTACAAAATTTCAAAACAACAGCCCCTGCTCTGTGTTTCATCTATGAGTCTGAAACCTGGTAAGCTTATGGAAAATATCAAGATGTACAAAAAAGTCTCTTGGAGCAATATCCCAAATCCAACAGGAAGTCAGCCATTTTAAAATTAATGTGCAATTTTGGCGACATTTTCCCCTCTTTTCAGGCTTCATACTTTGACGAACTCCTCCAAGGGATTTCATCATATTGAACCATTCTCCAGTGTGTGGAATCTAAAGACCTTTGTGATGTTAAATTGCGAAGCTTTTTACATTCAAGGAAACGGGGTGGTCATGGCGGCACGTAGACTCTCAATCACTCGCCAAAACGCAGTAATCTGCTGTTACTCAAAAACACAATGTCCAATCTCACCCAAAGGTCGCAGGCATAATGAGACTCGAGTTCGGAAATGTTTGTTATGCCATTTGTACATAATGGTTAGAGCGCCACCTAGTGGAACGACTAGCTAATCATGAATGAATGAGCTGAAATGTTAGCTGGTGGTTAAATGCATGAATTCCATCAATGTGACATCGATCGGACGTGGTGGTTTTAGGTGTTGGGCGTGGCTCGACGCGCCGGGGGTGCTCGGGCCCTCATAACGCTGCTTGCAGCTTTAATTATTATTATTATTATTATTTCGGCAAATGAATTGGCCGTTTGAGGGCCTAAACATGCTCGAAAACTCATGAAATTTTGCACACGCGTCAGGTCTGGTGAAAATTTACGTATTTTAATGTTCTCAGACATGGCCAGGGAAAATTAGCTCAGTAGCGCCACCTAGAAAAATGAAAAACGCGAGCCCCCGATATGGGTATGACCTACATGTTTGAAAGTCGGTACACCTATATAACGTTCAGAGTCGAACAAAAAAGTCTATTATGGCAATGTCCTAAACCCAACAGGAAGTCCGCCATTTTGGATTGAAGGTGACATTTTGGCTCTGATTTTACCGTTTCCATGCCTCGAACTTTAACGAACTCCTCCTTGGGGTTTGATTTCATAACCTTCATATTTGGTCAGTGCCAACTACACCCTTGTGCCATGTTAAATTGCGGAGCTTTTGAGTTTTCACAATACTATGAGGCCGTGGCGCCATGGCGAATTTCGATGACTCGCCATGAAAATCTTATTGCCTCTCATTTTGTCATACATTTTCTGACCTTGACCAAAGTGAACACATATGATAAGGCTCCACCCCTGAACATATTTCAAATGCCATATTTGACATCAAGGACAGCGCCACCTAGTGGGAACAGGAAATGTCATGTTTTACACTTTGGGGTACAGTATAGTGATGGGTGACATCTGCAGCCTCAAATTTCTCCAGGAAAGCCTTAAGGAGTTGGTCTTGAGGTACAGTGAAAACTGTGGCTTTTCACGAAAGGGTGTGACCTCAGCAGCATGGCGAACTTTGATATCTCGCCATGAAGAAACAAATTAGTATAACTCCATGAAATCCAGTCTGATTAGTACCAGACTTTACAGGCATGATGTCACACCCGCCCTGAACAGATCGATGTGCCCATTGTCAGGAATATGAAGAGCGCCACCTAGTGGGAACAGGAAATGTCATGTCTTACACTTTGTTGTACTGATTTTCACAGGTTCATAGTGGCCACCTCAAAAGCGGTGAATATCACCATCAGTCCTTGATGATGCTTTAGTGCAAAAATTGTGACTTTAAACTGAACGGCGCACCCTGGTGGCAACGCTGTTCACCATGAAAAATGAAGTGGCTTTTGAGGGGCTTGGAAAGTTTATAGAGGCTTGAAATTTGGCGCACACCTCCATTGTGCTTAAGGCTTTGTTGTTATGTGATCATTTTCATTGAATAGCGCAAAATGGCTCCACAGCGCCCCCTACAATATTTCAAAACATCAGCCCCAGCTCTGTGTTTTATGTATGAGTCTGAAACCTGGTAAGCTTATAGGAGATATCAAGATGTACAAAAAAGTCTCTTGGAGCAATATCCCAAATCCAACAGGAAGTCAGCCATTTTAAAATTAATGTGTAATTTTTGTGACATTTTCCCCTCTTTCCAGGCACCGTTCTTTGACGAACTCCTCCAAGGGATTTCATCATATTGAACCAATCTCCAGTGTGTGGAATTTAAAGACCTTTGTGATGTTAAATTGCGAAGGTTTTTACGTTCAGGGAAACGGGGTGGTCATGGCGGCATGTGGAGTTTCAGTCACTCGCCAAAAAGCAGTAATCTGCTGTCACTCAAAGACACAATGTCCAATCTCTCCCAAACATCGCAGGCATGAGTCGAGAGTCAAGCTCAGAAATATTTGATATGCCATTTGTCAGTAATGTTAGAGCGCCACCTAGTGGGACAAAAATAATCATTGTTGAATGAGATTAAATGTTAGCTAGTGGTTTGGCCATGGTGCCACAGTGAGTTTTGATATATTGCCATAAAAATTATCTGTTTTCCTATTTTATTCATGTTTTATGGTCAATGTCATGGATCAATGCAAACATTTTTGCATGTTTTTGACTTTAAATTGTGATTCTTGCAGCATTCTGTTTCACATTTTAGGCCTTCCATTTGGAATTATTTTGGTCATTATGACACATTTTTGCAATTTCCAGGTTGTATACTTTTGTACTCATTGTAGAGGTCTGCGAGTCACATGGAATTCCTTTCCCTTTCAGCTGTGGCTTCTACAAGAATTGGGTGAAAAACATAAAAACAAATAAAAAACAAATTAATTAATAGCCTTGAAACATAATATAATCTGTGCCACAGGTTCAATGTGGTAGAGAAGACAAGGACAACCTCTCTTTGTGTGGTGTTTGCACATTAGCGAGTGAGAGTTTGCAGTTAAAGTTTACAGAGAGTGACAAAAAGAAAAGGTACTGTAGAGTTTCTCAAGAGCCCGTTTTGGGTGAAATATTAGTGTTCAGCTGTATATTGTGTTCACTGCCTCCAGAGGAATAAAGTTCTGCTGGTGCATTCTTACGTCATCCCTCTCCATCTGTCTGCTAAGGTTCGCAATTCGATGATATGGGCGATTTATTTATTTGCCCATAAGTAAGTTTGCTAATAATGATGGAGCTAATAGAAGCAGTTAAGAGGATAGAAATTACAGCACTGTTTGAACACCACCTTTTTTGCACTCTCCTCAGAGTGTGCCGAAGTGCAGTGATTCAATTACTGAAATTCAAAACAGACACAAAGAAAGGCACGAGCCTATGTTAGAAAAAATGTTTGGATGGTGGACACATACATGCTCATGCAAGTTAGATTCCTTTGCTTGCATTATACATCTGCACAAGTAGCACACTGTTTTGGTAGTCAAATAAAATCCTAAATTGGTGACTTTATTTTTTATGGCAATTAGTTTGGACTTCTTTGTTGTAAACGTTCAAATCAGTCTGTGCATGATTACATTGCCCCGCCCATCAAAAAGTATGCACATGCATGTATATATATTTTATATTGTTGATTGTTGGACTTAAAATTGTTGGTTGGCAAATCTTTACATATCACTTAACCCTACTTTACACTTTGCTATTAGACTTTATTTGCCCAGACCAGAAAGCTAATTACAAGCTACAAACCAAACTCGAAGCACTAATCATCAATCAGAAGCACCCTCGATATAGATGTAACTGGATCGACATGGTTGTTTATTACTTTAATGTAAATGCAATGGTCAATAGCATGTATTAGTCCGTTATAGCCATAAGCAAGGACACCACAGGGAGTCGAACCCTATCCCAGTAAACCAGGAGTACCATTACCAGTGTCTTTTTGCTTTTTAAGGCTAAGTGGATAAAGCAAAACCTGCATTAACAACATGTGAGCATGACTACTCTGTTTGATAGCACAACTGTACTATGTGCTATTTAAAAGTGAATACTTACTGCTATCTTTAGCAAATTGTACATTTTATTTTTCTATGTGTGATGCATACATTGTATCTGAAAGATGAATGAAAAAACAGTTACAGTTATTTAGAAGTCTATGGACAGAATTTCCTCATGTGCACAAGAACCCAGTAAATTATTGTGAAATACCCAAAGATATCTACAAAAAACTTTAAAATATTGCGTTTATTAATTAATGGTAAAGTCACTTAATGCAGGAAAAAAAAACCACTGTAATAGCAATTGGCTGAGGTTAGTCATTAAGAATGAGTGTGCACAGAATTGGGCTGACTAACATATAAAGCATAGCTAGAAGTGAGGTGTAACCTTTCCACTTCCCTCCCTTACTCAGCCATTGTGATTCAGTTAAAGGACTAGATATTACAGTCCCTGATAATGCATTGCTTTAGGATAGGAGAGAGCAGAGAGGAGAGCTAGAAGGGGGGCTGCACCAAGACACCAGACGTTCAACCTCCCTCCTGTAGGCAGACTCGTCCCCGTCCGAGATGAGTCCAATAACGGTGGTGTCATCTGCAAACTTGATTAGCTTGACAGACTGGTGGGTGGAGGTGCAGCAGTTGGTGTACAGGGAGAAGAGCAGAGGAGAAAGAACACAGCCCTGAGGGGAGCCGGTGCTGATGGTCCGGGAGTCCGAGACATTCTTTCCCAGCCTCACATGCTGCTTCCTGTCCGTCAGGAAGTCAGTGATCCACCGGCAGATGGGATCAGGCACATTCATCTGGGAAAGCTTGTCTCGGAGATGGTCTGGAAGGATGGTGTTGAAGGCAGAGCTGAAGTCCACAAACAGGATCCTGGCGTAGGTTCCTGGGGAGTCCAGATGCTGCAGGATGAAGTGTAGGGCCATGTTGATGGCGTCGTCTACAGACCTGTTGGCTCTATATGCAAACTGCAGGGGGTCCAGGAGGGGGGCCGTGAGGGTCTTGAGATGGGAGAGAACTAGGCGCTCAAATGACTTCATGACCACAGATGTCAGAGCCACGGGTCTGTAGTCATTTAGTCCAGTGATCCTAGGTTTCTTGGGGACAGGGATTATGGTAGAGGACTTGAAGCAGGCAGGCACATGACATGCCTGCAGTGAGGAGTTGAAGATGCCATGAGTCCACAGAGGTGATGGGGGTGTCAGTCAGGATGATGGGGGGGAGTGGGGCTGTGTGCTTCCTGAAGTCCACAATAATCTCCACTGTCTTCTGGGCATTCAGCACCAGGTTGTTGTGGCTGCACCAAGACACCAGACGTTCAACCTCCCTCCTGTAGGCAGACTCGTCCCCGTCCGAGATGAGTCCAATAACGGTGGTGTCATCTGCAAACTTGATTAGCTTGACAGACTGGTGGGTGGTGGTGTCATCTGCAAACTTGATTAGCTTGACAGACTGGTGGGTGGAGGTGCAGCAGTTGGTGTACAGGGAGAAGAGCAGAGGAGAAAGAACACAGCCCTGAGGGGAGCCGGTGCTGATGGTCCGGGAGTCCGAGACATTCTTTCCCAGCCTCACATGCTGCTTCCTGTCCGTCAGGAAGTCAGTGATCCACCGGCAGATGGGATCAGGCACATTCATCTGGGAAAGCTTGTCTCGGAGATGGTCTGGAAGGATGGTGTTGAAGGCAGAGCTGAAGTCCACAAACAGGATCCTGGCATAGGTTCCTGGGGAGTCCAGATGCTGCAGGATGAAGTGTAGGGCCATGTTGATGGCGTCGTCTACAGACCTGTTGGCTCTATATGCAAACTGCAGGGGGTCCAGGAGGGGGGCGTCCGAGATGAGTCCAATAACGGTGGTGTCATCTGCAAACTTGATTAGCTTGACAGACTGGTGGGTGGTGGTGTCATCTGCAAACTTGATTAGCTTGACAGACTGGTGGGTGGAGGTGCAGCAGTTGGTGTACAGGGAGAAGAGCAGAGGAGAAAGAACACAGCCCTGAGGGGAGCCGGTGCTGATGGTCCGGGAGTCCGAGACATTCTTTCCCAGCCTCACATGCTGCTTCCTGTCCGTCAGGAAGTCAGTGATCCACCGGCAGATGGGATCAGGCACATTCATCTGGGAAAGCTTGTCTCGGAGATGGTCTGGAAGGATGGTGTTGAAGGCAGAGCTGAAGTCCACAAACAGGATCCTGGCGTAGGTTCCTGGGGAGTCCAGATGCTGCAGGATGAAGTGTAGGGCCATGTTGATGGCGTCGTCTACAGACCTGTTGGCTCTATATGCAAACTGCAGGGGGTCCAGGAGGGGGGCCGTGAGGGTCTTGAGATGGGAGAGAACTAGGCGCTCAAATGACTTCATGACCACAGATGTCAGAGCCACGGGTCTGTAGTCATTTAGTCCAGTGATCCTAGGTTTCTTGGGGACAGGGATTATGGTAGAGGACTTGAAGCAGGCAGGCACATGACATGCCTGCAGTGAGGAGTTGAAGATGCCAGAAAACACTGGGGCCAGCTCGTTTGCACAGTGTCTGAGGGTGGCAGGAGACACACCGTCTGGGCCGGGAGCTTTCCGAGCATTCAGACTCTTAAACTGCTTCCTCACATCTGCTTCATGATTTACGGAGGATTTACGGAGGATAACTTCTTCAACGGGATAGAATAGGTGATAGAGAGAAGTAAGACAAAAGGGACAAGATAGGAGAGAGCAGAGAGGAGAGCTAGAAGGGGGGCGCCTGGTCTGGCTTCCCACACCTCCCCGCCGGTTTAGGCTGTACGCTCTACCTCCCCACTGCGTTCCAGAAAAGGGAAGAAGAGTAGAGGGGAGAAGAGCGGAATATTTCTTTTCTCTTTAGCATTTACGGAGGATAACTTCTTCAACGGGATAGAATAGGTGATAGAGAGAAGTAAGACAAAAGGGACAAGATAGGAGAGAGCAGAGAGGAGAGCTAGAAGGGGGGCGCCTGGTCTGGCTTCCCACACCTCCCCGCCGGTTTAGGCTGTACGCTCTACCTCCCCACTGCGTTCCAGAAAAGGGAAGAAGAGAAGAGAGGAGAAGAGCGGAATATTTCTTTTCTCTCATGGTTAGCTGTGCTTTTTGTACTTTTAGGTCATTATTTACATAAATTTACACACACACACACACACACACACACACACACACACACACACACACACTGCTGCTCACTGCCCTTTTGTCATGTAGGAGTCTTGGATTTAAACGTACAAAAAATCCCTTCATGGTCACTAAAATATGTTGGAAAGACTACAGCTTTTACATTATAATGTGTTGTTTTAACATACACATGATCAATTAATGTGCCCTTCTCTGTGGTGGGCTGTGTTACATGTTGAATGAATCCTTTGTCTGTGACAAACTTGCAAATACTTGAAGATTTTAGAACATTGTCATTAAAATCTCCCATTACTACTACTGTATTACTTTTTTTATCTAGCCAATCAAGTAACTTTCCTAGGTTTTGTTTAAACAGTGCCATGGTATAAGAAGGAGGCCGATAAATAACTGCTATTAAAATGTTCAATGTACAATAGTTGCAAAGTAAACATTCTAAATTGGCATCTGGTATAGCTATAATTTCAGATGTCAAACTGTCTGCAGTATACATGCCAACGCCACCATGCTGTTGGCTTTGTATTTCAATAAATGTTGGGTTACTTCTAGTGTAAGATGCACTTCGTGGATTATGCTGAAACCCATAACCGTCAATTTTTGCAGTGTCTAATGAAGAATCGGCAGACATCCATGTCTCTGTAACAGCAATACAGTTAGGCTGCAAATGCTGTGTGCACAATACCAGATCAGCTACATGTAGAGTTAAATTCTGCACATTCATTAACACTACTGTGAAATCACGTGTCTTAGTACATGCTGTATTTTCAGACAAAAATTGGGGCATTCTTTCGATTACATCCTTTACACCACCTTTAGAGTAAATAGCTTTTTCATTGAAATCTTGAATTATTAAACCTGACAGACTCCTAACACGACTTAAGGCAACATATGCCTGTCCTGGAGCAAACACATTTTTAAGAGACACTACTGCATCATCAACAGTAACTCCTTGTACCTTATGTACTGTACAAGCCCATGCAAGTTTCAGTGGAAACTGCCGTCGCAATCCACCTTTCTCAGTTACCTTTTCTTCTTCTGCTTCAATACCTGTAGAGCCTATTTCAACTGCTGGGTAATACACACAGTTTTTCCTCCTTTGTGCACCTATATGATTGTCATCAAATTTTACATAAATGGTTTTGGGAAGCTTCTTGTCCTCAGTAACATAAACTATGTGTGTTACCGTACCACATACACCATTAACAAGACCATCCATTACATCTACATTTTTACACAACATTACACGGGCACCTTTCCCCAAGAGAAGCTTTTCATTCAAACACGTGTTATATGTTTTGGCATGATGTCCAGTTTTTAACTCCAGTTTCCCTGTTTTCTTACTATTGACAAAATCCTGAGCAGGTATCTCAACATAATCAGGACACAACTTAAACAACTGCTGCATATTATGCTCATTTACTTGTTTGTTTGTTGGAAAAATGTGTAAAGCTGAGCTAACTTCACCAGTTTCACAATGCTTCAAGCTTTTAATGTCCTTTTCTAATAATGGAGCCCCTTTAATGTGAGTTCTTAACCTGTTTAATAATTCTGCAAACCCAACATCGCTCTGCCTTACTATTTTATTTAGTTCAACAACCCTAAATAGACTAGACCACAAGTTCATACCAACATCCTCAACATACAGGGGTTTTCCTTTTACTGGAGGCAACTGAAAAAAGTCTCCAACAGTAATAACACTAACATTTCCAAAAGGCGAAAAATCTCCAATTTGTTTAATCTGTCTTAATCTACCATGGATGTAAGCCATTAGTCTCTGATCAACCATGGAGATTTCATCAATTATCAGGATCTGCAGATCACAATATTTAGCACGTAGGCAATTTAACTTTTCTTCACCCAGAGGGGTGTAAGGTAAGCGGACATCTTTACCAATGCTAAATGTGTTGTGGATTGTTGTTGCATGTAAGTTATATGCAGCAATCCCAGTAGGCGCAGTTAATAAAACACAAACATTTTCAGGATGACGACACATTGGTGACAATAACCTTGCTGCTTCATAGTGAATTGCTTTAATCAAATGGCTTTTCCCTGTTCCTGCACCTCCAGTAATAAATACATGCAATGGATCTGGGTTTTTGCCTACTGTCTTATCCAAGCACCACTGCCTAATCTGATAAAAGACTGAAAGCTGTGTCTCATTTAGAGATCTAATTAAAGCCAAACCGTCTCTTCTGGGCATAATGTCATTTCTCTTTTCTAAATGTGAAACCTGTTGGCTGCACACAGCTAAATCTGGAATATTCTCATTGTCTTCTTCCCCTATTTGCTCTTTATCTTTCCATTCCTGCTCACACTCTAAACGCTCCAACTCCTGTTCTGGACAAAGCTCACACCAGGCATCTTCTGTTACACCATCCAAATCAATTGTATTTTGAATGTTATCCAGTTTATCTGCGTTTATTTCAAACTTACGTCTATTTGCATCAACAACTGATTTCACTGAATGCAGAAATCCATCGCTAAACTTCACAATGCCATTCTTGTAAAACTGTTCAAATGTTGTATAGTTTGAAGGCTTTAGTTCCTGATCTACACGATATGGCAAAAACAACTGCATGATACTATGATAAAACAATTCAGCATTTTTAGTCTCTGAAAATCGCGCATAACGAACAACTGCAGGTTGTGATCGTGTTCTCTTAGTAACAAAACCACATCTATTGTTCAACTGTATTGGCTTAGTGGATTTTTCACTTTTACTCAAAACACGATATTCGGAGGCAAATGTGGCCATACACATATCATTAAAATCAATGTTTTTTGGTCTATTCTTACACCGGTCTACAATACTAGTCATCCACATGTCCTCTGCTGTTAAATCCTGTGATGTTGCTTTTTGTCTTAACACTTTTAAGGGCAAACTCATTTTAACTACATTGTCCCCTGTTGGCACAAACACAACTTTCCTAGAACATTCTTTTAGATGCATATTTGTTAATCTATACACAGCCTCCTGAGCACTAACATCTCTGTTATGAAGGTATACACTGCCTAATGACTTCAAAGCCTCCCTTGCACTAACATTTCCATCTTTATATGCTTCCTTCTGAGTATTACTTAACAACAAACCCATCTCTTTTTCAGATTTTGACATGTAAGAAATTATATAAACACAGCAGGCATAAGCATCAATTACAAATTGAATATCCAAATTAGCATTGTAACATTTCAACAGTGGCTTATTATATTGATTTATCCAAACCTCGTTTAACTTCCTTTTCAACACAACATGTGTATTTCGACTAAAGCATTTGTATGCCTCCTCAAAAGTTGCCTGATTCATACCTAAACTCTGAAACAAATGCTCCACACTTTCAAAACTCCTACTCTCATCTGAAAGAGCCTTCTTGATTGTTGTTAAGATATCACTTGCCTGCTTTCTTCTCATCTTAATAGAGTCTTGCTGACGCTGACTTTCACAGGCACATTGTTGTAAATCATCTTCTCTCTTATCCACTTGACACTTGCATTTTTGCTCGGAAACATCACTTTTCCTACGACATATAAATGTTCGACTAGATGGTGGCCTGGGAAAATTAAACCGGCAAACTGTGTTCTTTTTTTTGCAAGTTTTAGAATGCCGCTTTGAATGCTGTTGTACAGATGAGACAATGTCCAATAAAGTCTCATCTTGTGAAGGCAATTCACAAGTTACATATTCATCTATAAACTGAATCACCTCTTCATCTGTATTTTTATCAATCTGTGGAGCATTCTCAATCCAAAACAGACAGTGCACATGTGGTGAACCTCGCTGTTGAAATTCCACTCTGTAAAAGTAATCCTTAATCTTACCAATCGGATGCAATGGAGACATGAGTACCTCCTTCAGAAAACAATGCCACCGAAAGTCAAACATCCTTGCTGCAGTCACAGGATTTCGACGCAGCAAATCACACCTGTCTGCCCACTCTAACTGTTCAACTGTTTCTGTTCTACCTTGCTGATTCAAAATACTATAAAGAAGATTTGTCCATCGCATGTCAGCTGACGAAAATGAACAAAACCAAGTGGGTATACCAAGCTGACGAACACAAGCTAAGAGGTCACGCTGTGCTGCCTGCCAAAAAGCTGGAGTACCTCTAATAGGCTTAAGAAAACGGTACCCATCATCAAACTCCAACAACTTCTTCAAAGACTCTTCATCTTTCAACAACTCATGGCTAACATTCTGATATGTACAATCACCTTTTCCTTTTCGCAATGCTATTGAAACATTTGAGATAACCTGTTCAATCTCAGACATATACTGAGCAAAAAAGATATATTCGACATTTTGTGCAAACCTACCATCAGCATGTAAAATCCGGTTATTAAAATAACGGGACAATGTCAAACGCTTCTCTCTGTTTTCATGATACGCATTCAACCCATTTGGAAACAACACTGGGAAACATTTGGCTTCATTTGCATGATCTGAAAGTAATTTTACAGGATTATTCCCTTCTGCTGGAGCTAGATTTAATATGTTAGTAAAATATTGATCTAGTGCTTCCTGTCCAATATCAACAGGCATGAGACATGTGTCCTGAAACATACAGTGCTGCTGTCTGTCATGCAAAAGCTCATCATCAACATTTGAAGATGCAACACCGCTTACTGCATTTTTATCACTCTCCTCTTCCACAGCTTCCTCTTGCTGCATACAAAACTGATTTTGCCAACTTTCATTGAACTCTACATCTTTATAATGCACATTTGACCCTTTTAAATATTGCAAAGCCTGTCTTATGTGGATAGTGTCAACAAACTGGTATTGATAATGGCCTTTATAAGTTAACTTGCGCTTTAGTTTTACTGGTAATAAAGAGCCTTCCATGCTAGAACGGGGTAAGACATTGGTGGTTTCTACAATGTTTGCTGGAACACATGTCACGGGTCCATGTACTCCATTTTGTCCACCCTTAGGTAAGGCTAGCATTTTCATAAATGGTATGTGTAAAGCTATTAAATGTTGTTCTAAGCTATTTAAACATGCCAATTCAGGTGGAATTGGATGCAATTCTAAATTATTTTTTACAGACTCTGGAGGCACTTCATTTTTATTAATTTTATAATGGCATGTATAACAGATCCACAGTTTAGCTTTAGCTGTGTCCAACCAGTGACATGGATTTATACAATCTTTATTACATTTGTGTAAATAGTCTTCAGTTATACATTTTTCTGCAATCATTACTGCAGTTTTAGTTTTGTTATAATAGTTTTTTTGACAATGTAACACCTGATGTCTAAATAACAACCTATGGCAGACACAGCAAACAAAATCTGGTCCATCTTTTACTTTATCTAAAAAAAATTCCATCACAAAATCAGACTGCTCTGCCTTTTCTTTCATTTGCTGCCTTTTTAATTTGACACCAGCAATAACACGCATCTTATGTTCTGGATTTCCATGATACTTTCTAGCTGCCATTGCATTTATTTTTTTCCTGTGCAACTCATTTGATCTGTATTTACTAATGCTCATTTGTTTTACCTTTTCTTTATGCGACACATTTTGTTGATATTTACTAATGCTCATTTGCCTTACCTTTTCTTTATGCGACACATTTTGTTGATATTTACTAATGCTCATTTGCCTTACCTTTTCTTTATGCGACACATTTTGTTGATATTTACTAATGCTCATTTGCCTTACCTTTTCTTTATGCGACACATTTTGTTGATATTTACTAATGCTCATTTGCCTTACCTTTTCTTTATGCGACATGTTTTGTTGATATTTACTAATGCTCATTTGTTTGACCTTTTCTTTATGCGACACATTTTGTTGATATTTACTAATGCTCATTTGTTTGACCTTTTCTTTATGCGACACATTTTGTTGATATTTACTAATGCTCATTTGTTTGACCTTTTCTTTATGCGACACATTTTGTTGATATTTACTAATGCTCATTTGCCTTACCTTTTCTTTATGCGACATGTTTTGTTGATATTTACTAATGCTCATTTGTTTGACCTTTTCTTTATGCGACATGTTTTGTTTATATTTACTAATGCTTATTTGTTTTAATCTTGCTTTACGCATGACATGTTCATTATAGGTCATTTGACTGTGTAAACATCGTTTAGTTTTTAAATACTTTGAAAAACAATAGTTAGTATTTGAACTAAAGGTATCTGAATTATCCTTTGCTTGTTCTTTTGTTTTTATTCTACACATATTCTGTTGTGCAGATGAATTAGTCTTGCTACATAAACCAAAACAAACAGCCTTATGAACATCTTGCACACAAATTACTGGCTCAAAATGACCATTTTGACACGTTAAATATATCCCTTCATTTATGACAACAGGAGTCGTGCAGCTGTACTTTTTCCATTTGTCACCATTATATATTAATATGTCCAATCCACAAGCATTTGCTGCAGCCTGAAATTCTGTGTCAGTAGCAGAATGTCCAACATACTTTATCTTTGACTTTAAAATATACTCTGATATTGAAGCATAATCTTTTCCCACAAACTTCATGTACTTTTCACCATTATTCTCTATATACTTTACAACAGCAAGCCTTATCTTCCTGTGACTCTTCTGAGAACCACTGATTATATGAGACAAAGCCCTGAAGAAACTATTTCCATCCTCTACAACCTTATCTGTTTCACAAACAACACCTAAAGGACCATACACAGAATGAACGTTTTTATCCTGCTTCTCAAATTCAACATTAAATTTGCAGCATAAAGTATGTGCAACTCCATTAGAAAGAGGACTAAAGCTAATCTTTTTCTGACCTTCATCATTCAAAACCTCAACATCAGCATCTGTATCTAGTACTACTGCATCTGCACAAAATGTGTGATCCTGTGTTTTCTCAAAAGTACTTTTATCCTTACTATGAGACCTAGTGCTGTATCTTCCGATAACAGATGGACTGGTTTTGCAGTAGCCATAACAGGTCTGCTCTTCGGGCTTAAGAACACAAACCACCGTCTCATAATGATTCCCATGACGATTTTCTAAATAGATTCCCTTTTCTGACAAAAGCTTGCCATTACAGCCGTATTTTAGCCAACGCTCATCATGAAATGTAAATACATCAACTCCTAAACAATTAGCAGTTGCTTGGATTTCAACTTCTGTAGCCCAGCTGTTAACATTTCTCATTTTAGATTTCTGAATGTAGTCTGCAACTGTTGAATACTCTGATCTTAAAATATTTCTATATATTGCAGCATTCCTCTCCAACTCTTTCACAATGGCAAGTCTTATCTTGCGATGGTGCTTTTGTGTGCCAGTCACAACCTGAGAAATAGCTCTGAAGAAACAGTTCCCATCAGCCACTATACTTTCATTTTTGCATGGAACACCTAACAAACCAACACATGTAGACGCTGGTACACTAATTTTTTCAAACTCCACATTTAACTGTGTGCACAAAGCCTGACAAACCCACTCAGAAATGGGACTAAACACCAGCTTGTTGTTTGTCACTTCACTAACAAATTCAACATCTGAATTCACCTGAGACACATCATACTGTTTTAACTTCTTAGCTTCACTGTGACCCACTGAAATCTTGCGCTTTCTTGTTGCATCATTACATAATAACCCCAAATTATACTCAGAACAACTCAAGGTCTTTCCAGACATTTTGCAACTCTCTGCCTCTATTAAAGACTCCACGATGATAACATCTCTGATGTTTGGTTCATTCTGGATTGAATCACAACTTGATTCTGGTGTAAAGGTTTTGCACGTTTTTTCACAACTGTCTTTGGGTGTGGCACTATCAGACACCATAAGGTACCTAACACAAACACCAGCTACTTCAAAAGGCTTTTGCTTCTGACTCAGGCCCGTTGCCAGCTGGCAGATGTGTCTGACCACATCTTCAAGTGACCTGAAGCACAAAACAACACTTCTTCCCTGCTCACTGACCAAACCCACAGCACTGCGTGCATGAGAATCAACTAGTGCATATTGTCCATTCTCAGAAATGACTGCACATGTACTGCCACACAATGTCAGAAGACATGTATTATACATGGCACAGATCTTTTGCAGCCCAGTCTGCAGGGTAGTGTAGACACCACTCTCAATGAGTTCCCCTTCAAGCACATCAATATCCCCACTGACAAAATCTCCATACTCAAACTCAAAGTTTTGCCCATCAATACAATACTTTTTAGGCAAATCAGGGACACACAACACACTGGATGAGTTGCTTATCATGTTGCAGTCTCTCAAATTGGTGTACAAAAGGTCACCTAAAACTACAACTCTGTCAAGAACTTTTGTCTCCCATGAAAAGACGCTATCAACTTTATGTTTTGCCAGGCTAACCAGACCTATAGCCATACACTGAACTCCTCCATATTTAAATCGATCATCAGCCTGGTGAAATGATCCTCTCACACTCTTTATAATGCAACAGCTATCCTCTGCTCCAACTCCTGTGACAGCATTAACAGTTTCAAGGTTGACAGAAGTGTTATCAACTTTAGCTGTAAGATTCGTGTCAACATCCCTGTCCACAAACACTGCACTGCTCTCCACGTCAACATCAACTTGACCTGCCTGCACAGAAATGCTGCTAACAGCATACCATTGTGCATCTAAAGACGTCTGTAAATTTCTGATGTGAAGCATCAGGTCGTCAAGGCATGTGTTAAAAACAGCCACAGCTGTGCCAATCTCAGATGCCAGCCCAGCTGCATTACGTGTGCCACAATCAACAACAACAAAATAATTCTTGTGATGAATGATGACACTAACTGCAGTGTGAAGATCCAACAGACACATGCCATCCCTCAACAGATGTTCCTGCAGCTTTTCATACAACACAGCCTCCCCTTCCAACAGCCCAAAATCTATGTAAACTGGCGGGCCAATATCAACTTTCCATTTTTGGCCAAACACAGTGTGCTGTCCAATCAGCCTGCAAACGCTATGCTTGCTGCCAATGTCCTGTCTTGCCTTAGCTATATACCTACCTAACTGGCACCCCTCTACACATATATCATCAACATCCTCTGGTTTCCATGTACACACTGGAGCTATCATATGCTTGATTGCAGCCACAACACTGCAGGCAATTAAGGCATTCACATCTGAAGTGGATGGTGCACATTGAACAGCAGTCCCAGCAACAATGGATGCTTGCAACTTCTCTGCACAAATGCAAACATTTGGGTTAGCATTGGACTTACCAGAGGTGATTCTTGGTGTGCGCCGCATGCGAAAACCCTTTTTTCTTGGCATCTACAATAAAAAGAGAAAAAAAATATATTAAACAAACATCCACACTCCAGCTCACATGTTAGTCTGCTCCAAGCATTTACACAAAGGTCAGTGTTTTGTAGTAGCTAATATGTCATTCTTCATAACAGAATTGTTGATATAGGTTACAAGCAAGTCTGGCGCTGAACAGAAATTGTCGCGCTATGCGCCTGTGTTTATTGTGCATAAATACTGAATTGTCCTGACACAATATTGCGTTTCGTTTCTTTTATTACCATGGTACATTAACAAAAACATATACTTTTATTCACAGGATAAAACTTTTTTTTTGTATCACTAATTGCGCAGTACGATTACAGCATACAATATTATTGTCACTGCTACATTTCTGTAATGAACCAGAAAATATTTCCACTACTAATTAATTACCGTTGAGCTTAAAGGTCCTATTAATAAATGGTTAACGAATGTGTATTTATGAAGACGATTTGTGAGACTGGTAAACTTATGATAGGTACGATGGTCTTTCATTCTACACGGTGCATTTCAAGGTCCTGTACCCATCTGTCGGTAAACTAGACCTGGGCTTGTTAAAGTGACCTGAAGTTACTAAAAACTTCATGAGTGTATGCACTCACTCCAAGAACCGTATGATTATCAATTTGAGCGTGGTGAAAGTTGGGCTCTCGCTAACTCTTTTGTCCACTCTGTGTGCTGGTAAGGGTCTAACCCTTTCACTCTTTTGATTTTTTTCCTCGTATCTTTTCTTTGACTTTTCATCAAGTTTGTCTTTGTACGGAGCGGTATTGTTCTCCTTCGTTTTTGTACATACCTCTTTTGGGGGGCAAAGTAAAAGCAAGAAGGTATTAGAACCGGAGAATGAACGTTTTGCGGTGCTGCAAATGCTTGCATTTGATGCATTGCTTTAATTGTTTTGCCACTAGTGCCCGGCATGCAATGCATGAAAGTCATGTGGTCTGTCAATCTCTATTATGACTACGAACACTAAAGTAAGGGGGTGGAACATGACCTTCCAGTCATGTTCAAATCAAACCTGACCATTTTAAAACTTAAGACACTCATAAATATTGTCATTTACATTTGATTGCCTAAAGGCTTTATGAGATTCTCCACACTATTAACTTATACAAGTGATGTGGGGGGGGGGGGGGGGGGGGGGGGTGAGTGCATTGAGATTAGAATCTCACCCCCCCTGCCATTGACTGAACAAACGACTGAATAGCCCACTGAACGACTACTTAACGACCCACTGAACAATACTGGAGAACATTTTTTAAACCTTCTCTTTCCACTTTTTGCTCTTAACAGGAAGCATCAAAAAACGTCAAAAAACCCTTGTTAAAACCTCAAGCATGTAAGGCTATAGTCAGCATTTTTAATAACTTACCTTGGTTCACACCAAATCCAGCTGTTCTGCTGAAAGTTCACAGCAAGCCTTCTGAAGTATCTGTACGTGATGTCCCTTAGGAAGTTTGATCTCCTAATACAAAAAAGATATTGTACAATTAAACATTATTGACATAAGATCAGAAAAAGGTCATTTTCAGACTGAAACAGAAATAAAGAAACCTTAACCCTAGCAATTAAAATTGTGACAAAGACAAAACCCCACCCATAAATGGCATGGTTTTTTTAATGACCAGTTATGCTCAGGTTAAAATCTATACCTGTGCACCTACCAAAAATAATTAAACATCAGATTCACAAGGCTAAAATAAATGTGAGACAATAACAAAATTTTCTCAATACCTGCATAATTAGCATGATGCAAATTTAACAACTCACAATGAACGCACAACAAATCACAGCTATGTGAAAAATTACAATTATCCTCTTACGCTCTATAGCCACCAGTACTGTGGCTCAAGAGTTATGCAAAAACCTCCATGCAAATATCACGTAGTATCCACAGAAGCCTTATAATTTTAGCTAAATGGTCATATAAACCATTTCTAAAACTACCAAAGACAGCAGAAACAAGCATGATTGAAATAGCAGTTACTAAACTGCTTAAAATCTGCTAAACACACATAAACCAGCCAAAAATGTTCCACACTTCATGTATTTCATTATATTCATGTTGTGCTTTACTTGTAATAAGAAATCAGTGGCTAATTACCCGGCCTAGCTTTCACAGATTTCAGTCTTTCAAAAAAGACCACAAAATGGCTTAATGGCCCAAATTCACTAAAACAGAAAACCAAACCAAAGACTTTTCACCGGTACCCCTCCCACAAACAATAAAAAAATAACTTAAATACAAAGTAAATTCTGTTACTGAAATTTAAAATGTGGTTTTACACCAAAAATAAAATTCAATTTACAACAAATAAAACTTACCAAGAATTGCACAAGGGCAGGGTTTTTCAAAAATAATCTCTTGTGATGTTTGTTATAGTGGTCTAAAATAATGTCCTCGAATCCTCAGAATGTTAAAATCCAAAGCTCTCCTCTTCTCGTTTGCTAAAAGCAAAGTGGCTTACAAACCAGTGGCACAGGTATTTATTGAAATCATGAGGGACATTCAAAAAACTTCAAATGATCCAATCACAGAAGCCAACAGGGGAGGGACTGTCACAAAGTAACCAGTGAAGTTACAATGCAATAAACAGTACTCAACACCTTTTTTCCCTTGAGTAGTTAAAACCTTTATTCAGCAGTACACTAATTTTCATAGCTGTTGTCCACACCCTTGGCTTTGCCAAAAGACACAATTCAATCTTTTGTCTCAGTCTAACCTTTTCAACAGTGTCACTTGCCCCCCCTTGCTTGCCCTTCACACATGAAAACAAAAGACAGCCATTGATAGTCTCTGCCACCAACTGTCTCACCACACCTAATTCTGAATTAACAATTACTCAAAGTGACCTAAAACTTTTGGGTCACTTTAGGTCACAGTCCCAGTGGGTGACAGCATATAAAAGTAAGAAAGCTTAGCAAGTACCTGATGCTGTCAAATCATAAGAAATTAGCAGAAATATCGTAAAACCAAAACAGTCAAATGAAAAAGCAGCATAAGCCAAAGTTCCTTCAGAAGTACAGTATCAGAGAATGGTGAAAGACTGTTGGAATAATTGGCAGTGGATTTTATCGTGTGGTCTCTGTGTTTTTCTGTCAGTTAATCAGGCTGAATCTGCCAAACTGCTAGATCATTGAAAGGCCCACAACGAATAGACACAACGAAGGTTAAATCAATTTGGTAGCAAAAGACTGTTATTTAGCATCTTCATTGATGTCAATGACAAACAAAGAAGAATAGTTCATTCTGGTGAAAAACCAGCACGAGTTATCTACACAAATCTTCCATAGCTCTAAGGATTAACGGCAAGTCTTGTTCCTTACTGTTCATATTGAGCTTCTGTTTAATACATTGGCAGTGCAATAGCATAGTGTTTAGGTTTATATCAACAAAATACAGGAATCTTAATAGAACAACTAGAGAATGAGAAGAATACATAAATATGAAAAAATATATTTCAGCTTCTCCTCTCTGTTGTGTTGCAACATAGCCATTCACCATGGAAAAGGAAGTAGCTTTCAAGAAAGAGAAAGCTTGAAAAACTTACAAACACTGACAATCAACTAGTGTACAGCTTTCAAGTGTAATTTATACATTTTAATAGTAATGTCTTTAAAACTATCAGTGACATTGAAAGGAGTTATTAGTTATTATCAAAACATCAAATTGTTCATAAAACATAAGTTCGCTTTTTTTTATTTTAAAGCCAAAATGACACCAGTGACACCACTAGTGTTTTATAAATCTTGATTCATAAACAATTATGTTAGAAACTTATTTCCTATTCACAATACTTGTTATTATTAAACATTTAATGTGAAAAAGTTTCATCCTCCTCTTAGTCTTCATACATCTCTTTTTTTTAAACTTGTAGAGTTGTAGAATTTAAACTAATAACACATATACCATAAGGATGAATAAACAGTCAAAGAAAACCAAAATTTAAAACAGGAACATTTATTATAAAATATTTACACATCTGTCACAACTCTTTGTCTGTCTGACTGGAGTCCTCTGTCACATATGTACAAAACAAACCAAAACAATATTTTTCACAGTTGAGTATTCACAGTATTTATAAAGCAATTGTAAAAGAATTGAGTAGTTAAAATCTTTATTCAGCAGTACACTAATTTCCATAGCTGTTGTCCACACCCTTGGCCTTGCCAAAAGATGGCCTTGCCAAAAGAAACCAAGGTGAGACTCAGTCTCACCTTGGTTTCACAGCCTTACAACTTATTCATTTCAACAGTGTGACCTCAAGTTTGCCCCCCCCCCCCCCCCCCCCCGCTTCCCCTTCACACATGAAAACAAAAGACAGCCATTGATAGTCTTTACCACTAACTGTCTCACCACACCTATTTCTGAATTAAAAATTACCCAAAGTGACCTAAAACATGCCACTTTGGGTCAAATGTGAAAAAATATATTAATCTAAGAAAACTTAGCATTATTATAAAACATCTGTCACAAGTCTTCGTCTGTCTGAGTGGTGGCCTCTGTCACATCTGAACAAAACAAAAACAAATAATATTTTTTGACAGTTAGTATTTATAAACAACTTTAACAAATATACATGGGTAAAACAGACATTTGCATATATCTAATCCTTATAAAATCACAAATGAAGAAAACAAAACATGATACTAATCATGGATTTAATATTTTCTCCAAATGATTTATCATAAACTAAAATAAATAATTCGCATTCATGTTTATTTGTATGTAGACAGTCGTTCAATAGTAATTCATAGAGTATTTTTTCTAAGTCCCATTTCTTAAAATAAGACACTGAAGCCAACATTCACTGTTTATACCATCCAAACAATACATTAAGACTTACCATCACGTGCGAATGTAATCGAAGCTTGCAATGCATCCAGCTCCTGGGCAGTGTTATTCAGCATTTCTTTTTCAGCATCCAGCTGTTCTTTTAAAACAGAAATCTTTCTTTCGGCTGCACGCCTGAGCCGCACCTGCCGAACCAAGAGGTCCATTGCCTTGGCATGAAGTTGCAAGCACCTTGTATATAGATCCTCTCTGCTGACCCCTGGGTCCAAGCAGGCATACTGAAATTACAAAATATTTTGGATCATAACAAAATTAGAAAACAGTTATTCGCTTCAATCTATGCTGCCGCTACAATGTAATGTTTGTAGTGCCAGATCACAACAACAGCTGTATAAAAGTCTCAGCTTAACCTTGTGCCATCCTTTAAAAAACTTACGTTGATCACCCTGGGGACCCAAAAAGGCCCCAGTATGGCACAAGGGTTAACAGTGACTTATATGAAAGAGCAAACAAACAAACAAACAAACACAAGAAACACTAAACACAGCATCCTGCCCAGCTCTGTAACAGGTAATGTAGCGTAAAAACAAATTTTTCTACACTATAAATAAAATTTAAGAAATATTTGTTACTTACAGTTGATAGTTGAAATTCTTGACGCAATGATTCAACTTCAGGATCATTAATCCCAGCAAACTTCGTTGGGGAAGCATATGCCATTCTCTATTTATGATAAAGTATGAGGTTAATTAGTTACATTTTACACAACATTCAAACAATATACAAACATGAGAGCATCAAAGAGACTTTACTTACACATAAACATGTAGTTAGTTCACAATAATGATCAGTAATGCAATTACATTCATTCAAAAAACACAAAACATATATATAAATGGTAAATGGCCTGTATTTCTATATCGCTTTACTAGTCCCTAAGGACCCCAAAGCGCTTTACACATCCAGAATGAAGGTGTAAATTAGTCAATGTATGACATTAAGATAATGCTCACCAACTCTTGCTGTCTGCTGCTCAAATTTGCTTAAAGAAAAGGATCGAACGCACAACAAATCACAGCTATGTGAAAAATTACAATTATCCTCTTACGCTCTATAGCCACCAGTACTGTGGCTCAAGAGTTATGCAAAAACCTCCATGCAAATATCACGTAGTATCCACAGAAGCCTTATAATTTTAGCTAAATGGTCATATAAACCATTTCTAAAACTACCAAAGACAGCAGAAACAAGCATGATTGAAATAGCAGTTACTAAACTGCTTAAAATCTGCTAAACACACATAAACCAGCCAAAAATGTTCCACACTTCATGTATTTCATTATATTCATGTTGTGCTTTACTTGTAATAAGAAATCAGTGGCTAATTACCCGGCCTAGCTTTCACAGATTTCAGTCTTTCAAAAAAGACCACAAAATGGCTTAATGGCCCAAATTCACTAAAACAGAAAACCAAACCAAAGACTTTTCACCGGTACCCCTCCCACAAACAATAAAAAAATAACTTAAATACAAAGTAAATTCTGTTACTGAAATTTAAAATGTGGTTTTACACCAAAAATAAAATTCAATTTACAACAAATAAAACTTACCAAGAATTGCACAAGGGCAGGGTTTTTCAAAAATAATCTCTTGTGATGTTTGTTATAGTGGTCTAAAATAATGTCCTCGAATCCTCAGAATGTTAAAATCCAAAGCTCTCCTCTTCTCGTTTGCTAAAAGCAAAGTGGCTTACAAACCAGTGGCACAGGTATTTATTGAAATCATGAGGGACATTCAAAAAACTTCAAATGATCTTTTGTCTCAGTCTAACCTTTTCAACAGTGTCACTTGCCCCCCCCCCTTGCTTGCCCTTCACACATGAAAACAAAAGACAGCCATTGATAGTCTCTGCCACCAACTGTCTCACCACACCTAATTCTGAATTAACAATTACCCAAAGTGACCTAAAACTTTTGGGTCACTTTAGGTCACAGTCCCAGTGGGTGACAGCATATAAAAGTAAGAAAGCTTAGCAAGTACCTGATGCTGTCAAATCATAAGAAATTAGCAGAAATATCGTAAAACCAAAACAGTCAAATGAAAAAGCAGCATAAGCCAAAGTTCCTTCAGAAGTACAGTATCAGAGAATGGTGAAAGACTGTTGGAATAATTGGCAGTGGATTTTATCGTGTGGTCTCTGTGTTTTTCTGTCAGTTAATCAGGCTGAATCTGCCAAACTGCTAGATCATTGAAAGGCCCACAACGAATAGACACAACGAAGGTTAAATCAATTTGGTAGCAAAAGACTGTTATTTAGCATCTTCATTGATGTCAATGACAAACAAAGAAGAATAGTTCATTCTGGTGAAAAACCAGCACGAGTTATCTACACAAATCTTCCATAGCTCTAAGGATTAACGGCAAGTCTTGTTCCTTACTGTTCATATTGAGCTTCTGTTTAATACATTGGCAGTGCAATAGCATAGTGTTTAGGTTTATATCAACAAAATACAGGAATCTTAATAGAACAACTAGAGAATGAGAAGAATACATAAATATGAAAAAATATATTTCAGCTTCTCCTCTCTGTTGTGTTGCAACATAGCCATTCACCATGGAAAAGGAAGTAGCTTTCAAGAAAGAGAAAGCTTGAAAAACTTACAAACACTGACAATCAACTAGTGTACAGCTTTCAAGTGTAATTTATACATTTTAATAGTAATGTCTTTAAAACTATCAGTGACATTGAAAGGAGTTATTAGTTATTATCAAAACATCAAATTGTTCATAAAACATAAGTTCGCTTTTTTTTATTTTAAAGCCAAAATGACACCAGTGACACCACTAGTGTTTTATAAATCTTGATTCATAAACAATTATGTTAGAAACTTATTTCCTATTCACAATACTTGTTATTATTAAACATTTAATGTGAAAAAGTTTCATCCTCCTCTTAGTCTTCATACATCTCTTTTTTTTAAACTTGTAGAGTTGTAGAATTTAAACTAATAACACATATACCATAAGGATGAATAAACAGTCAAAGAAAACCAAAATTTAAAACAGGAACATTTATTATAAAATATTTACACATCTGTCACAACTCTTTGTCTGTCTGACTGGAGTCCTCTGTCACATATGTACAAAACAAACCAAAACAATATTTTTCACAGTTGAGTATTCACAGTATTTATAAAGCAATTGTAAAAGAATTGAGTAGTTAAAATCTTTATTCAGCAGTACACTAATTTCCATAGCTGTTGTCCACACCCTTGGCCTTGCCAAAAGATGGCCTTGCCAAAAGAAACCAAGGTGAGACTCAGTCTCACCTTGGTTTCACAGCCTTACAACTTATTCATTTCAACAGTGTGACCTCAAGTTTGCCCCCCCCCCCCCCCCCCCCCCCGCTTCCCCTTCACACATGAAAACAAAAGACAGCCATTGATAGTCTTTACCACTAACTGTCTCACCACACCTATTTCTGAATTAAAAATTACCCAAAGTGACCTAAAACATGCCACTTTGGGTCAAATGTGAAAAAATATATTAATCTAAGAAAACTTAGCATTATTATAAAACATCTGTCACAAGTCTTCGTCTGTCTGAGTGGTGGCCTCTGTCACATCTGAACAAAACAAAAACAAATAATATTTTTTGACAGTTAGTATTTATAAACAACTTTAACAAATATACATGGGTAAAACAGACATTTGCATATATCTAATCCTTATAAAATCACAAATGAAGAAAACAAAACATGATACTAATCATGGATTTAATATTTTCTCCAAATGATTTATCATAAACTAAAATAAATAATTCGCATTCATGTTTATTTGTATGTAGACAGTCGTTCAATAGTAATTCATAGAGTATTTTTTCTAAGTCCCATTTCTTAAAATAAGACACTGAAGCCAACATTCACTGTTTATACCATCCAAACAATACATTAAGACTTACCATCACGTGCGAATGTAATCGAAGCTTGCAATGCATCCAGCTCCTGGGCAGTGTTATTCAGCATTTCTTTTTCAGCATCCAGCTGTTCTTTTAAAACAGAAATCTTTCTTTCGGCTGCACGCCTGAGCCGCACCTGCCGAACCAAGAGGTCCATTGCCTTGGCATGAAGTTGCAAGCACCTTGTATATAGATCCTCTCTGCTGACCCCTGGGTCCAAGCAGGCATACTGAAATTACAAAATATTTTGGATCATAACAAAATTAGAAAACAGTTATTCGCTTCAATCTATGCTGCCGCTACAATGTAATGTTTGTAGTGCCAGATCACAACAACAGCTGTATAAAAGTCTCAGCTTAACCTTGTGCCATCCTTTAAAAAACTTACGTTGATCACCCTGGGGACCCAAAAAGGCCCCAGTATGGCACAAGGGTTAACAGTGACTTATATGAAAGAGCAAACAAACAAACAAACAAACACAAGAAACACTAAACACAGCATCCTGCCCAGCTCTGTAACAGGTAATGTAGCGTAAAAACAAATTTTTCTACACTATAAATAAAATTTAAGAAATATTTGTTACTTACAGTTGATAGTTGAAATTCTTGACGCAATGATTCAACTTCAGGATCATTAATCCCAGCAAACTTCGTTGGGGAAGCATATGCCATTCTCTATTTATGATAAAGTATGAGGTTAATTAGTTACATTTTACACAACATTCAAACAATATACAAACATGAGAGCATCAAAGAGACTTTACTTACACATAAACATGTAGTTAGTTCACAATAATGATCAGTAATGCAATTACATTCATTCAAAAAACACAAAACATATATATAAATGGTAAATGGCCTGTATTTCTATATCGCTTTACTAGTCCCTAAGGACCCCAAAGCGCTTTACACATCCAGAATGAAGGTGTAAATTAGTCAATGTATGACATTAAGATAATGCTCACCAACTCTTGCTGTCTGCTGCTCAAATTTGCTTAAAGAAAAGGATTGAACGCACAACAAATCACAGCTATGTGAAAAATTACAATTATCCTCTTACGCTCTATAGCCACCAGTACTGTGGCTCAAGAGTTATGCAAAAACCTCCATGCAAATATCACGTAGTATCCACAGAAGCCTTATAATTTTAGCTAAATGGTCATATAAACCATTTCTAAAACTACCAAAGACAGCAGAAACAAGCATGATTGAAATAGCAGTTACTAAACTGCTTAAAATCTGCTAAACACACATAAACCAGCCAAAAATGTTCCACACTTCATGTATTTCATTATATTCATGTTGTGCTTTACTTGTAATAAGAAATCAGTGGCTAATTACCCGGCCTAGCTTTCACAGATTTCAGTCTTTCAAAAAAGACCACAAAATGGCTTAATGGCCCAAATTCACTAAAACAGAAAACCAAACCAAAGACTTTTCACCGGTACCCCTCCCACAAACAATAAAAAAATAACTTAAATACAAAGTAAATTCTGTTACTGAAATTTAAAATGTGGTTTTACACCAAAAATAAAATTCAATTTACAACAAATAAAACTTACCAAGAATTGCACAAGGGCAGGGTTTTTCAAAAATAATCTCTTGTGATGTTTGTTATAGTGGTCTAAAATAATGTCCTCGAATCCTCAGAATGTTAAAATCCAAAGCTCTCCTCTTCTCGTTTGCTAAAAGCAAAGTGGCTTACAAACCAGTGGCACAGGTATTTATTGAAATCATGAGGGACATTCAAAAAACTTCAAATGATCTTTTGTCTCAGTCTAACCTTTTCAACAGTGTCACTTGCCCCCCCCGTTCAGGGAAACGGGGTTGTCATGGTGGCACGTGGAGTTTCAATCACTCGCCAAAAAGCAGTAATCTGCTGTCACTCAAAATCAAAATGTCCAATATGTCCCAAAGGTCGCAGGCGTGATGAGACTCGAGCTCGGAAATGTTTGTTATGCCATTTGTCAGTAATGGTTAGAGTGCCACCTAGTGGAACGACTATAATCATGATTGAATGAGATGAAATGTTAGCTGGTGGTTGAATGCATGAATTCCATCAATGTGACATGAGATCGGAGGTGCTGGTTGTAGGTGTTGGGCGTAGCTCGACGCGCCGGGGGTGCGAGGGCCCTCATAACGCTGCTTGCAGCTTTAATTATTATTATTATTATTATTATTATTATTATTATTCCGGCAAATGAATTGGCCCTTTGAGGGCCTAAACATGCTCGAAAACTCATGAAATTTTGCACACGCGTCAGGTCTGGTGAAAATTTACGTATTTTAATGTTGTCAGACATGGCCAGGGAAAATTAGCTCAGTAGCGCCACCTAGAAAATTGAAAAACGCGAGCCCCCGGTATGGGTATGGCCTACAAGTTTGAAAGTCGGTACACCGTTATAACGTTCAGAGTCGAACAAAAAAGTCTATTATGGCAATGTCCTAAACCCAACAGGAAGTCCGCCATTTTGGATTGAAGGTGACATTTTGGGTCTGATTTTACCGTTTCCATGCCTTGTACTTTAACGAACTTCTCCTTGGGATTTGGTCCTATATACTTCAAATTTGGACAGTGTCAACTACACCCTTGTGCCATGTTAAATTGCGGAGCTTTTGAGTTTTCACAATACTATGAGGCCGTGGCGCCATGGCGAATTTCGATGACTCGCCATGAAAATCTTATTGCCTCTCATTTTGTCATACATTTTCTGACCTTGACCAAAGTGAACACATATGATAAGGCTCCACCCCTGAACATATTTCAACTGCCATATTTGACATCAAGGACAGCGCCACCTAGTGGGAACAGGAAATGTCATGTTTTACACTTTGGGGTACAGTATAGTGATGGGTGACATCTGTAGCCTCAAATTTCTCCAGGAAAGCCTTAAGGAGTTGGTCTTGGGTTACAGTGAAAGCTGTGACTTTTCGCCAAAGGGTGTGACCCCAGCAGCATGGCGAACTTTGATGTCACGCCATGAAGAAACAAATTAGTATAACTCAATGAAATCCAGTCTGATCAGTACCAGACTTTACAGTCATGATGTCAGACCCGCCCTGAACAGATTGATGTGCCCATTGTCGGAAATACGGACAGCGCCACCTAGTGGCAACAGGAAATGTCATGGCTTTAATTTTGTTGTACTGATTTTCACAGGTTCATCGTGGCCACCTCAAAAGCGGTGAATATCAACATCAGTCCCTCGTGATGCTTCAGTGCAAAAATTGTGACTTTAAACTGAACGGCGCACCCTGGTGGCAACGCTGTTCACCATGAAAGATGAAGTGGCTTTTGAGGGACTTGGAAAGTTTATAGAGGCTTGAAATTTGGCACACACCTCCAATGTGACGAAGGCTTTGTTGTTATGTGATCATTTTCATTGAATATCCCAAAATGGCTCCACAGCGCCCCCTACAAAATGTCAAAACCACAGCCCCAGCTCTGTGTTTTATGTATGAATCTGAAACCTGGTAGGCTTATAGGAGATATCACGATGTACAAAAAAGTCTGTTGGAGCAATATCCCAAATCCAACAGGAAGTCAGCCATTTTAAAATGAATGTGCAATTTTGGCAACATTTTCCCCTCTTTCCAGGCACCGTTCTTTGACGAACTCCTCCAAGGGATTTCATCAGATTGGACCAGTCTCCAGTGTGTGGAATCTAAAGACCTTTGTGATGTTAAATTGCGAAGCTTTTTACGTTCAGGGAAACGGGATGGTCATGGCGCCACGTGGAGTTTCAATCACTCGCCAAAAAGCAGTAATCTGCTGTCACTCAAAGACACAATGTCCAATCTCTCCCAAAGCTCATAGGCGTGATGAGACTCGAGCTCGGAAATGTTTGTTATGCCATTTGTACATAATGGTTAGAGTGCCACCTAGTGGAACGACTAACTAATCATGAATGAATGAGTTGAAATGTTAGCTGGTGGTTAAATGCATGAATTCCATCAATGTGACATTAGATCGGAGGTGCTGGTTTTAGGTGTTGGGCGTGGCTCGACGCGATGGGGGTGCGAGGGCCCTCATAACGCTGCTTGCAGCTTTAATTATTATTATTAGGGCCCGAGCACTGACAGTGCGAAGGCCCTATTGTAATTGCTCTGTTTATTATTATTATTATTATTATTATTATTTCGGCAAATGAATTGGCCGTTTGAGGGCCTAAACATGCTCGAAAACTCATGAAATTTTGCACACGCGTCAGGTCTGGTGAAAATTTACGTATTTTAATGTTCTCAGACATGGCCAGGGAAAATTAGCTCAGTAGCGCCACCTAGAAAAATGAAAAACGCGAGCCCCCGGTATGGGTATGACCTACATGTTTGAAAGTCGGTACACCTATATAATGTTCAGAGTCGAACAAAAAAGTCTATTATGGCAATGTCCTAAACCCAACAGGAAGTCCGCCATTTTGGATTGAAGGTGACATTTTGGCTCTGATTTTACCATTTCCATGCCTCGAACTTTGACGAACTCCTCCTTGGGGTTTGATTTCATAACCTTCATATTTGGTCAGTGCCAACTACACCCTTGGGCCATGTTAAATTGCGGAGCTTTTGAGTTTTCACAATATTATGAGGCCGTGGCGCCATGGCGAATTTCGATGACTCGCCATGAAAATCTTATTGCCTCTCATTTTGTCATACATGTTCCGATCTGGACCAAAGAGCACACATATGATAAGGCTCCACCCCTGAACATATTTCAACTGCCATATTTGACATCAAGGACAGCGCCACCTAGTGGGAACAGGAAATGTCATGTTTTACACTTTGGGGTACAGTATAGTGATGGGTGACATCTGCAGCCTCAAATTTCTCCAGGAAAGCCTTAAGGAGTTGGTCTTGGGTTACAGTGAAAACTGTGACTTTTCGCAAAAGGGTGTGACCCCAGCAGCATGGCGAACTTTGATGTCACGCCATGAATAAACAAATTAGTATAACTCAATGAAATCCAGTCTGATCAGTACCAGACTTTACAGGCATGATGGCAGACCCGCCCTGAACAGATTGATGTGCCCATTGTCGGAAATACGGACAGCGCCACCTAATGGCAATAGGAAATGTCATGGCTTTAATTTTGTTGTACTGATTTTCACAGGTTCATCGTGGCCACCTCAAAAGCGGTGAATATCAACATCAGTCCCTCGTGATGCTTCAGTGCAAAAATTGTGACTTTAAACTGAACGGCGCACCCTGGTGGCAACGCGGTTCACCATGAAAGATGAAGTGGCTTTTGAGGGGCTTGGAAAGTTTATAGAGGCTTGAAATTTGGCACACACCTCCAAATGGATGAAGGCATTGTTGTTATGTAACCATTTTCCTTGAATAGCGCAAAATGGCTCCACAGCGCCCCCTACAATATTTCAAAACATCAGCCCCTGCTCTGTGTTTCATCTATGAGTCTGACACTTGGTAAGCTTGTGTAAGATATCAAGATGTACAAAAAAGTCTCTTGGTGCAATATCCCAAATCCAACAGGAAGTCAGCCATTTTAAAATTAATGTGTAATTTTGATGACATTTTCCCCCCTTTTCAGGCCTCATACTTTGACGAACTCCTCCAAGGGATTTCATCATATTGAAGCATTCTTCAGTGTGTAGAATCTAAAGACCTTTGTGATGTTAAATTGCGAAGCTTTTTCCGTTCAGGGAAACGGGGTGGTCATGGCGGCACGTAGAGTTTCAATCACTCGCAAAAAGCAGTAATCTGCTGTCACTAAAAAACACAATGTCCAATCTCTCCCAAAGGTCGCAGGTGTGATGAGACTCGAGCTTGGAAATGTTTGTTATGCCATTTGTCAATAATGGTTAGAGCGCCACCTAGTGGCATGACTATAATCCTGGTTGAATAAGATGAAATGTTAGCTGGTGATTAAAAGCATGAAATCCATCAATGTGACATCACATCGGACGTGCCGGTTTGAGGTGTTGGCAGTGGCTCGACGTGCCGGGGGTGCGAGGGCCCTCATAACGCTGCTTGCAGCTTTAATTATTATTATTATTATTATTCCGGCAAATGAATTGGCCGTTTGAGGGCCTAAACATGCTCGAAAACTCATGAAATTTTGCACACGCGTCAGGTCTGGTGAAAATTTACGTATTTTAATGTTCTCAGACATGGCCAGGGAAAATTAGCTCTAGAGCGCCACCTAGAAAAATGAAAAACGCGAGCCCCCGGTATGGGTATGGTCTATAAGTTTGAAAGTCGGTACACCTATATAACGTTCAGAGTCGAACAAAAAAGTCTATTATGGCAATGTCCTAAACCCAACAGGAAGTCCGCCATTTTGGATTGAAGGTGACATTTTGGGTCTGATTTTACCGTTTCCATGCCTTGTACTTTAACGAACTCCTCCTTGGGATTTGGTCCTATAAACTTCAAATTTGGACAGTGTCAACTACACCCTTGTGCCATGTTAAATTGCGGAGCTTTTGAGTTTTCACAATAGTATGAGGCCGTGGCGCCATGGCGAATTTTGATGACTCGCCATGAAAATCTTATTGCCTCTCATTCTGTCATAAATGTTCCGATCTGGATCAAAGAGCACACATATGATAAGGCTCCACCCCTGAACATATTTCAACTGCCATATTTGACATCAAGGACAGTGCCACCTAGTGGGAACAGGAAATGTCATGTTTTACACTTTGGGGTACAGTATAGTGATGGGTGACATCTGCAGCCTCAAATTTCTCCAGAAAAGCCTTAAGGAGTTGGTCTTGGGTTACAGTGAAAACTGTGACTTTTCGCAAAAGGGTGTGACCCCAGCAGCATGGCGAACTTTGATGTCACGCCATGAAGAAACAAATTAGTATAACTCAATGAAATCCAGTCTGATCAGTACCAGACTTTACAGGCATGATGACAGACCCGCCCTGAACAGATTGATGTGCCCATTGTCGGGAATACGGACAGCGCCACCTAGTGGGAACAGGAAATGTCATGGCTTTAATTTTGTTGTACTGATTTTCACAGGTTCATCGTGGCCACCTCAAAAGCGGTGAATATCACCATCAGTCCCTCATGATGCTTCAGTGCAAAAATTGTGACTTTAAACTGAACGGCGCACCCTGGTGGCAACACGGTTCAACATGAAAGATGAAGTGGCTTTTGAGGGGCTTGGAAAGTTTATAGAGGCTTTAAATTTGGCACACACCTCCAATGTGATGAAGGCTTTGCTGTCATGTGATCATTTTCATTGAATAGCGCGAAATGGCTCCACAGCGCCCCCTACAATATTTCAAAATATCAGCCCCTGCTCTGTGTTTTATGTATGAGTCTGAAACCTGCTAAGCTTATAGGAGATATCAAGATGTACAAAAAAGTCTCTTGGAGCAATATCCCAAATCCAACAGGAAGTCAGCCATTTTAAAATTAATGTGCAATTTTGGCAACATTTTCCCCGCTTTTCAGGCATGATTCTTTGACGAACTCCTCCAAGGGATTTCATCATATTGAACCAATCTCCAGTGTGTGGAATCTAAAGACCTTTGTGATGTTAAATTGCGAAGCTTTTTACGTCCAGGGAAACGGGGTGGTTATGGCGGCACGTGGAGTTTGAATCACTCGCCAAAAAGCAGTAATCTGCTGTCACTCAAAAACACAATGTCCAATCTCTCCCAAACGTCTCAGGTGTGATGAGACTCGAGCTTGGAAGTGTTTGTTATGCCATTTGTACATAATGGTTAGAGCGCCACCTAGTGGAACGACTAACTAATCATGAATGAATGAGTTGAAATGTTAGCTGGTGGTTAAATGCATGAATTCCATCAATGTGACATCAGATCGGACGTGCTGGTTTTAGGTGTTGGGCGTGGCTCGACGCGCCGGGGGTGCCCTGAACAGATTGATGTGCCCATTGTCGGAAATACGGACAGCGCCACCTAGTGGCAACAGGAAATGTCATGGCTTTAATTTTGTTGTACTGATTTTCACAGGTTCATTGTGGCCACCTCAAAAGCGGTGAATATCACCATCAGTCCCTCGTGATGCTTCAGTGCAAAAATTGTGACTTTAAACTGAACGGCGCACCCTGGTGGCAACGCGGTTCACCATGAAAGATGAAGTGGCTTTTGAGGGGCTTGGAAAGTTTATAGAGGCTTGAAATTTAGCACACCCCTCCAAATGGACGAAGGCTTTGTTGTCATGTGATCATTTTCATTGAATAGCGCGAAATTGCTCCACAGCGCCCCCTACAAAATTTCAAAACCACAGCCCCTGTTCTGTGTTCTATGTATGAGTCTGAAACTTGGTAAGATTATAGGAGATATCAAGATGTACAAAAAAGTCTCTTGGTGCAATATCCCAAATCCAACAGGAAGTCAGCCATTTTAAAATTAATGTGTAATTTTTGTGACATTTTCCCCTCTTTTCAGGCACCGTTCTTTGACGAACTCCTCCAAGGGATTTCATCATATTGAACCAATCTCCAGTGTGTGGAATCTAAAGACCTTTGTGATGTTAAATTGCGAAGGCTTTTACGTTCAGGGAAACGGGGTGGTCATGGCGGCACGTGGAGTTTCAGTCACTCGCCAAAAAGCAGGAATCTGCTATCACTCAAAATCAAAATGTCCAATATGTCCCAAAGGTCGCAGGCGTGATGAGACTCGAGCTCGGAAATGTTTGTTATGCCATTTGTACATAATGGTTAGAGCGCCACCTAGTGGAACGACTAACTAATCATGAATGAATGAGTTGAAATGTTAGCTGGTGGTTAAATGCATGAATTCCATCAATGTGACATCAGATCGGACGTGCTGGTTTTAGGTGTTGGGCGTGGCTCGACGCGCCGGGGGTGCGAGGGCCCTCATAACGCTGCTTGCAGCTTTAATTATTATTATTATTATTATTATTATTATTATTATTATTCCGGCAAATGAATCGGCCTTTTGAGGGCCTAAACATGCTCGAAAACTCATGAAATTTTGCACACGCGTCAGGTCTGGTGAAAATTTACGTATTTTAATGTTCCCAGACATGGCCAGGGAAAATTAGCTCAGTAGCGCCACCTAGAAAAATGAAAAACGCGAGCCCCCGGTATGGGTATGACCTACACGTTTGAAAGTCGGTACACCTATATAACGTTCAGAGTCGAACAAAAAAGTCTATTATGGCAATGTCCTAAACCCAACAGGAAGTCCGCCATTTTGGATTGAAGGTGACATTTTGGGTCTGATTTTACCGTTTCCATGCCTTGTACTTTAACGAACTCCTCCTTGGGATTTGGTCCTATAAACTTCAAATTTGGACAGTGTCAACTACACCCTTGTGCCATGTTAAATTGCGGAGCTTTTGAGTTTTCACAATACTATGAGGCCGTGGCGCCATGGCGAATTTCGATGACTCGCCATGAAAATCTTATTGCCTCTCATTCTGTCATACATGTTCCGATCTGGACCAAAGAGCACACATATGATAAGGCTCCATCCCTGAACATATTTCAACTGCCATATTTGACATCAAGGACAGCGCCACCTAGTGGGAACAGGAAATGTCATGTTTTACACTTTGGGGTACAGTATAGTGATGGGTGACATCTGCAGCCTCAAATTTCTCCAGGAAAGCCTTAAGGAGTTGGTCTTGGGTTACAGTGAAAACTGTGACTTTTCGCGAAAGGGTGTGACCCCAGCGGCATGGCGAACTTTGATGTCACGCCATGAAGAAACAAATTAGTATAACTCAATGAAATCCAGTCTGATTAGTACCAGACTTTACAGGCATGATGTCACACCCGCCCTGAACAGATTGATGTGCCCATTGTCAGAAATACGGACAGCGCCACCTAGTGGCAACAGGAAATGTCATGGCTTTAATTTTGTTGTACTGATTTTCACAGGTTCATCTTGGCCACCTCAAAAGCGGTGAATATCACCATCAGTCCCTCGTGATGCTTCAGTGCAAAAATTGTGACTTTAAACTGAACGGCGCACCCTGGTGGCAACGCTGTTCAACATGAAAGATGAAGTGGCTTTTGAGGGTCTTGGCAAGTTTATAGAGGCTTGAAATTTGGCACACACCTCCAAATGGATGAAGGCTTTGTTGGCATGTGATCATTTTCATTGAATAGCGCGAAATTGCTCCACAGCGCCCCCTACAAAATTTCAAAACCACAGCCCCTGCTCTGTGTTCTATGTATGATTCTGAAACCTGGTAAGCTTATAGGAGATATGAAGATGTACAAAAAAGTCTCTTGGTGCAATATCCCAAATCCAACAGGAAGTCAGCCATTTTAATATTAATGTGTAATTTTGGCAACATTTTCCCCTCTTTCCAGGCACCGTTCTTTGACGAACTCCTCCAAGGGATTTCATCATATTGAACCAATCTCCAGTGTGTGGAATCTAAAGACCTTTGTGATGTTAAATTGCGAAGCTTTTTACGTTCAGTGAAACGGGGTGGTTATGGTGGCACTTAGAGTTTGAATCACTCGCCAAAAAGCAGTAATCTGCTGTCACTCAAAAACACAATGTCCAATCTCTCCCAAACGTCTCAGGTGTGATGAGACTCGAGCTCGGAAGTGTTTGTTATGCCATTTGTACATAATGGTTAGAGCGCCACCTAGTGGGACGACTATACTCATGGTTGAACCAAATGAAATGTTAACTGGTGGTTAAATGCATGAATTCCATCAATGTGACATCAGATCGGACGTGCTGGTTTCAGGTGTTGGGCATGGCTCGACACGCCGGGGGTGCGAGGGCCCTCATAACGCTGCTTGCAGCTTTAATTAGGGCCCGAGCACTGAGAGTGCGAAGGCCCTATTGTATCTGCTCTGTTTCTTATTAGGGCCCGAGCACTGACAGTGCGAAGGCCCTATTGTAATTGCTCTGTTTATTATTATTATTATTATTATTATTATTATTATTCCGGCAAATGAATTGGCCGTTTGAGGGCCTAAACATGCTCGAAAACTCATGAAATTTTGCACACGCGTCAGGTCTGGTGAAAATTTACGTATTTTAATGTTCCCAGACATGGCCAGGGAAAATTAGCTCAGTAGCGCCACCTAGAAAAATGAAAAACGCGAGCCCCCGGTATGGGTATGACCTACACGTTTGAAAGTCGGTACACCTATATAACGTTCAGAGTCGAACAAAAAAGTCTATTATGGCAATGTCCTAAACCCAACAGGAAGTCCGCCATTTTGGATTGAAGGTGACATTTTGGGTCTGATTTTACCGTTTCCATGCCTTGTACTTTAACGAACTCCTCCTTGGGATTTGGTCCTATAAACTTCAAATTTGGACAGTGTCAACTACACCCTTGTGCCATGTTAAATTGCGGAGCTTTTGAGTTTTCACAATACTATGAGGCCGTGGCGCCATGGCGAATTTCGATGACTCGCCATGAAAATCTTATTGCCTCTCATTCTGTCATACATGTTCCGATCTGGACCAAAGAGCACACATATGATAAGGCTCCACCCCTGAACCTATTTCAACTGCCATATTTGACATCAAGGACAGCGCCACCTAGTGGGAACAGGAAATGTCATGTTTTACACTTTGGGGTACAGTATTGTGATGGGTGACATCTGCAGCCTCAAATTTCTCCAGGAAAGCCTTAAGGAGTTGGTCTTGGGTTACAGTGAAAACTGTGACTTTTCGCAAAAGGGTGTGACCCCAGCAGCATGGCGAACTTTGATGTCACGCCATGAAGAAACAAATTAGTATAACTCAATGAAATCCAGTCTGATCAGTACCAGACTTTACAGGCATGATGTCAGACCCGCCCTGAACAGATTGATGTGCCCATTGTCGGAAATACGGACAGCGCCACCTAGTGGCAACAGGAAATGTCATGGCTTTAATTTTGTTGTACTGATTTTCACAGGTTCATCGTGGCCACCTCAAAAGCGGTGAATATCACCATCAGTCCCTCGTGATGCTTCAGTGCAAAAATTGTGACTTTAAACTGAACGCCGCACCCTGGTGGCAACGTGGTCCACCATGAAAGATGAAGTGGCTTTTGAGGGGCTTGGAAAGTTTAAAAAGTCGTGAAATTTGGCGCACACCTCCAATGTGGTTAAGGCTTTGTTGGCATGTGATCATTTTCATTGAATATCCCAAAATGGCTCCACAGCGCCCCCTACAAAATTTCAAAATCACAGCCCCTGCTCTGTGTTTTATGTATGAGTCTGAAACCTGGTAAGCTTATAGGAGATATCAAGATGTACAAAAAAGTCTCTTGGAGCAATATCCCAAATCCAACAGGAAGTCAGCCATTTTAAAATTAATGTGCAATTTTGGCAACATTTTCCCCTCTTTTCAGGCACCGTGCTTTGACGTACTCCTCCAAGGGATTTCATCATATTGAACCATTCTCCAGTGTGTGGAATCTAAAGACCTTTGTGATGTTAAATTGCGAAGCTTTTTACGTTCAGGGAAACGGGGTGGTCATGGCGGCATGTGGAGTTTCAATCACTCGCCAAAAAGAAGTAATCTGCTTTCACTCAAAAACACAATGTCCAATCTCACCCAAAGGTCGCAGGCATAATGAGACTCGAGTTCGGAAATGTTTGTTATGCCATTTGTACATAATGGTTAGAGTGCCACCTAGTGGAACGACTAGCTAATCATGAATGAATGAGTTGAAATGTTAGCTGGTAGTTAAATGCATGAATTCCATCAATGTGACATCGATCGGACGTGCTGGTTTTAGGTGTTGGGCATGGCTCGACGCGCCGGGGGTGCTCGGGCCCTCATAACGCTGCTTGCAGCTTTAATTATTAGGGCCCGAGCACTGATAGTGCGAAGGCCCTATTGTAATTGCTCTGTTTATTATTATTATTATTATTAGGGCCCGAGCACTGACAGTGCGAAGGCCCTATTGTAATTGCTCTGTTTATTATTATTATTATTATTATTATTATTATTATTATTATTATTTCGGCAAATGAATTGGCCGTTTGAGGGCCTAAACATGCTCGAAAACTCATGAAATTTTGCACACGCGTCAGGTCTGGTGAAAATTTACGTATTTTAATGTTCTCAGACATGGCCAGGGAAAATTAGCTCAGTAGCGCCACCTAGAAAAATGAAAAACGCGAGCCCCCGGTATGGGTATGACCTACATGTTTGAAAGTCGGTACACCTATATAACGTTCAGAGTCGAACAAAAAAGTCTATTATGGCAATGTCCTAAACCCAACAGGAAGTCCGCCATTTTGGATTGAAGGTGACATTTTGGCTCTGATTTTACCGTTTCCATGCCTTGTACTTTAACGAACTCCTCCTTGGGATTTGGTCCTATAAACTTCAAATTTGGACAGTGTCAACTACACCCTTGTGCCATGTTAAATTGCGGAGCTTTTGAGTTTTCACAATAGTATGAGGCCGTGGCGCCATGGCGAATTTTGATGACTCGCCATGAAAATCTTATTGCCTCTCATTCTGTCATACATGTTCTGATCTGGACCAAAGAGCACACATATGATAAGGCTCCACCCCTGAACATATTTCAACTGCCATATTTGACATCAAGGACAGCGCCACCTAGTGGGAACAGGAAATGTCATGTTTTACACTTTGGGGTACAGTATAGTGATGGGTGACATCTGCAGCCTCAAATTTCTCCAGGAAAGCCTTAAGGAGTTGGTCTTGGGTTACAGTGAAAACTGTGACTTTTCGCGAAAGGGTGTGACCCCAGCGGCGTGGCGAACTTTGATGTCACGCCATGAAGAAACAAATTAGTATAACTCAATGAAATCCAGTCTGATCAGTACCAGACTTTACAGGCATGATGTCAGACCCGCCCTGAACAGATTGATGTGCCCATTGTCGGAAATACGGACAGCGCCACCTAGTGGCAACAGGAAATGTCATGGCTTTAATTTTGTTGTACTGATTTTCACAGGTTCATCGTGGCCACCTCAAAAGCGGTGAATATCACCATCAGTCCCTCGTGATGCTTCAGTGCAAAAATTGTGACTTTAAACTGAACGGCGCACCCTGGTGGCAACGCGGTTCATCATGAAAGATGAAGTGGCTTTTGAGGGGCTTGGAAAGTTTATAGAGGCTTGAAATTTGGCACACACCTCCAAATGGATGAAGGCATTGTTGTTATGTAACCATTTTCCTTGAATAGCGCAAAATGGCTCCACAGCGCCCCCTACAATATTTCAAAACATCAGCCCCTGCTCTGTGTTTCATCTATGAGTCTGACACTTGGTAAGCTTGTGTAAGATATCAAGATGTACAAAAAAGTCTCTTGGAGCAATATCCCAAATCCAACAGGAAGTCAGCCATTTTAAAATTAATGTGTAATTTTGATGACATTTTCCCCCCTTTTCAGGCCTCATACTTTGACGAACTCCTCCAAGGGATTTCATCATATTGAAGCATTCTTCAGTGTGTAGAATCTAAAGACCTTTGTGATGTTAAATTGCGAAGCTTTTTCCGTTCAGGGAAACGGGGTGGTCATGGCGGCACGTAGAGTTTCAATCACTCGCAAAAAGCAGTAATCTGCTGTCACTAAAAAACACAATGTCCAATCTCTCCCAAAGGTCGCAGGTGTGATGAGACTCGAGCTTGGAAATGTTTGTTATGCTATTTGTCAATAATGGTTAGAGCGCCACCTAGTGGCATGACTATAATCCTGGTTGAATAAGATGAAATGTTAGCTGGTGATTAAAAGCATGAAATCCATCAATGTGACATCACATCGGACGTGCCGGTTTGAGGTGTTGGCAGTGGCTCGACGTGCCGGGGGTGCGAGGGCCCTCATAACGCTGCTTGCAGCTTTAATTATTATTATTATTATTATTATTATTATTATTATTATTTCGGCAAATGAATTGGCCGTTTGAGGGCCTAAACATGCTCGAAAACTCATGAAATTTTGCACACGCGTCAGGTCTGGTGAAAATTTACGTATTTTAATGTTCTCAGACATGGCCAGGGAAAATTAGCTCAGTAGCGCCACCTAGAAAAATGAAAAACGCGAGCCCCCGGTATGGGTATGGCCTACAAGTTTGAAAGTCGGTACACCTATATAACGTTCAGAGTCGAACAAAAAAGTCTATTATGGCAATGTCCTAAACCCAACAGGAAGTCCGCCATTTTGGATTGAAGGTGACATTTTGGCTCTGATTTTACCGTTTCCATGCCTTGTACTTTAACGAACTCCTCCTTGGGATTTGGTCCTATAAACTTCAAATTTGGACAGTGTCAACTACACCCTTGTGCCATGTTAAATTGCGGAGCTTTTGAGTTTTCACAATACTATGAGGCCGTGGCGCCACGGCGAATTTCGATGACTCGCCATGAAAATCTTATTGCCTCTCATTTTGTCATACATTTTCTGACCTTGACCAAAGTGAACACATATGATAAGGCTCCACCCCTGAACATATTTCAACTGCCATATTTGACATCAAGGACAGCGCCACCTAGTGGGAACAGGAAATGTCATGTTTTACACTTTGGGGTACAGTATAGTGATGGGTGACATCTGCAGCCTCAAATTTCTCCAGGAAAGCCTTAAGGAGTTGGTCTTGGGTTACAGTGAAAACTGTGAGTTTTCGCAAAAGGGTGTGACCCCAGCAGCATGGCGAACTTTGATGTCACGCCATGAAGAAACAAATTAGTATAACTCAATGAAATCCAGTCTGTTCAGTACCAGACTTTACAGGCATGATGTCAGACCCGCCCTGAACAGATTGATGTGCCCATTGTCGGGAATACGTACAGCGCCACCTAGTGGCAACAGGAAATGTCATGGCTTTAATTTTGTTGTACTGATTTTCACAGGTTCATCGTGGCCACCTCAAAAGCGGTGAATATCAACATCAGTCCCTCGTGATGCTTCAGTGCAAAAATTGTGACTTTAAACTGAACAGCGCACCCTGGTGGCAACGCTGTTCACGATGAAAGATGAAGTGGCTTTTGAGGGGCTTGGAAAGTTTAAAAAGTCGTGAAATTTGGCGCACACCTCCAATGTGGTTAAGGCTTTGTTGTTATGTGATCATTTTCATTGAATATCCCAAAATGGCTCCACAGCGCCCCCTACAAAATTTCAAAATCACAGCCCCTGCTCTGTGTTTTATGTATGAGTCTGAAACCTGGTAAGCTTATAGGAGATATCAAGATGTACAAAAAAGTCTCTTGGTGCAATATCCCAAATCCAACAGGAAGTCAGCCATTTTAAAATTAATGTGCAATTTTGGCAACATTTTCCCCTCTTTTCAGGCATCGTTCTTTGACGAACTCCTCCAAGGGATTTCATCAGATTGCACTATTCTTCAGTGTGTGGAATCCAAAGACCTTTGTGTTGTTAAATTGCGAAGCTTTTTACGTTCAGGGAAACGGGGTGGTTATGGCGGCACGTAGACTCTCAATCACTCGCCAAAACGCAGTAATCTGCTGTTACTCAAAAACACAATGTCCAATCTCACCCAAAGGTCGCAGGCGTGATGAGACTCGAGCTCGGAAATGTTTGTTATTCCCTTTGTCTATAATGGTTAGAGCGCCACCTAGTGGGACGACTATAATGATGACTGAATGAGATGAAATGTTAGCTGGTGGTTAAATGCATGAATTCCATCAATGTGACATCAGATCGGACGTGCTGGTTTCAGGTGTTGGGCGTGGCTCGACACGCCGGGGGTGCGAGGGCCCTCATAACGCTGCTTGCAGCTTTAATTAGGGCCCGAGCACTGAGAGTGCGAAGGCCCTATTGTATCTGCTCCGTTTCTTATTATTATTATTATTATTATTATTATTATTATTATTATTATTATTCAGGCGAAACAAGGGCCTTTTTGAGGGCCTAAACATGCTCAAAAACTCATGAAATTTTGCATACATGCCAGGTCTGGTGAAAAATTTTGTATTTTAATGGTTTTACATATGAGCACTGGGAAATGGCTCTACAGCGCCACCTATGCCTTGTTAAATGCAGCCCTACGACCACATCGTTTGAGCTACATGTATGAAATTTGGCACACATGTGTATCATGCCAAGACGAACAAAAAAGTCTGTGGGCCCATTGACGCAAACCCAACAGGAAGTCCGCCATTTGGAAGAGAATGTGACATTTTGGCTCTAATTTTGCCATTTCCATGCCTCGAACTTTTGCGAACTCCTCCTTGGGATTTGGTTGTATAAGCTTCATCTTTGGTCAGTGTCAACTACACACCTGGGCCATGTTAAATTGCGGAGCTTTTGAGTTTTCACAATACTATGAGGCCGTGGCGCCATGGCGAATTTCGATTACTCGCCATGAAAATCTTATTGCCTCTCATTTTGTCATACATTTTCTGACCTTGACCAAAGTGAACACATATGATAAGGCTCCACCCCTAAACATATTTCAACTGCCATATTTGACATCAAGGACAGCGCCACCTAGTGGGAACAGGAAATGTCATGTTTTACACTTTGGGGTACAGTATAGTGATGGGTGACATCTGCAGCCTCAAATTTCTCCAGAAAAGCCTTAAGGAGTTGGTCTTGGGTTACAGTGAAAACTGTGAGTTTTCGCAAAAGGGTGTGACCCCAGCAGCATGGCGAATTTTGATGTCACGCCATGAAGAAACAAATTAGTATAACTCAATGAAATCCAGTCTGATCAGTACCAGACTTTACAGGCATGATGACAGACCCGCCCTGAACAGATTGATGTGCCCATTGTCGGGAATACGGACAGCGCCACCTAGTGGGAACAGGAAATGTCATGGCTTTAATTTTGTTGTACTGATTTTCACAGGTTCATCGTGGCCACCTCAAAAGCGGTGAATATCACCATCAGTCCCTTGTGATGCTTCAGTGCAAAAATTGTGACTTTAAACTGAACGCCGCACCCTGGTGGCAATGCGGTTCACCATGAAAGATGAAGTGGCTTTTGAGGGGCTTGGAAAGTTTAAAAAGTCTTGAAATTTGGCACACACCTCCAATGTGGTTAAGGCTTTGTTGTTATGTGATCATTTTCATTGAATATCCCAAAATGGCTCCACAGCGCCCCCTACAAAATTTCAAAATCACAGCCCCTGCTCTGTGTTTTATGTATGAGTCTGAAACCTGGTAAGCTTATAGGAGATATCAAGATGTACAAAAAAGTCTCTTGGAGCAATATCCCAAATCCAACAGGAAGTCAGCCATTTTAAAATTAATGTGCAATTTTGGCAACATTTTCCCCTCTTTTCAGGCATCGTTCTTTGACGAACTCCTCCAAGGGATTTCATCAGATTGGACCGATCTGCAGTTTGTGGAATCTAAAGACCTTTGTGATGTTAAATTGCGAAGCTTTTTACGTCCAGGGAAACGGGGTGGTTATGGCGGCACGTGGAGTTTCAATCACTCGCCAAAAAGCAGTAATCTGCTGTCACTCAAAAACACAATGTCCAATCTCTCCCAAACGTCTCAGGTGTGATGAGACTCGAGCTTGGAAGTGTTTGTTATGCCATTTGTACATAATGGTTAGAGCGCCACCTAGTGGAACGACTAACTAATCATGAATGAATGAGTTGAAATGTTAGCTGGTGGTTAAATGCATGAATTCCATCAATGTGACATCAGATCGGACGTGCTGGTTTTAGGTGTTGGGCGTGGCTCGACGCGCCGGGGGTGCGAGGGCCCTCATAACGCTGCTTGCAGCTTTAATTATTATTATTATTCAGGCAAAACAAGGGCCTTTTTGAGGGCCTAAACATGCTCAAAAACTCATGAAATTTTGCACACATGCCAGGTCTGGTGAAAAATTTTGTATTTTAACTGTTTTACATATGAGCACTGGGAAATGGCTCTACAGCGCCACCTATGCCTTGTTAAATGCAGCCCTACGACCACATCGTTTCAGCTACATGTATGAAATTTGGCACACATGTGTATCATGCCAAGACGAACAAAAAAGTCTGGGGGCCCATTGACGCAAACCCAACAGGAAGTCCGCCATTTGGAAGAGAAGGTGACATTTTGGCTCTAATTTTGCCATTTCCATGCCTCGAACTTTTGCGAACTCCTCCTTGGGGTTTGATTTCATAACCTTCATATTTGGTCAGTGTCAACTACACCCTTGTGCCATGTTAAATTGCGGAGCTTTTGAGTTTTCACAATACCATGAGGCCGTGGCGCCACGGCGAATTTCGATGACTCGCCATGAAAATCTTATTGCCTCTCATTCTGTCATAGATTTTCTGACCTTGACCAAAGTGAACACATATGATAAGGCTCCACCCATGAACATATTTCAACTGCCATATTTTACATCAGGGACAGCGCCACCTAGTGGGAACAGGAAATGTCATGTTTTACACTTTGGGGTACAGTATTGTGATGGGTGACATCTGCAGCCTCAAATTTCTCCAGGAAAGCCTTAAGGAGTTGGTCTTGGGTTACAGTGAAAACTGTGACTTTTCGCAAAAGGGTGTGACCCCAGCAGCATGGCGAACTTTGATGTCACGCCATGAAGAAACAAATTAGTATAACTCAATGAAATCCAGTCTGATCAGTACCAGACTTTACAGGCATGATGTCAGACCCGCCCTGAACAGATTGATGTGCCCATTGTCGGAAATACGGACAGCGCCACCTAGTGGCAACAGGAAATGTCATGGCTTTAATTTTGTTGTACTGATTTTCACAGGTTCATCGTGGCCACCTCAAAAGCGGTGAATATCAACATCAGTCCCTCGTGATGCTTCAGTGCAAAAATTGTGACTTTAAACTGAACGGCGCACCCTGGTGGCAACGCGGTTCACCATGAAAGATGAAGTGGCTTTTGAGGGGCTTGGAAAGTTTATAGAGGCTTGAAATTTGGCACACACCTCCAAATGGATGTAGGCTTTCTTGGCATGTGATCATTTTCCTTGAATATCCCAAAATGGCTCCACAGCGCCCCCTTCAAAATTTCAAAACCACAGCCCCTGCTCTGTGTTTTATGTATGAACCTGAAACCTGGTAAGCTTATAGGAGATATCAAGATGTACAAAAAAGTCTCTTGGTGCAATATCCCAAATCCAACAGGAAGTCAGCTATTTTAAAATTAATGTGTAATTTTGGCGACATTTTCTCCTCTTTCCAGGCATTGTTCTTTGACGAACTCCTCCAAGGGATTTCATCATATTGAACCAATCTCCAGTGTGTGGAATCTAAAGACCTTTGTGATGTTAAATTGCGAAGCTTTTTACGTCCAGGGAAACAGGGTGGTTATGGCGGCACTTAGAGTTTGAATCACTCGCCAAAAAGCAGTAATCTGCTGTCACTCAAAAACACAATGTCCAATCTCTCCCAAACGTCTCAGGTGTGATGAGACTCGAGCTCGGAAATGTTTGGTATGCCATTTGTACATAATGGTTAGAGCGCCACCTAGTGGAACGACTAACTAATCATGAATGAATGAGTTGAAATGTTAGCTGGTGGTTAAATGCATGAATTCCATCAATGTGACATCAGATCGGACGTGCTGGTTTTAGGTGTTGGGCGTGGCTCGACACGCCAGGGGTGCGAGGGCCCTCATAACGCTGCTTGCAGCTTTAATTATTATTAGGGCCCGAGCACTGACAGTGCGAAGGCCCTATTGTAATTGCTCTGTTTATTATTATTATTATTATTATTATTATTATTATTATTATTATTATTATTATTATTCCGGCAAATGAATTGGCCGTTTGAGGGCCTAAACATGCTCGAAAACTCATGAAATTTTGCACACGCGTCAGGTCTGGTGAAAATTTACGTATTTTAATGTTCCCAGACATGGCCAGGGAAAATTAGCTCAGTAGCGCCACCTAGAAAAATGAAAAACGCGAGCCCCCGGTATGGGTATGACCTACACATTTGAAAGTCGGTACACCTATATAACGTTCAGAGTCGAACAAAAAAGTCTATTATGGCAATGTCCTAAACCCAACAGGAAGTCCGCCATTTTGGATTGAAGGTGACATTTTGGGTCTGATTTTACCGTTTCCATGCCTTGTACTTTAACGAACTCCTCCTTGGGATTTGGTCCTATAAACTTCAAATTTGGACAGTGTCAACTACACCCTTGTGCCATGTTAAATTGCGGAGCTTTTGAGTTTTCACAATACTATGAGGCCGTGGCGCCATGGCGAATTTCGATGACTCGCCATGAAAATCTTATTGCCTCTCATTCTGTCATACATGTTCCGATCTGGACCAAAGAGCACACATATGATAAGGCTCCACCCCTGAACATATTTCAACTGCCATATTTGACATCAAGGACAGCGCCACCTAGTGGGAACAGGAAATGTCATGTTTTACACTTTGGGGTACAGTATAGTGATGGGTGACATCTGCAGCCTCAAATTTCTCCAGAAAAGCCTTAAGGAGTTGGTCTTGGGTTACAGTGAAAACTGTGAGTTTTCGCAAAAGGGTGTGACCCCAGCAGCATGGCGAACTTTGATGTCACGCCATGAAGAAACAAATTAGTATAACTCAATGAAATCCAGTCTGATCAGTACCAGACTTTACAGGCATGATGTCAGACCCGCCCTGAACAGATTGATGTGCCCATTGTCGGAAATACGGACAGCGCCACCTAGTGGCAACAGGAAATGTCATGTCTTACACTTTGTTGTACTGATTTTCACAGGTTCATTGTGGACACCTCAAAAGCGGTGAATATCACCGTCAGTCCTTCATGATGCTGCAGTGCGAATATTGTGACTTTAAACTGAACGGCGCACCCTGGTGGCAACGCTGTTCACCATGAAAGATGAAGTGGCTTTTGAGGGGCTTGGAAAGTTTATAGAGGCTTGAAATTTGGCACACACCTCCAATGTGATGAAGGCTTTGTTGTCATGTGATCATTTTAATTGAATAGCGCGAAATTGCTCCACAGCGCCCCCTACAATATTTCAAAACATCAGCCCTTGCTCTGTGTTTTATCTATGAGTCTGAAACCTGGTAAGCTTATGGAAAATATCAAGATGTACAAAAAAGTCTCTTGGAGCAATATCCCAAATCCAACAGGAAGTCAGCCATTTTAAAATTAATGTGTAATTTTGGCGACATTTTCCCCTCTTTTCAGGCTTCATACTTTGACGAACTCCTCCAAGGGATTTCATCAGATTGGACCGATCTGAAGTTTGTGGAATCTAAAGACCTTTGTGATGTTAAATTGCGAAGCTTTTTACGTTCAAGGAAACGGGGTGGTCATGGCGGCACGTGGAGTTTGAATCACTCGCCAAAAAGCAGTAATATGCTGTCACTCAAAGACACAAAGTCCAATCTCTCCCAAAGGTCGCAGGCGTGATGAGACTCGAGCTCGGAAATGTTTGTTATACCCTTTGTCTATAATGGTTAGAGCGCCACCTAGTGGGATGACTATACTCACGGTTCAATGAGATGAAATGTTAGCTGGTGGTTAAATGCATGAATTCCATCAATGTGACATCAGATCGGACGTGGTGGTTTCAGGTGTTGGGCATGGCTCGACACGCCGGGGGTGCGAGGGCCCTCATAACGCTGCTTGCAGCTTTAATTATTATTATTATTCAGGCGAAACAAGGGCCTTTTTGAGGGCCTAAACATGCTCAAAAACTCATGAAATTTTGCACACATGCCAGGTCTGGTGAAAAATTTTGTATTTTAATGGTTTTATATATGAGCACTGGGAAATGGCTCTAGAGCGCCACCTATGCCTTGTTAAATGCAGCCCTACGACCACATCGTTTGAGCTACATGTATGAAATTTGGCACACATGTGTATCATGCCAAGACGAACAAAAAAGTCTGTGGGCCCATTGACGCAAACCCAACAGGAAGTCCGCCATTTGGAAGAGAAGGTGACATTTTGGCTCTAATTTTGCCATTTCCATGCCTCGAACTTTTGCGAACTCCTCCTTGGGGTTTGATTTCATAACCTTCATATTTGGTCAGTGTCAACTACACCCTTGTGCCATGTTAAATTGCGGAGCTTTTGAGTTTTCACAATACTATGAGGCCGTGGCGCCATGGCGAATTTCGATGACTCGCCATGAAAATCTTATTGCCTCTCATTTTGTCATACATTTTCTGACCTTGACCAAAGTGAACACATATGATAAGGCTCCACCCCTGAACATATTTCAACTGCCATATTTGACATCAAGGACAGCGCCACCTAGTGGGAACAGGAAATGTCATGTTTTACACTTTGGGGTACAGTATTCTGATGGGTGACATCTGCAGCCTCAAATTTCTCAAGGAAAGCCTTAAGGAGTTGGTCTTGGGTTACAGTGAAAACTGTGACTTTTCGCAAAAGGGTGTGACCCCAGCAGCATGGCGAACTTTGATGTCACGCCATGAAGAAACAAATTAGTATAACTCAATGAAATCCAGCCTGATCAGTACCAGACTTTACAGGCATGATGTCAGACTCGCCCTGAACAGATTGATGTGCCCATTGTCAGAAATACGGACAGCGCCACCTAGTGGCAACAGGAAATGTCATGGCTTTAATTTTGTTGTACTGATTTTCACAGGTTCATCGTGGCCACCTCAAAAGCGGTGAATATCACCATCAGTCCCTCGTGATGCTTCAGTGCAAACATTGTGACTTTAAACTGAACGGCGCACCCTGGTGGCAACGCTGTTCACCATGAAAGATGAAGTGGCTTTTGAGGGTCTTGGCAAGTTTATAGAGGCTTGAAATTTGGCACACACCTCCAATGTGATAAAGGCTTTGTTGTCATGTGATCATTTTCATTGAATATCCCAAAATGGCTCCACAGCGCCCCCTACAAAATTTCAAAACCACAGCCCCAGCTCTGTGTTTTATGTATGAATCTGAAACCTGGTAGGCTTATAGGAGATATCAAGATGTACAAAAAAGTCTCTTGGAGCAATATCCCAAATCCAACAGGAAGTCAGCCATTTTAAAATTAATGTGCAATTTTGGCAACATTTTCCCCTCTTTTCAGGCACCGTGCTTTGACGTACTCCTGCAAGGGATTTCATCAGATTGATGCAATCTCCTGTGTGTGGAATCTAAAGACCTTTGTGATGTTAAATTGCGAAGCTTTTTACATTCAGGGAAACGGGGTGGTCATGGCGGCACGTAGAGTTTCAATCACTCGCCAAAAAGCAGTAATATGCTGTCACTCAAAAACACAATGTCCAATCTCTCCCAAAGCTCATAGGCGTGATGAGACTCGAGCTAGGAAATGTTTGTTATGCCATTTGTCAGTAATGGTTAGAGCACCACCTAGTGGGACAACTATAATCATGATTGAATGAGATGAATTGTTAGCTGGTGGTTAAATGCATGAATTCAATCAATGTGACATCAGATCGGAGATGCTGGTTTTACGTGTTGGGCGTGGCTCGACGAGCCGGGGGTGCGAGGGCCCTCATAACGCTGCTTGCAGCTTTAATTATTATTATTATTCAGGCGAAACAAGGGCCTTTTTGAGGGCCTAAACATGCTCAAAAACTCATGAAATTTTGCACACATGCCAGGTCTGGTGAAAAATTTTGTATTTTAATGGTTTTACATATGAGCACTGGGAAATGGCTCTAGAGCGCCACCTATGCCTTGTTAAATGCAGCCCTACGACCACATCGTTTGAGCTACATGTATGAAATTTGGCACACATGTGTATCATGCCAAGACGAACAAAAAAGTCTGTGGGCCCATTGACGCAAACCCAACAGGAAGTCCGCCATTTGGAAGAGAAGGTGACATTTTGGCTCTAATTTTGCCATTTCCATGCCTCGAACTTTTGCGAACTCCTCCTTGGGGTTTCATTTCATAACCTTCAAATTTGGACAGTGTCAACTACACCCTTGTGCCATGTTAAATTGCGGAGCTTTTGAGTTTTCACAATACTATGAGGCCGTGGCGCCATGGCGAATTTCGATGACTCGCCATGAAAATCTTATTGCCTCTCATTTTGTCATACATGTTCCGATCTGGACCAAAGAGCACACATATGATAAGGCTCCACCCCTGAACATATTTCAACTGCCATATTTGACATCAAGGACAGCGCCACCTAGTGGGAACAGGAAATGTCATGTTTTACACTTTGGGGTACAGTATAGTGATGGGTGACATCTGCAGCCTCAAATTTCTCCAGGAAAGCCTTAAGGAGTTGGTCTTGGGTTACAGTGAAAACTGTGAGTTTTCGCCAAAGGGTGTGACCCCAGCAGCATGGCGAACTTTGATGTCACGCCATGAAGAAACAAATTAGTATAACTCAATGAAATCCAGTCTGATCAGTACCAGACTTTACAGGCATGATGTCAGACCCACCCTGAACAGATTGATGTGTCCATTGTCGGAAATACGGACAGCGCCACCTAGTGGCAACAGGAAATGTCATGGCTTTAATTTTGTTGTACTGATTTTCACAGGTTCATCGTGGCCACCTCAAAAGCGGTGAATATCAACATCAGTCCCTCGTGATGCTTCAGTGCAAAAATTGTGACTTTAAACTGAACGGCGCACCCTGGTGGCAACGCGGTTCACCATGAAAGATGAAGTGGCTTTTGAGGGGCTTGGAAAGTTTATAGAGGCTTGAAATTTGGCACACACCTCCAAATGGATGTAGGCTTTGTTGTCATGTGATCATTTTCATTGAATAGCTCGAAATTGCTCCACAGCGCCCCCTACAAAATTTCAAAACAACAGCCCCTGCTCTGTGTTTCATCTATGAGTCTGAAACCTGGTAAGCTTATGGAAAATATCAAGATGTACAAAAAAGTCTCTTGGAGCAATATCCCAAATCCAACAGGAAGTCAGCCATTTTAAAATTAATGTGTAATTTTGGCGACATTTTCCCCTCTTTTCAGGCTTCATACTTTGACGAACTCCTCCAAGGGATTTCATCATATTGAACCATTCTCCAGGGTGTGGAATCTAAAGACCTTTGTGATGTTAAATTGCGAAGCTTTTTACGTTCAAGGAAACGGGGTGGTCATGGCGGCACGTGGAGTTTCAATCACTGGCCAAAAAGCAGTAATATGCTGTCACTCAAAGACACAAAGTCCAATCTCTCCCAAAGGTCGCAGGCGTGATGAGACTCGAGCTCGGAAATGTTTGTTATTCCCTTTGTCTATAATGGTTAGAGCGCCACCTAGTGGGACGACTATAATGATGACTGAATGAGATGAAATGTTAGCTGGTGGTTAAATGCATGAATTCCATCAATGTTACATCAGATCGGACGTGCTGGTTTCAGGTGTTGGGCGTGGCTCGACACGCCGGGGGTGCGAGGGCCCTCATAACGCTGCTTGCAGCTTTAATTATTATTATTATTATTATTATTATTATTAGGGCCCGAGCACTGACAGTGCGAAGGCCCTATTGTAATTGCTCTGTTTATTATTATTATTAGGGCCCGAGCACTGACAGTGCGAAGGCCCTATTGTAATTGCTCTGTTTATTATTATTATTATTATTATTATTATTAGGGCCCGAGCACTGACAGTGCGAAGGCCCTATTGTAATTGCTCTGTTTATTATTATTATTATTATTATTCCGGCAAATGAATCGGCCTTTTGAGGGCCTAAACATGCTCGAAAACTCTGGAAATTTTGCGCACGCGTCAGGTCTGGTGAAAATTTACGTATTTTAATGGTTTTACATATGAGCACTGGGAAATGGCTCTAGAGCGCCACCTATGCCTTGTTAAATGCAGCCCTACGACCACATCGTTTCAGCTACATGTATGAAATTTGGCACACATGTGTATCATGCCAAGACGAACAAAAAAGTCTGTGGGCCCATTGACGCAAACCCAACAGGAAGTCCGCCATTTTGGATTGAAGGTGACATTTTGGCTCTGATTTTACCGTTTCCATGCCTTGTACTTTAACGAACTCCTCCTTGGGATTTGGTCGTATAAGCTTCAAATTTGGACAGTGTCAACTACACCCTTGTGCCATGTTAAATTGCGGAGCTTTTGAGTTTTCACAATACTATGAGGCCGTGGCGCCATGGCGAATTTCGATGACTCGCCATGAAAATCTTATTGCCTCTCATTCTGTCATACATGTTCCAATCTGGACCAAAGAGCACACATATGATAAGGCTCCACCCCTGAACATATTTCAACTGCCATATTTGACCTCAAGGACAGCGCCACCTAGTGGGAACAGGAAATGTCATGTTTTACACTTTGGGGTACAGTATAGTGAAGGGTGACATCTGCAGCCTCAAATTTCTCCAGGAAAGCCTTAAGGAGTTGGTCTTGGGTTACAGTGAAAACTGTGAGTTTTCGCGAAAGGGTGTGACCCCAGCAGCATGGCGAACTTTGATGTCACGCCATGAAGAAACAAATTAGTATAACTCAATGAAATCCAGTCTGATCAGTACCAGACTTTACAGGCATGATGTCAGACCCGCCCTGAACAGATTGATGTGCCCATTGTCGGAAATACGGACAGCGCCACCTAGTGGCAACAGGAAATGTCATGGCTTTAATTTTGTTGTACTGATTTTCACAGGTTCATCTTGGCCACCTCAAAAGCGGTGAATATCACCATCAGTCCCTCGTGATGCTTCAGTGCAAAAATTGTGAGTTTAAACTGAACGGCGCACCCTGGTGGCAACGCTGTTCAACATGAAAGATGAAGTGGCTTTTGAGGGTCTTGGCAAGTTTATAGAGGCTTGAAATTTGGCACACACCTCCAAATGGATGAAGGCTTTGTTGGCATGTGATCATTTTCATTGAATAGCGCGAAATTGCTCCACAGCGCCCCCTACAAAATTTCAAAACCACAGCCCCTGCTCTGTGTTCTATGTATGATTCTGAAACCTGGTAAGCTTATAGGAGATATCAAGATGTACAAAAAAGTCTCTTGGTGCAATATCCCAAATCCAACAGGAAGTCAGCCATTTTAATATTAATGTGTAATTTTGGCAACATTTTCCCCTCTTTCCAGGCACCGTTCTTTGACGAACTCCTCCAAGGGATTTCATCATATTGAACCAATCTCCAGTGTGTGGAATCTAAAGACCTTTGTGATGTTAAATTGCGAAGCTTTTTACGTTCAGTGAAACGGGGTGGTTATGGTGGCACTTAGAGTTTGAATCACTCGCCAAAAAGCAGTAATCTGCTGTCACTCAAAAACACAATGTCCAATCTCTCCCAAACGTCTCAGGTGTGATGAGACTCGAGCTAGGAAATGTTTGTTATGCCATTTGTCAGTAATGGTTAGAGCTCCACCTAGTGGGACAACTATAATCATGATTGAATGAGATGAATTGTTAGCTGGTGGTTAAATGCATGAATTCCATCAATGTGACATCAGATCGGAGGTGCTGGTTTTAGGTGTTGGGCGTGGCTCGACGCGCCGGGGGTGCGAGGGCCCTCATAACGCTGCTTGCAGCTTTAATTATTATTATTATTATTATTAGGGCCCGAGCACTGATAGTGCGAAGGCCCTATTGTAATTGCTCTGTTTATTATTATTATTATTATTATTATTATTATTATTATTATTTCGGCAAATGAATTGGCCGTTTGAGGGCCTAAACATGCTCGAAAACTCATGAAATTTTGCACACGCGTCAGGTCTGGTGAAAATTTACGTATTTTAATGTTCTCAGACATGGCCAGGGAAAATTAGCTCAGTAGCGCCACCTAGAAAAATGAAAAACGCGAGCCCCCGGTATGGGTATGACCTACATGTTTGAAAGTCGGTACACCTATATAATGTTAAGAGTCGAACAAAAAAGTCTATTATGGCAATGTCCTAAACCCAACAGGAAGTCCGCCATTTTGGATTGAAGGTGACATTTTGGCTCTGATTTTACCATTTCCATGCCTCGAACTTTGACGAACTCCTCCTTGGGGTTTGATTTCATAACCTTCATATTTGGTCAGTGCCAACTACACCCTTGTGCCATGTTAAATTGCGGAGCTTTTGAGTTTTCACAATACTATGAGGCCGTGGCGCCATGGCGAATTTCGATGACTCGCCATGAAAATCTTATTGCCTCTCATTTTGTCATACATGTTCCGATCTGGACCAAAGAGCACACATATGATAAGGCTCCACCCCTGAACATATTTCAACTGCCATATTTGACATCAAGGACAGCGCCACCTAGTGGGAACAGGAAATGTCATGTTTTACACTTTGGGGTACAGTATAGTGATGGGTGACATCTGCAGCCTCAAATTTCTCCAGGAAAGCCTTAAGGAGTTGGTCTTGGGTTACAGTGAAAACTGTGACTTTTCGCAAAAGGGTGTGACCCCAGCAGCATGGCGAACTTTGATGTCACGCCATGAATAAACAAATTAGTATAACTCAATGAAATCCAGTCTGATCAGTACCAGACTTTACAGGCATGATGGCAGACCCGCCCTGAACAGATTGATGTGCCCATTGTCGGAAATACGGACAGCGCCACCTAATGGCAACAGGAAATGTCATGGCTTTAATTTTGTTGTACTGATTTTCACAGGTTCATCGTGGCCACCTCAAAAGCGGTGAATATCAACATCAGTCCCTCGTGATGCTTCAGTGCAAAAATTGTGACTTTAAACTGAACGGCGCACCCTGGTGGCAACGCGGTTCACCATGAAAGATGAAGTGGCTTTTGAGGGGCTTGGAAAGTTTATAGAGGCTTGAAATTTGGCACACACCTCCAAATGGATGAAGGCATTGTTGTTATGTAACCATTTTCCTTGAATAGCGCAAAATGGCTCCACAGCGCCCCCTACAATATTTCAAAACATCAGCCCCTGCTCTGTGTTTCATCTATGAGTCTGACACTTGGTAAGCTTGTGTAAGATATCAAGATGTACAAAAAAGTCTCTTGGAGCAATATCCCAAATCCAACAGGAAGTCAGCCATTTTAAAATTAATGTGTAATTTTGATGACATTTTCCCCCCTTTTCAGGCCTCATACTTTGACGAACTCCTCCAAGGGATTTCATCATATTGAAGCATTCTTCAGTGTGTAGAATCTAAAGACCTTTGTGATGTTAAATTGCGAAGCTTTTTCCGTTCAGGGAAACGGGGTGGTCATGGCGGCACGTAGAGTTTCAATCACTCGCAAAAAGCAGTAATCTGCTGTCACTAAAAAACACAATGTCCAATCTCTCCCAAAGGTCGCAGGTGTGATGAGACTCGAGCTTGGAAATGTTTGTTATGCCATTTGTCAATAATAGTTAGAGCGCCACCTAGTGGCATGACTATAATCCTGGTTGAATAAGATGAAATGTTAGCTGGTGATTAAAAGCATGAAATCCGTCAATGTGACATCACATCGGACGTGCCGGTTTGAGGTGTTGGCAGTGGCTCGACGTGCCGGGGGTGCGAGGGCCCTCATAACGCTGCTTGCAGCTTTAATTATTATTATTATTCCGGCAAATGAATTGGCCGTTTGAGGGCCTAAACATGCTCGAAAACTCATGAAATTTTGCACACGCGTCAGGTCTGGTGAAAATTTACGTATTTTAATGTTCTCAGACATGGCCAGGGAAAATTAGCTCAGTAGCGCCACCTAGAAAAATGAAAAACGCGAGCCCCCGGTATGGGTATGACCTACATGTTTGAAAGTCGGTACACCTATAAAATGTTCAGAGTCGAACAAAAAAGTCTATTATGGCAATGTCCTAAACCCAACAGGAAGTCCGCCATTTTGGATTGAAGGTGACATTTTGGCTATGATTTTACCATTTCCATGCCTCGAACTTTAACGAACTCCTCCTTGGGATTTGGTCCTATAAACTTCAAATTTGGACAGTGTCAACTACACCCTTGTGCCATGTTAAATTGCGGAGCTTTTGAGTTTTCACAATACTATGAGGCCGTGGCGCCATGGCGAATTTCGATGACTCGCCATGAAAATCTTATTGCCTCTCATTTTGTCATACATTTTCTGACCTTGACCAAAGTGAACACATATGATAAGGCTCCACCCCTGAACATATTTCAACTGCCATATTTAAAATCAAGGACAGCGCCACCTAGTGGGAACAGGAAATGTCATGTTTTACACTTTGGGATACAGTATTGTGATGGGTAACATCTGCAGCCTCAAATTTCTCCAGGAAAGCCTTAAGGAGTTGGTCTTGGGTTCCAGTGAAAACTGTGACTTTTCGCAAAAGGGTGTGACCCCAGCGGCATGGCGAACTTTGATATCTCGCCATGAAGAAACAAATTAGTATAACTCAATGAAATCCAGTCTGATCAGTACCAGACTTTACAGGCATGATGTCAGACCTGCCCTGAACAGATTGATGTGCCCATTGTCGGGAATACGGACAGCGCCACCTAGTGGCAACAGGAAATGTCATGGCTTTAATTTTGTTGTACTGATTTTCACAGGTTCATCGTGGCCACCTCAAAAGCGGTGAATATCACCATCAGTCCCTCGTGATGCTTCAGTGCAAAAATTGTGACTTTAAACTGAACGGCGCACCCTGGTGGCAACGCCGTCCACCATGAAAGATGAAGTGGCTTTTGAGGGGCTTGGAAAGTCTATAGAGGCTTGAAATTTGGCACACACCTCCAATGTGTCGAAGGCTTTGATGTCATGTGATCATTTTCATTGAATAGCGAGAAATGGCTCCACAGCGCCCCCTACAAACTTTCAAAATATCAGCCCCAGCTCTGTGTTTTATGTATGAGTCTGAAACCTGGTAAGCTTATAGGAGATATCAAGATGTACAAAAAAGTCTCTTGGAGCAATATCCCAAATCACACAGGAAGTCAGCCATTTTAAAATTAATGTGTAATTTTGGCGACATTTTCCCCTCTTTTCAGGCTTCATACTTTGACGAACTCCTCCAAGGGATTTCATCATATTGAACCATTCTCCAGTGTGTGGAATCTAAAGACCTTTGTGATGTTAAATTGCGAAGCTTTTTACGTTCAAGGAAACGGGGTGGTCATGGCGGCACGTGGAGTTTCAATCACTGGCCAAAAAGCAGTAATCTGCTGTCACTCAAAATCAAAATATTCAATCTCTCCCAAAGGTCGCAGGCGTGATGAGACTCCAGCTCGGAAATATTTGTTATGCCATTTGTACATAATGGTTAGAGCGCCACCTAGTGGAACGACTAACTAATCATGAATGAATGAGTTGAAATGTTAGCTGGTGGTTAAATGCATGAATTCCATCAATGTGACATCACATCGGACGTGCTGGTTTTAGGTGTTGGGCGTGGCTCGACGTGCCGGGGGTGCGAGGGCCCTCATAACGCTGCTTGCAGCTTTAATTATTAGGGCCCGAGCACTGACAGTGCGAAGGCCCTATTGTAATTGCTCTGTTTATTATTATTATTATTATTATTATTATTATTATTATTATTCCGGCAAATGAATCGGCCTTTTGAGGGCCTAAACATGCTCGAAAACTCATGAAATTTTGCACACGCGTCAGGTCTGGTGAAAATTTACGTATTTTAATGTTCTCAGACATGGCCAGGGAAAATTAGCTCAGTAGCGCCACCTAGAAAAATGAAAAAGGCGAGCCCCCGGTATGAGTATGGCCTACATGTTTGAAAGTCGGTACACCTATATAACGTTCAGAGTCGAACAAAAAAGTCTATTATGGCAATGTCCTAAACCCAACAGGAAGTCCGCCATTTTGGATTGAAGGTGACATTTTGGCTCTAATTTTGCCATTTCCATGCCTCGAACTTTTGCGAACTCCTCCTTGGGATTTGGTTGTATAAGCTTCATCTTTGGTCAGTGTCAACTACACACCTGGGCCATGTTAAATTGCGGAGCTTTTGAGTTTTCACAATACTATGAGGCCGTGGCGCCATGGCGAATTTCGATGACTCGCCATGAAAATCTTATTGCCTCTCATTTTGTCATACATTTTCTGACCTTGACCAAAGTGAACACATATGATAAGGCTCCACCCCTGAACATATTTCAACTGCCATATTTGACACCAGGGACAGCGCCACCTAGTGGGAACAGGAAATGTCATGTTTTACACTTTGGGGTACAGTATAGTGATGGGTGACATCTGCAGCCTCAAATTTCTCCAGGAAAGCCTTAAGGAGTTGGTCTTGGGTTACAGTGAAAACTGTGAGTTTTCGCAAAAGGGTGTGACCCCAGCAGCATGGCGAACTTTGATGTCACGCCATGAAGAAACAAATTAGTATAACTCAATCAAATCCAGTCTGATCAGTACCAGACTTTACAGGCATGATGTCAGACCCGCCCTGAACAGATTGATGTGCCCATTGTCGGAAATACGGACAGCGCCACCTAGTGGCAACAGGAAATGTCATGGCTTTAATTTTGTTGTACTGATTTTCACAGGTTCATCGTGGCCACCTCAAAAGCGGTGAATATCCCCATCAGTCCCTCGTGATGCTTCAGTGCAAAAATTGTGACTTTAAACTGAACGGCGCACCCTGGTGGCAACGCTGTTCAACATGAAAGATGAAGTTACTTTTGAGGGTCTTGGCAAGTTTATAGAGGCTTGAAATTTGGCACACACCTCCAAATGGATGAAGGCTTTGTTGGCATGTGATCATTTTCATTGAATAGTGCGAAATGGCTCCACAGCGCCCCCTACAAACATTCAAAACCACAGCCCCTGCTCTGTGTTTTATGTATGAGTCTGAAACCTGGTAAGCTTATAGGAGATATCAAGAAGTACAAAAAAGTCTCTTAGAGCAATATCCCAAATCCAACAGGAAGTCAGCCATTTTAAAATTAGTGTGTAATTTTGGCAACATTTTCCCATCTTTTCAGGCACCGTACTTTGACGAACTCCTCCAAGGGATTTCATCAGATTGGACCGATCTGCAGCTTGTGGAATCTAAAGACCTTTGTGATGTTAAATTGCGAAGCTTTTTACGTTCAGCGAAACGGGGTGGTTATGGCGGCACTTAGAGTTTGAATAACTCGCCACAAAGCAGTAATCTGCTGTCACTCAAAAACACAATGTCCAATCTCTCCCAAACGTCTCAGGTGTGATGAGACTGGAGCTTGGAAATGTTTGGTATGCCATTTGTCGGTAATAGTTAGAGCGCCACCTAGTGGAACGACTAACTAATCATAAATGAATGAGTTGAAATGTTAGCTGGTGGTTAAATGCATGAATTCCATCAATGTGACATCAGATCGGACGTGCTGGTTTTAGGTGTTGGGCGTGGCTCGACGCGCCGGGGGTGCGAGGGCCCTCATAACGCTGCTTGCAGCTTTAATTATTATTATTATTATTATTATTCTTATTTCGGCAAATGAATTGGCCGTTTGAGGGCCTAAACATGCTCGAAAACTCATGAAATTTTGCACACGCGTCAGGTCTGGTGAAAATTTACGTATTTTAATGTTCTCAGACATGGCCAGGGAAAATTAGCTCAGTAGCGCCACCTAGAAAAATGAAAAACGCGAGCCCCCGGTATGGGTATGACCTATAAGTTTGAAAGTCGGTACACCTATATAACGTTCAGAGTCGAACAAAAAAGTCTATTATGGCAATGTCCTAAACCCAACAGGAAGTCCGCCATTTTGGATTGAAGGTGACATTTTGGGTCTGATTTTACCGTTTCCATGCCTCGAACTTTAACGAACTCCTCCTTGGGATTTGGTCCTATAAACTTCAAATTTGGACAGTGTCAACTACACCCTTGTGCCATGTTAAATTGCGGAGCTTTACAGTTTTCACAATACTATGAGGCCGTGGCGCCATGGCGAATTTTGATGACTCGCCATGAAAATCTTATTGCCTCTCATTTTGTCATACTTTTTCTGACCTTGACCAAAGTGAACACATATGATAAGGCTCCACCCCTGAACATATTTCAACTGCCATATTTGACATCAAGGACAGCGCCACCTAGTGGGAACAGGAAATGTCATGTTTTACACTTTGGGGTACAGTATAGTGATGGGTGACATCTGCAGCCTCAAATTTCTCCAGAAAAGCCTTAAGGAGTTGGTCTTGGGTTACAGTGAAAACTGTGAGTTTTCGCAAAAGGGTGTGACCCCAGCAGCATGGCGAACTTTGATGTCTCGCCATGAAGAAACAAATTAGTATAACTCAATGAAATCCAGTCTGATCAGTACCAGACTTTACAGGCGTGATGTCAGACCCGCCCTGAACAGATTGATGTGCCCATTGTCAGGAATATGAAGAGCGCCACCTAGTGGGAACAGGAAATGTCATGTCTTACACTTTGTTGTACTGATTTTCACAGGTTCATCGTGGCCACCTCAAAAGCGGTGAATATCAACATCAGTCCCTCGTGATGTTTCAGTGCAAAAATTGTGACTTTAAACTGAACGGCGCACCCTGGTGGCAACGCTGTTCACCATGAAAGATGAAGTGGCTTTTGAGGGTCTTGGCAAGTTTATAGAGGCTTGAAATTTGGCACACACCTCCAATGTGATGAAGGCTTTGTTTTCATGTGATCATTTTCATTGAATATCCCAAAATGGCTCCACAGCGCCCCCTACAAAATTTCAAAACCACAGCCCCAGCTCTGTGTTTTATGTATGAATCTGAAACCTGGTAGGCTTATAGGAGATATCAAGATGTACAAAAAAGTCTCTTGGAGCAATATCCCAAATCCAACAGGAAGTCAGCCATTTTAAAATTAATGTGCAATTTTGGCAACATTTTCCCCTCTTTTCAGGCTTCATACTTTGACGAACTCCTCCAAGGGATTTCATCATATTGAACCATTCTCCAGTGTGTGGAATCTAAAGACCTTTGTGATGTTAAATTGCGAAGCTTTTTACATTCAGGGAAACGGGGTGGTCATGGCGGCACGTAGAGTTTCAGTCACTCGCCAAAAAGCACTAATCTGCTGTCACTCAAAAACACAATGTCCAATCTCTCCCAAAGCTCATAGGCGTGATGAGACTCGAGCTCGGAAATGTTTGTTATGCCATTTGTACATAATGGTTACAGCGCCACCTAGTGGAATGACTAATTAATCACGGATGAATGAGTTGAAATGTTAGCTGGTGGTTAAATGCATGAATTCCATCAATGTGACATCAGATCGGACGTGCTGGTTTTAGGTGTTGGGCGTGGCTCGACGCGCCGGGGGTGCGAGGGCCCTCATAACGCTGCTTGCAGCTTTAATTAGGGCCCGAGCACTGATAGTGCGAAGGCCCTATTGTAATTGCTCTGTTTATTATTATTATTATTATTATTATTATTATTAGGGCCCGAGCACCGAGAGTGCGAAGGCCCTATTGTATCTGCTCCGTTTCTTATTAGGGCCCGAGCACTGACTGTGCGAAGGCCCTATTGTATCTGCTCTGTTTCTTATTATTATTATTATTATTCAGGCAAAACAAGGGCCTTTTTGAGGGCCTAAACATGCTCAAAAACTCATGAAATTTTGCACACATGCCAGGTCTGGTGAAAAATTTTGTATTTTAATGGTTTTACATATGAGCACTGGGAAATGGCTCTACAGCGCCACCTATGCCTTGTTAAATGCAGCCCTACGACCACATCGTTTGAGCTACATGTATGAAATTTGGCACACATGTGTATCATGCCAAGACGAACAAAAAAGTCTGGGGGCCCATTGACGCAAACCCAACAGGAAGTCCGCCATTTGGAAGAGAAGGTGACATTTTGGCTCTAATTTTGCCATTTCCATGCCTCGAACTTTTGCGAACTCCTCCTTGGGGTTTGATTTCATAACCTTCATATTTGGTCAGTGTCAACTACACCCTTGTGCCATGTTAAATTGCGGAGCTTTTGAGTTTTCACAATACCATGAGGCCGTGGCGCCACGGCGAATTTCGATGACTCGCCATGAAAATCTTATTGCCTCTCATTCTGTCATAGATTTTCTGACCTTGACCAAAGTGAACACATATGATAAGGCTCCACCCCTGAACATATTTCAACTGCCATATTTTACATCAGGGACAGCGCCACCTAGTGGGAACAGGAAATGTCATGTTTTACACTTTGGGGTACAGTATTGTGATGGGTGACATCTGCAGCCTCAAATTTCTCCAGGAAAGCCTTAAGGAGTTGGTCTTGGGTTACAGTGAAAACTGTGACTTTTCACAAAAGGGTGTGACCCCAGCGGTATGGCGAACTTTGATGTCACGCCATGAAGAAACAAATTAGTCTAACTCAATGAAATCCAGTCTGATCAGTACCAGACTTTACAGGCATGATGTCAGACCCGTCCTGAACAGATTGATGTGCCCATTGTCGGAAATACGGACAGCGCCACCTAGTGGCAACAGGAAATGTCATGGCTTTAATTTTGTTGTACTGATTTTCACAGGTTCATCGTGGCCACCTCAAAAGCGGTGAATATCAACATCAGTCCCTCGTGATGCTTCAGTGCGAAAATTGTGACTTTAAACTGAACGGCGCACCCTGGTGGCAACGCGGTTCACCATGAAAGATGAAGTGGCTTTTGAGGGACTTGGAAAGTTTATAGAGGCTTGAAATTTGGCGCACACCTCCAATGTGGTTAAGGCTTTGTTGTTATGTGATCATTTTCATTGAATATCCCAAAATGGCTCCACAGCGCCCCCTACAAAATTTCAAAATCACAGCCCCTGCTCTGTGTTTTATGTATGAGTCTGAAACCTGGTAAGCTTATAGGAGATATCAAGATGTACAAAAAAGTCTCTTGGAGCAATATCCCAAATCCAACAGGAAGTCAGCCATTTTAAAATTAATGTGCAATTTTGGCAACATTTTCCCCTCTTTTCAGGCATCGTTCTTTGACGAACTCCTCCAAGGGATTTCATCAGATTGGACCGATCTGCAGTTTGTGGAGTCTAAAGACCTTTGTGATGTTAAATTGCGAAGCTTTTTACGTCCAGGGAAACGGGGTGGTTATGGCGGCACTTAGAGTTTGAATCACTCGCCAAAAAGCAGTAATCTGCTGTCACTCAAAAACACAATGTCCAATCTCTCCCAAAGGTCGCAGGCGTGATGAGACTCGAGCTCGGAAATGTTTGTTATGCCCTTTGTCTATAATGGTTAGAGCGCCACCTAGTGGGACGACTATACTCATGGTTGAACCAAATGAAATGTTAACTGGTGGTTAAATGCATGAATTCCATCAATGTGACATCAGATCGGACGTGCTGGTTTCAGGTGTTGGGCATGGCTCGACACGCCGGGGGTGCGAGGGCCCTCATAACGCTGCTTGCAGCTTTAATTATTATTATTATTAGGGCCCGAGCACTGACAGTGCGAAGGCCCTATTGTAATTGCTCTGTTTATTAGGGCCCGAGCACTGAGAGTGCGAAGGCCCTATTGTATCTGCTCCGTTTCTTATTATTATTATTATTATTATTATTATTATTATTCAGGCAAAACAAGGGCCTTTTTGAGGGCCTAAACATGCTCAAAAACTCATGAAATTTTGCACACATGCCAGGTGTGGTGAAAAATTTTGTATTTTCATGGTTTTACATATGAGCACTGGGAAATGGCTCTACAGCGCCACCTATGCCTTGTTAAATGCAGCCCTACGACCATATCGTTTCAGCTACATGTATGAAATTTGGCACACATGTGTATCATGCCGAGTCGAACAAAAAAGTCTGTGGGCCCATTGATGCAAACCCAACAGGAAGTCCGCCATTTGGAAGAGAAGGTGACATTTTGGCTCTAATTTTGCCATTTCCATGCCTCGAACTTTTGCGAACTCCTCCTTGGGATTTAGTTGTATAAGCTTCATCTTTGGTCAGTGTCAACTACACACCTGGGCCATGTTAAATTGCGGAGCTTTTGAGTTTTCACAATACTATGAGGCCGTGGCGCCATGGCGAATTTCGATGACTCGCCATGAAAATCTTATTGCCTCTCATTTTGTCATACATTTTCTGACCTTGACCAAAGTGAACACATATGATAAGGCTCCACCCCTGAACATATTTCAACTGCCATATTTGACACCAGGGACAGCGCCACCTAGTGGGAACAGGAAATGTCATGTTTTACACTTTGGGGTACAGTATAGTGATGGGTGACACCTGCAGCCTCAAATTTCTCCAGGAAAGCCTTAAGGAGTTGGTCTTGGGTTACAGTGAAAACTGTGACTTTTCGCAAAAGGGTGTGACCCCAGCAGCATGGCGAACTTCGATGTCTCGCCATGAAGAAACAAATTAGTATAACTCAATGAAATCCAGTCTGATCAGTACCAGACTTTACAGGCATGATGTCAGACCCGCCCTGAACAGATTGATGTGCCCATTGTCGGAAATACGGACAGCGCCACCTAGTGGCAACAGGAAATGTCATGGCTTTAATTTTGTTGTACTGATTTTCACAGGTTCATCGTGGCCACCTCAAAAGCGGTGAATATCACCATCAGTCCCTCGTGATGCTTCAGTACAAAAATTGTGACTTTAAACTGAACGGCGCACCCTGGTGGCAACGCTGTTCATGATGAAAGATGAAGTGGCTTTTGAGGGTCTTGGCAAGTTTATAGAGGCTTGAAATTTGGCACACACCTCCAATGTGACGAAGGCTTTGTTGTCATGTGATCATTTTCATTGAATATCCCAAAATGGCTCCACAGCGCCCCCTACAAATTTTCAAAACCACAGCCCCAGCTCTGTGTTTTATGTATGAATCTGAAACCTGGTAGGCTTATAGGAGATATCAAGATGTACAAAAAAGTCTCTTGGAGCAATATCCCAAATCCAACAGGAAGTCAGCCATTTTAAAATTAATGTGCAATTTTGGCACCATTTTCCCCTCTTTTCAGGCACCGTGCTTTGACGTACTCCTCCAAGGGATTTCATCAGATTGATGCAATCTCCTGTGTGTGGAATCTAAAGACCTTTGTGATGTTAAATTGCGAAGCTTTTTACGTTCAGGGAAACGGGATGGTTATGGCGGCACTTAGAGTTTGAATCACTCTCCAAAAAGCAATAATCTGCTGTCACTCAAAAACACAATGTCCAATCTCTCCCAAACGTCCCAGGTGTGATGAGACTCGAGCTCGGAAATGTTTGTTATGCCATTTGTACATAATGGTTAGAGCGCCACCTAGTGGAACGACTAACTAATCATGAATGAATGAGTTGAAATGTTAGCTGGTGGTTAAATGCATGAATTCCATCAATGTGACATCAGATCGGACGTGCTGGTTTTAGGTGTTGGGCGTGGCTCGACGTGCCGGGGGTGCGAGGGCCCTCATAACGCTGCTTGCAGCTTTAATTATTATTATTATTATTATTATTAGGGCCCGAGCACTGAGAGTGCGAAGGCCCTATTGTAATTGCTCTGTTTATTATTATTATTATTATTATTATTATTATTATTATTATTATTATTATTATTATTATTATTATTATTATTCCGGCAAATGAATTGGCCGTTTGAGGGCCTAAACATGCTCGAAAACTCATGAAATTTTGCACACGCGTCAGGTCTGGTGAAAATTTACGTATTTTAATGTTCTCAGACATGGCCAGGGAAAATTAGCTCAGTAGCGCCACCTAGAAAAATGAAAAACGCGAGCCCCCGGTATGGGTATGACCTACATGTTTGAAAGTCGGTACACCTATATAATGTTCAGAGTTGAACAAAAAAGTCTATTATGGCAATGTCCTAAACCCAACAGGAAGTCCGCCATTTTGGATTGAAGGTGACATTTTGGCTCTGATTTTACCATTTCCATGCCTCGAACTTTGACGAACTCCTCCTTGGGGTTTGATTTCATAACCTTCATATTTGGTCAGTGCCAACTACACCCTTGTGCCATGTTAAATTGCGGAGCTTTTGAGTTTTCACAATACTATGAGGCCGTGGCGCCATGGCGAATTTCGATGACTCGCCATGAAAATCTTATTGCCTCTCATTTTGTCATACATGTTCCGATCTGGACCAAAGAGCACACATATGATAAGGCTCCACCCCTGAACATATTTCAACTGCCATATTTGACATCAAGGACAGCGCCACCTAGTGGGAACAGGAAATGTCATGTTTTACACTTTGGGGTACAGTATAGTGATGGGTGACATCTGCAGCCTCAAATTTCTCCAGGAAAGCCTTAAGGAGTTGGTCTTGGGTTACAGTGAAAACTGTGACTTTTCGCAAAAGGGTGTGACCCCAGCAGCATGGCGAACTTTGATGTCACGCCATGAATAAACAAATTAGTATAACTCAATGAAATCCAGTCTGATCAGTACCAGACTTTACAGGCATGATGTCAGACCCGCCCTGAACAGATTGATGTGCCCATTGTCGGAAATACGGACAGCGCCACCTAATGGCAACAGGAAATGTCATGGCTTTAATTTTGTTGTACTGATTTTCACAGGTTCATCGTGGCCACCTCAAAAGCGGTGAATATCAACATCAGTCCCTCGTGATGCTTCAGTGCAAAAATTGTGACTTTAAACTGAACGGCGCACCCTGGTGGCAACGCGGTTCACCATGAAAGATGAAGTGGCTTTTGAGGGGCTTGGAAAGTTTATAGAGGCTTGAAATTTGGCACACACCTCCAAATGGATGAAGGCATTGTTGTTATGTAACCATTTTCCTTGAATAGCGCAAAATGGCTCCACAGCGCCCCCTACAATATTTCAAAACATCAGCCCCTGCTCTGTGTTTCACCTATGAGTTTGACACTTGGTAAGCTTGTGTAAGATATCAAGATGTACAAAAAAGTCTCTTGGAGCAATATCCCAAATCCAACAGGAAGTCAGCCATTTTAAAATTAATGTGTAATTTTGATGACATTTTCCCCCCTTTTCAGGCTTCATACTTTGACGAACTCCTCCAAGGGATTTCATCATATTGAAGCATTCTTCAGTGTGTAGAATCTAAAGACCTTTGTGATGTTAAATTGCGAAGCTTTTTCCGTTCAGGGAAACGGGGTGGTCATGGCGGCACGTAGAGTTTCAATCACTCGCAAAAAGCAGTAATCTGCTGTCACTAAAAAACACAATGTCCAATCTCTCCCAAAGGTCGCAGGTGTGATGAGACTCGAGCTTGGAAATGTTTGTTATGCTATTTGTCAATAATGGTTAGAGCGCCACCTAGTGGCATGACTATAATCCTGGTTGAATAAGATGAAATGTTAGCTGGTGATTAAAAGCATGAAATCCATCAATGTGACATCACATCGGACGTGCCGGTTTGAGGTGTTGGCAGTGGCTCGACGTGCCGGGGGTGCGAGGGCCCTCATAACGCTGCTTGCAGCTTTAATTATTATTATTATTATTATTATTATTCCGGCAAATGAATTGGCCGTTTGAGGGCCTAAACATGCTCGAAAACTCATGAAATTTTGCACACGCGTCAGGTCTGGTGAAAATTTACGTATTTTAATGTTCTCAGACATGGCCAGGGAAAATTAGCTCAGTAGCGCCACCTAGAAAAATGAAAAACGCGAGCCCCCGGTATGGGTATGACCTACATGTTTGAAAGTCGGTACACCTATATAACGTTCAGAGTCGAACAAAAAAGTATATTATGGCAATGTCCTAAACCCAACAGGAAGTCCGCCATTTTGGATTGAAGGTGACATTTTGGCTCTGATTTTACCGTTTCCATGCCTTGTACTTTAACGAACTCCTCCTTGGAAATTGGTCGTATAAGCTTCATATTTGGTCAGTGCCAACTACACCCTTGTGCCATGTTAAATTGCGGAGCTTTTGAGTTTTCACAATACCATGAGGCCGTGGCGCCACGGCGAATTTCGATGACTCGCCATGAAAATCTTATTGCCTCTCATTCTGTCATACATTGTCCGATCTGGACCAAAGAGCACACATATGATAAGGCTCCACCCCTGAACATATTTCAACTGCCATATTTGACGTCAGCGACAGCGCCACCTAGTGGGAACAGGAAATGTCATGTTTTACACTTTGGGGTACAGTATTGTGATGGGTGACATCTGCAGCCTCAAATTTCTCCAGGAAAGGCGTAAGGAGTTGGTCTTGGGGTACAGTGAAAACTGTGACTTTTCGCAAAAGGGTGTGACCCCAGCGGCGTGGCGAACTTTGATGTCACGCCATGAAGAAACAAATTAGTATAACTCAATGAAATCCAGTCTGATCAGTACCAGACTTTACAGGCATGATGTCAGACCCGCCCTGAACAGATTGATGTGCCCATTGTCAGGAATATGAAGAGCGCCACCTAGTGGGAACAGGAAATGTCATGTCTTACACTTTGTTGTACTGATTTTCACAGGTTCATTGTGGACACCTCAAAAGCGGTGAATATCACCGTCAGTCCCTCGTGATGCTTTAGTGCAAAAATTGTGACTTTATACTGAACGGCGCACCCTGGTGGCAACGCTGTTCACCATGAAAAATGAAGTGGCTTTTGAGGGGCTTGGAAAGTTTAAAAAGTCTTGAAATTTGGCACACACCTCCAATGTGCATAAGGCTTTGTTGTTATGTGATCATTTTCATTGAATAGCGCAAAATGGCTCCACAGCGCCCCCTACGAAATTTCAAAACATCAGCCCCAGCTCTGTGTTTTATGTATGAGTCTTAAACCTGGTAAGCTTATAGGAGATATCAAGATGTACAAAAAAGTCTCTTGGAGCAATATCCCAAATCCAACAGGAAGTCAGCCATTTTAAAATTAATGTGTAATTTTGGCAACATTTTCCCCTCTTTCCAGGCACCGTTCTTTGACGTACTCCTCCAAGGGATTTCATCATATTGAACCAATCTCCAGTGTGTGGAATCTAAAGACCTTTGTCATGTTAAATTGCGAAGCTTTTTACGTTCAGGGAAACGGGGTTGTCATGGTGGCACGTGGAGTTTCAATCACTCGCCAAAAAGCAGTAATCTGCTGTCACTGAAAAATCTAAATGTCCAAATTCTCCCAAAGGTCGCAGGCGTGATGAGACTCGAGCTTGGAAATGTTTGTTATGCCATTTGTCAGTAATGGTTAGAGCGCCACCTAGTGGGACGACTATAATGATGATTGAATGAGATGAAATGTTAGCTGGTGGTTAAATGCATGAATTCCATCAAGGTGACATCAGATCGGAGGTGCTGGTTTTAGGTGTTGGGCGTGTCTCGACGCGATGGGGTGCGAGGGCCCTCATAACGCTGCTTGCAGCTTTAATTATTATTATTATTATTCACCCCAAACAAGGGCCTTTTTGAGGGCCTAAACATGCTCAAAAACTCATGAAATTTTGCACACATGCCAGGTCTGGTGAAAAATTTTGTATTTTAATGGTTTTACATATGAGCACTGGGAAATGGCTCTACAGCGCCACCTATGCCTTGTTAAATGCAGCCCTACGACCACATGGTTTGAGGTACATGTATGAAATTTGGCACACATGTGTATCATGCCAAGACGAACCAAAAAGTCAGTGGGCCCATTGACGCAAACCCAACAGGAAGTCCGCCATTTGGAAGAGAAGGTGACATTTTGGCTCTAATTTTGCCATTTCCATGCCTCGAACTTTTTCGAACTCCTCCTTGGGATTTGGTTGTATAAGCTTCATCTTTGGACAGTGTCAACTACACACCTGGGCCATGTTAAATTGCGGAGCTTTTGAGTTTTCACAATACGGTGACGCCGTGGCGCCATGGCGAATTTCGATGACTCGCCATGAAAATCTTATTGCCTCTCATTTTGTCATACATTTTTTGACCTTGACCAAAGTGAACACATATGATAAGGCTCCACCCCTGAACATATTTCAACTGCCATATTTGACATCAGCAACAGCGCCACCCAGTGGGAACAGGAAATGTCATGTTTTACACTTTGGGGTACAGTATAGTGATGGGTGACATCTGCAGCCTCAAATTTCTCCAGGAAAGGCGTAAGGCGTTGGTCTTGGGGTACAGTGAAAACTGTGACTTTTCACGAAACGGTGTGACCTCAGCAGCATGGCTAACTTTGATATCTCGCCATGAAGAAACAAATTAGTACAACTCAATGAAATCCAGTCTGATCAGTACCAGACTTTACAGGCATGATGTCAGACCCGCCCTGAACAGATTGATGTGCCCATTGTCAGGAATATGAAGAGCGCCACCTAGTGGGAACAGGAAATGTCATGGCTTTAATTTTGTTGTACTGATTTTCACAGGTTCATCGTGGCCACCTCAAAAGCGGTGAATATCACCATCAGTCCCTTGTGATGCTTCAGTGCAAAAATTGTGACTTTAAACTGAACGGCGCACCCTGGTGGCAACGCGGTTCACCATGAAAGATGAAGTGGCTTTTGAGGGGCTTGGAAAGTTTAAAAAGTCTTGAAATTTGGCGCACACCTCCAATGTGGATAAGGCTTTGTTGTTATGTGATCATTTTCATTGAATATCCCAAAATGGCTCCACAGCGCCCCCTACAAAATTTCAAAATCACAGCCCCTGCTCTGTGTTTTATGTATGAGTCTGAAACCTGGTAAGCTTATGGAAGATATGAAGGTGTACAAAAAAGTCTCTTGGAGCAATATCCCAAATCCAACAGGAAGTCAGCCATTTTAAAATTAATGTGTAATTTTGGCGACATTTTCCCATCTTTTCAGGCACCGTACTTTGACGAACTCCTCCAAGGGATTTCATCAGATTGGACCGATCTGCAGTTTGTGGAATCTAAAGACCTTTGTGATGTTAAATTGCGAAGCTTTTTACGTCCAGGGAAACGGGGTGGTTATGGCGGCACGTGGAGTTTCAATCACTCGCCAAAAAGCAGTAATCTGCTTTCACTCAAAGACACAATGTCCAATCTCTCCCAAAGCTCATAGGCGTGATTAGACTCGAGCTCGGAAATGTTTGTTATGCCATTTGTACATAATGGTTAGAGCGCCACCTAGTGGAACGACTAACTAATCATGAATGAATGAGTTGAAATGTTAGCTGGTGGTTAAATGCATGAATTCCATCAATGTGACATCACATCGGACGTGCTGGTTTTAGGTGTTGGGCGTGGCTCGACGCGCCGGGGGTGCGAGGGCCCTCATAACGCTGCTTGCAGCTTTAATTAGGGCCCGAGCACTGATAGTGCGAAGGCCCTATTGTAATTGCTCTGTTTATTAGGGCCCGAGCACTGATAGTGCGAAGGCCCTATTGTAATTGCTCTGTTTATTATTATTATTATTATTATTATTATTATTATTATTATTTCGGCAAATGAATTGGCCGTTTGAGGGCCTAAACATGCTCGAAAACTCATGAAATTTTGCACACGCGTCAGGTCTGGTGAAAATTTACGTATTTTAATGTTCTCAGACATGGCCAGGGAAAATTAGCTCAGTAGCGCCACCTAGAAAAATGAAAAACGCGAGCCCCCGGTATGGGTATGACCTACATGTTTGAAAGTCGGTACACCTATATAACTTTCAGAGTCGAACAAAAAAGTCTATTATGGCAATGTCCTAAACCCAACAGGAAGTCCGCCATTTTGGATTGAACGTGACATTTTGGCTCTGATTTTACCGTTTCCATGCCTCGAACTTTAACGAACTCCTCCTTGGGATTTGGTCCTATAAGCTTCAAATTTGGACAGTGTCAACTACACCCTTGTGCCATGTTAAATTGCGGAGCTTTTGAGTTTTCACAATACTATGAGGCCGTGGCGCCATGGCGAATTTCGATGACTCGCCATGAAAATCTTATTGCCTCTCATTTTGTCATACATTTTCTGACCTTGACCAAAGTGAACACATATGATAAGGCTCCACCCCTGAACATATTTCAACTGCCATATTTGACCTCAAGGACAGCGCCACCTAGTGGGAACAGGAAATGTTGTGTTTTACACTTTGGGGTACAGTATAGTGATGGGTGACATCTGCAGCCTCAAATTTCTCCAGAAAAGCCTTAAGCAGTTGGTCTTGGGTTACAGTGAAAACTGTGAGTTTTTGTAAAAGGGTGTGACCCCAGCAGCATGGCGAACTTTGATGTCACGCCATGAAGAAACAAATTAGTATAACTCAATGAAATCCAGTCTGATTAGTACCAGACTTTACAGGCATGATGTCACACCCGCCCTGAACAGATTGATGTGCCCATTGTCAGGAATATGAAGAGCGCCACCTAGTGGGAAGAGGAAATGTCATGTCTTACACTTTGTTGTACTGATTTTCACAGGTTCATAGTGGCCACCTCAAAAGCGGTGAATATCACCATCAGTCCTTGATGATGCTTTAGTGCAAAAATTGTGACTTTAAACTGAACGGCGCACCCTGGTGGCAACGCTGTTCACCATGAAAGATGAAGTGGCTTTTGAGGGTCTTGGCAAGTTTATAGAGGCTTGAAATTTGGCACACACCTCCAATGTGACGATGGCTTTGTTGTCATGTGATCATTTTCATTGAATATCCCAAAATGGCTCCACAGCGCCCCCTACAAAATTTCAAAACCACAGCCCCAGCTCTGTGTTTTATGTATGAATCTGAAACCTGGTAAGCTTATAGGAGATATCAAGATGTACAAAAAAGTCTCTTGGAGCAATATCCCAAATCCAACAGGAAGTCAGCCATGTTAAAATTAATGTGTAATTTTTGTGACATTTTCCCCTCTTTCCAGGCACCGTTCTTTGACGAACTCCTCCAAGGGATTTCATCAGATTGGACCGATCTGCAGTTTGTGGAATCTAAAGACCTTTGTGATGTTAAATTGCGAAGCTTTTTACGTCCAGGGAAACGGGGTGGTTATGGCGGCACTTAGAGTTTGAATCACTCGCCAAAAAGCAGTAATCTGCTGTCACTCAAAAACACAATGTCCAATCTCTCCCAAACGTCTCAGGTGTGATTAGACTCGAGCTCGGAAGTGTTTGTTATGCCATTTGTACATAATGGTTAGAGCGCCACCTAGTGGAACGACTAACTAATCATGAATGAATGAGTTGAAATGTTAGCTGGTGGTTAAATGCATGAATTCCATCAATGTGACATCAGATCGGACGTGCTGGTTTTAGGTGTTGGGCGTGGCTCGACGCGCCGGGGGTGCGAGGGCCCTCATAACGCTGCTTGCAGCTTTAATTATTATTATTATTATTATTATTATTATTATTATTATTATTATTTCGGCAAATGAATTGGCCGTTTGAGGGCCTAAACATGCTCGAAAACTCATGAAATTTTGCACACGCGTCAGGTCTGGTGAAAATTTACGTATTTTAATGTTCCCAGACATGGCCAGGGAAAATTAGCTCAGTAGCGCCACCTAGAAAAATGAAAAACGCGAGCCCCCGATATGGGTATGACCTACATGTTTGAAAGTCGGTACACCTATATAACGTTCAGAGTCGAACAAAAAAGTCTATTATGGCAATGTCCTAAACCCAACAGGAAGTCCGCCATTTTGGATTGAAGGTGACATTTTGGCTCTGATTTTACCGTTTCCATGCCTCGAACTTTAACGAACTCCTCCTTGGGGTTTGATTTCATAACCTTCATATTTGGTCAGTGCCAACTACACCCTTGTGCCATGTTAAATTGCGGAGCTTTTGAGTTTTCACAATACCATGAGGCCGTGGCGCCACGGCGAATTTCGATGACTCGCCATGAAAATCTTATTGCCTCTCATTTTGTCATACATTTTCTGACCTTGACCAAAGTGAACACATATGATAAGGCTCCACCCCTGAACATATTTCAACTGCCATATTTGACATCAAGGACAGCGCCACCTAGTGGGAACAGGAAATGTCATGTTTTACACTTTGGGGTACAGTATAGTGATGGGTGACATCTGCAGCCTCAAATTTCTCCAGAAAAGCCTTAAGGAGTTGGTCTTGGGTTACAGTGAAAACTGTGAGTTTTCGCAAAAGGGTGTGACCCCAGCAGCATGGCGAACTTTGATGTCACGCCATGAAGAAACAAATTAGTATAACTCAATGAAATCCAGTCTGATCAGTACCAGACTTTACAGGCATGATGTCAGACCCGCCCTGAACAGATTGATGTGCCCATTGTCGGAAATACGGACAGCGCCACCTAGTGGCAACAGGAAATGTCATGGCTTTAATTTTGTTGTACTGATTTTCACAGGTTCATCGTGGCCACCTCAAAAGCGGTGAATATCAACATCAGTCCCTCGTGATGCTTCAGTGCAAAAATTGTGACTTTAAACTGAACGGCGCACCCTGGTGGCAACGCGGTTCACCATGAAAGATGAAGTGGCTTTTGAGGGGCTTGGAAAGTTTATAGAGGCTTGAAATTTGGCACACACCTCCAAATGGATGTAGGCTTTGTTGTTATGTGATCATTTTCATTGAATAGCGCGAAATTGCTCCACAGCGCCCCCTACAAAATTTCAAAAAGTCAGCCCCAGCTCTGTGTTTCATCTATGAGTCTGAAACCTGGTAAGCTTATGGAAAATATCAAGATGTACAAAAAAGTCTCTTGGAGCAATATCCCAAATCCAACAGGAAGTCAGCCATTTTAAAATTAATGTGTAATTTTGGCGACATTTTCCCCTCTTTTCAGGCTTCATACTTTGACGAACTCCTCCAAGGGATTTCATCATATTGAACCATTCTCCAGTGTGTGGAATCTAAAGACCTTTGTGATGTTAAATTGCGAAGCTTTTTACGTTCAAGGAAACGGGGTGGTTATGGCGGCACGTAGACTCTCAATCACTCGCCAAAACGCAATAATCTGCTGTTACTCAAAAACACAATGTCCAATCTCACCCAAAGGTCGCAGGCATAATGAGACTCGAGTTCGGAAGTGTTTGTTATGCCATTTGTACATAATGGTTAGAGTGCCACCTAGTGGAACGACTAGCTAATCATGAATGAATGAGTTGAAATGTTAGCTGGTGGTTAAATGCATGAATTTCATCAATGTGACATCAGATTGGAGGTGCTGGTTGTAGGTGTTGGGCGTGGCTCGACGCGCCGGGGGTGCGAGGGCCCTCATAACGCTGCTTGCAGCTTTAATTATTATTATTATTATTATTATTCCGGCAAATGAATTGGCCTTTTGAGGGCCTAAACATGCTCGAAAACTCATGAAATTTTGCACACGCGTCAGGTCTGGTGAAAATTTACGTATTTTAATGTTCTCAGACATGGCCAGGGAAAATTAGCTCAGTAGCGCCACCTAGAAAAATGAAAAATGCGAGCCCCCGGTATGGGTAAGACCTACATATTTGAAAGTCGGTACACCTATATAACGTTGACAGTCGAACAAAAAAGTCTATTATGGCAATGTCCTAAACCCAACAGGAAGTCCGCCATTTTGGATTGAAGGTGACATTTTGGGTTTGATTTTACCGTTTCCATGCCTTGTACTTTAACGAACTCCTCCTTGGGATTTGGTCCTATAAACTTCAAATTTGGACAGTGTCAACTACACCCTTGTGCCATGTTAAATTGCGGAGCTTTTGAGTTTTCACAATAGTATGAGGCCGTGGCGCCATGGCGAATTTTGATGACTCGCCATGAAAATCTTATTGCCTCTCATTCTGTCATACATGTTCCGATCTGGACCAAAGAGCACACATATGATAAGGCTCCACCCCTGAACATATTTCAACTGCCATATTTGACATCAAGGACAGCGCCACCTAGTGGGAACAGGAAATGTCATGTTTTACACTTTGGGGTACAGTATAGTGATGGGTGACATCTGCAGCCTCAAATTTCTCCAGGAAAGCCTTAAGGAGTTGGTCTTGGGTTACAGTGAAAACTGTGACTTTTCGCAAAAGGGTGTGACCCCAGCGGCGTGGCGAACTTTGATGTCACACCATGAAGAAACAAATTAGTATAACTCAATGAAATCCAGTCTGATCAGTACCAGACTTTACAGGCATGATGTCAGACCCGCTCTGAACAGATTGATGTGCCCATTGTCGGAAATACGGACAGCGCCACCTAGTGGCAACAGGAAATGTCATGGCTTTAATTTTGTTGTACTGATTTTCACAGGTTCATCGTGGCCACCTCAAAAGCGGTGAATATCACCATCAGTCCCTCGTGATGCTTCAGTGCAAAAATTGTGACTTTAAACTGAACGGCGCACCCTGGTGGCAACGCGGTTCATCATGAAAGATGAAGTGGCTTTTGAGGGGCTTGGAAAGTTTATAGAGGCTTGAAATTTGGCACACACCTCCAAATGTATGAAGGCATTGTTGTTACGTAACCATTTTCCTTGAATAGCGCAAAATGGCTCCACAGCGCCCCCTACAATATTTCAAAACATCAGCCCCTGCTCTGTGTTTCATCTATGAGTCTGACACTTGGTAAGCTTGTGTAAGATATCAAGATGTACAAAAAAGTCTCTTGGAGCAATATCCCAAATCCAACAGGAAGTCAGCCATTTTAAAATTAATGTGTAATTTTGATGACATTTTCCCCCCTTTTCAGGCTTCATACTTTGACGAACTCCTCCAAGGGATTTCATCATATTGAACCATTCTCCAGTGTGTGGAATCTAAAGACCTTTGTGATGTTAAATTGCGAAGCTTTTTACGTTCAAGGAAACGGGGTGGTCATGGCGGCACGTGGAGTTTCAATCACTGGCCAAAAAGCAGTAATATGCTGTCACTCAAAGACACAAAGTCCAATCTCTCCCAAAGGTCGCAGGCGTGATGAGACTCGAGCTCGGAAATGTTTGTTATTCCCTTTGTCTATAATGGTTAGAGCGCCACCTAGTGGGACGACTATAATGATGACTGAATGAGATGAAATGTTAGCTGGTGGTTAAATGCATGAATTCCATCAATGTGACATCAGATCGGACGTGCTCGTTTCAGGTGTTGGGCGTGGCTCGACACGCCGGGGGTGCGAGGGCCCTCATAACGCTGCTTGCAGCTTTAATTATTATTAGGGCCCGAGCACTGACTGTGCGAAGGCCCTATTGTATCTGCTCTGTTTCTTATTATTAGGGCCCGAGCACTGACAGTGCGAAGGCCCTATTGTAATTGCTCTGTTTATTATTATTATTATTATTATTATTATTTCGGCAAATGAATTGGCCTTTTGAGGGCCTAAACATGCTCGAAAACTCATGAAATTTTGCACACGCGTCAGGTCTGGTGAAAATTTACGTATTTTAATGTTCTCAGACATGGCCAGGGAAAATTAGCTCAGTAGCGCCACCTAGAAAAATGAAAAACGCGAGCCCCCGGTATGGGTATGACCTACATGTTTGAAAGTCGGTACACCTATATAACGTTCAGAGTCGAACAAAAAAGTCTATTATGGCAATGTCCTAAACCCAACAGGAAGTCCGCCATTTTGGATTGAAGGTGACATTTTGGCTCTGATTTTACCGTTTCCATGCCTCGAACTTTAACGAACTCCTCCTTGGGGTTTGATTTCATAACCTTCATATTTGGTCAGTGCCAACTACACCCTTGTGCCATGTTAAATTGCGGAGCTTTTGAGTTTTCACAATACCATGAGGCCGTGGCGCCACGGCGAATTTCGATGACTCGCCATGAAAATCTTATTGCCTCTCATTTTGTCATACATTTTCTGACCTTGACCAAAGTGAACACATATGATAAGGCTCCACCCCTGAACATATTTCAACTGCCATATTTGACATCAAGGACAGCGCCACCTAGTGGGAACAGGAAATGTCATGTTTTACACTTTGGGGTACAGTATAGTGATGGGTGACATCTGCAGCCTCAAATTTCTCCAGGAAAGCCTTAAGGAGTTGGTCTTGGGGTACAGTGAAAACTGTGGCTTTTCACGAAAGGGTGTGACCTCAGCAGCATGGCGAACTTTGATATCTTGCCATGAAGAAACAAATTAGTATAACTCCATGAAATCCAGTCTGATTAGTACCAGACTTTACAGGCATGATGTCACACCCGCCCTGAACAGATTGATGTGCCCATTGTCAGGAATATGAAGAGCGCCACCTAGTGGGAACAGGAAATGTCATGTCTTACACTTTGTTGTACTGATTTTCACAGGTTCATAGTGGCCACCTCAAAAGCGGTGAATATCACCATCAGTCCTTGATGATGCTTTAGTGCAAAAATTGTGACTTTAAACTGAACGGCGCACCCTGGTGGCAACGCTGTTCACCGTGAAAAATGAAGTGGCTTTTGAGGGGCTTGGAAAGTTTATAGAGGCTTGAAATTTGGCACACACCTCCATTGTGCTTAAGGCTTTGTTGTTATGTGATCATTTTCATTGAATAGCGCAAAATGGCTCCACAGCGCCCCCTACAAAATTTCAAAACATCAGCCCCAGCTCTGTGTTTTATGTATGAGTCTGAAACCTGGTAAGCTTATAGGAGATATCAAGATGTACAAAAAAGTCTCTTGGAGCAATATCCCAAATCTAACAGGAAGTCAGCCATTTTAAAATTAATGTGTAATTTTTGTGACATTTTCCCCTCTTTCCAGGCACCGTTCTTTGACGAACTCCTCCAAGGGATTTCATCATATTGAAACAATCTCCAGTGTGTGGAATCTAAAGACCTTTGTGATGTTAAATTGCGAAGCTTTTTACGTCCAGGGAAACGGGGTGGTTATGGCGGCACTTAGAGTTTGAATCACTCGCCAAAAAGCAGTAATCTGCTGTCACTCAAAAACACAATGTCCAATCTCTCCCAAACGTCTCAGGTGTGATGAGACTCGAGCTCGGAAATGTTTGTTATGCCATTTGTACATAATGGTTAGAGCGCCACCTAGTGGAACGACTAACTAATCATGAATGAATGAGTTGAAATGTTAGCTGGTGGTTAAATGCATGAATTCCATCAATGTGACATCAGATCGGACGTGCTGGTTTTAGGTGTTGGGCGTGGCTCGACGCGCCGGGGGTGCGAGGGCCCTCATAACGCTGCTTGCAGCTTTAATTATTATTATTATTCAGGCAAAACAAGGGCCTTTTTGAGGGCCTAAACATGCTCAAAAACTCATGAAATTTTGCACACATGCCAGGTCTGGTGAAAAATTTTGTATTTTAATGGTTTTACATATGAGCACTGGGAAATGGCTCTACAGCGCCACCTATGCCTTGTTAAATGCAGCCCTACGACCACATCGTTTGAGCTACATGTATGAAATTTGGCACACATGTGTATCATGCCAAGACGAACAAAAAAGTCTGGGGGCCCATTGACGCAAACCCAACAGGAAGTCCGCCATTTGGAAGAGAAGGTGACATTTTGGCTCTAATTTTGCCATTTCCATGCCTCGAACTTTTGCGAACTCCTCCTTGGGGTTTGATTTCATAACCTTCATATTTGGTCAGTGTCAACTACACCCTTGTGCCATGTTAAATTGCGGAGCTTTTGAGTTTTCACAATACCATGAGGCCGTGGCGCCACGGCGAATTTCGATGACTCGCCATGAAAATCTTATTGCCTCTCATTCTGTCATAGATTTTCTGACCTTGACCAAAGTGAACACATATGATAAGGCTCCACCCCTGAACATATTTCAACTGCCATATTTTACATCAGGGACAGCGCCACCTAGTGGGAACAGGAAATGTCATGTTTTACACTTTGGGGTACAGTATTGTGATGGGTGACATCTGCAGCCTCAAATTTCTCCAGGAAAGCCTTAAGGAGTTGGTCTTGGGTTACAGTGAAAACTGTGACTTTTCACAAAAGGGTGTGACCCCAGCGGTATGGCGAACTTTGATGTCACGCCATGAAGAAACAAATTAGTCTAACTCAATGAAATCCAGTCTGATCAGTACCAGACTTTACAGGCATGATGTCAGACCCGTCCTGAACAGATTGATGTGCCCATTGTCGGAAATACGGACAGCGCCACCTAGTGGCAACAGGAAATGTCATGGCTTTAATTTTGTTGTACTGATTTTCACAGGTTCATCGTGGCCACCTGAAAAGCGGTGAATATCACCATCAGTCCCTCGTGATGCTTCAGTGCGAAAATTGTGACTTTAAACTGAACGGCGCACCCTGGTGGCAACGCGGTTCACCATGAAAGATGAAGTGGCTTTTGAGGGACTTGGAAAGTTTATAGAGGCTTGAAATTTGGCGCACACCTCCAATGTGGTTAAGGCTTTGTTGTTATGTGATCATTTTCATTGAATATCCCAAAATGGCTCCACAGCGCCCCCTACAAAATTTCAAAATCACAGCCCCTGCTCTGTGTTTTATGTATGAGTCTGAAACCTGGTAAGCTTATAGGAGATATCAAGATGTACAAAAAAGTCTCTTGGAGCAATATCCCAAATCCAACAGGAAGTCAGCCATTTTAAAATTAATGTGCAATTTTGGCAACATTTTCCCCTCTTTTCAGGCATCGTTCTTTGACGAACTCCTCCAAGGGATTTCATCAGATTGGACCGATCTGCAGTTTGTGGAATCTAAAGACCTTTGTGATGTTAAATTGCGAAGCTTTTTACGTCCAGGGAAACGGGGTGGTTATGGCGGCACTTAGAGTTTGAATCACTCGCCAAAAAGCAGTAATCTGCTGTCACTCAAAAACACAATGTCCAATCTCTCCCAAAGGTCGCAGGCGTGATGAGACTCGAGCTCGGAAATGTTTGTTATGCCCTTTGTCTATAATGGTTAGAGCGCCACCTAGTGGGACGACTATACTCATGGTTGAACCAAATGAAATGTTAACTGGTGGTTAAATGCATGAATTCCATCAATGTGACATCAGATCGGACGTGCTGGTTTCAGGTGTTGGGCATGGCTCGACACGCCGGGGGTGCGAGGGCCCTCATAACGCTGCTTGCAGCTTTAATTAGGGCCCGAGCACTGACAGTGCGAAGGCCCTATTGTAATTGCTCTGTTTATTATTATTATTATTATTATTATTATTATTATTATTATTATTCCGGCAAATGAATTGGCCGTTTGAGGGCCTAAACATGCTCGAAAACTCATGAAATTTTGCACACGCGTCAGGTCTGGTGAAAATTTACGTATTTTAATGTTCTCAGACATGGCCAGGGAAAATTAGCTCAGTAGCGCCACCTAGAAAAATGAAAAACGCGAGCCCCCGGTATGGGTATGACCTACACGTTTGAAAGTCGGTACACCTATATAACGTTCAGAGTCGAACAAAAAAGTCTATTATGGCAATGTCCTAAACCCAACAGGAAGTCCGCCATTTTGGATTGAAGGTGACATTTTGGCTCTGATTTTACCGTTTCCATGCCTTGTACTTTAACGAACTCCTCCTTGGGATTTGGTCCTATAAACTTCATATTTGGACAGTGTCAACTACACCCTTGTGCCATGTTAAATTGCGGAGCTTTTGAGTTTTCACAATACTATGAGGCCGTGGCGCCATGGCGAATTTCGATGACTCGCCATGAAAATCTTATTGGCTCTCATTCTGTCATACATGTTCCGATCTGGACCAAACAGCACACATATGATAAGGCTCCACCCCTGAACATATTTCAACTGCCATATTTGACATCAAGGACAGCGCCACCTAGTGGGAACAGGAAATGTCATGTTTTACACTTTGGGGTACAGTATTGTGATGGGTGACATCTGCAGCCTCAAATTTCTCCAGGAAAGCCTTAAGGAGTTGGTCTTGGGTTACAGTGAAAACTGTGACTTTTCGCAAAAGGGTGTGACCCCAGCAGCATGGCGAACTTTGATGTCACGCCATGAAGAAACAAATTAGTATAACTCAATGAAATCCAGTCTGATCAGTACCAGACTTTACAGGCATGATGTCAGACCCGCCCTGAACAGATTGATGTGCCCATTGTCGGAAATACGGACAGCGCCACCTAGTGGCAACAGGAAATGTCATGGCTTTAATTTTGTTGTACTGATTTTCACAGGTTCATCTTGGCCACCTCAAAAGCGGTGAATATCACCATCAGTCCCTCGTGATGCTTCAGTGCAAAAATTGTGAGTTTAAACTGAACGGCGCACCCTGGTGGCAACGCTGTTCAACATGAAAGATGAAGTGGCTTTTGAGGGTCTTGGCAAGTTTATAGAGGCTTGAAATTTGGCACACACCTCCAAATGGATGAAGGCTTTGTTGGCATGTGATCATTTTCATTGAATAGCGCGAAATTGCTCCACAGCGCCCCCTACAAAATTTCAAAACCACAGCCCCTGCTCTGTGTTCTATGTATGATTCTGAAACCTGGTAAGCTTATAGGAGATATCAAGATGTACAAAAAAGTCTCTTGGTGCAATATCCCAAATCCAACAGGAAGTCAGCCATTTTAAAATTAATGTGTAATTTTGGCAACATTTTCCCCTCTTTCCAGGCACCGTTCTTTGACGAACTCCTCCAAGGGATTTCATCATATTGAACCAATCTCCACTGTGTGGAATCTAAAGACCTTTGTGATGTTAAATTGCGAAGCTTTTTACGTTCAGTGAAACGGGGTGGTTATGGTGGCACTTAGAGTTTGAATCACTCGCCAAAAAGCAGTAATCTGCTGTCACTCAAAAACACAATATCCAATCTCTCCCAAACGTCTCAGGTGTGATAAGACTCGAGCTCGGAAGTGTTTGTTATGCCATTTGTACATAATGGTTAGAGCGCCACCTAGTGGAACGACTAACTAATCATGAATGAATGAGATGAAATGTTAGCTGGTGGTTAAATGCATGAATTCCATCAATGTGACATCAGATCGGAGGTGCTGGTTTTAGGTGTTGGGCTTGGCTCGACGCGCCGGGGGTGCGAGGGCCCTCGTAACGCTGCTTGCAGCTTTAATTATTATTATTATTATTCAGGCAAAACAAGGGCCTTTTTGAGGGCCTAAACATGCTCAAAAACTCATGAAATTTTGCACACATGCCAGGTCTGGTGAAAAATTTTGTATTTTAATGGTTTTACATATGAGCACTGGGAAATGGCTCTACAGCGCCACCTATGCCTTGTTAAATGCAGCCCTACGACCACATGGTTTGAGCTACATGTATGAAATTTGGCACACATGTGTATCATGCCAAGACGAACAAAAAAGTCTGTGGGCCCATTGACGCAAACCCAACAGGAAGTCCGCCATTTGGAAGAGAAGGTGACATTTTGGCTCTAATTTTGCCATTTCCATGCCTCGAACTTTTGCGAACTCCTCCTTGGGGTTTGATTTCATAACCTTCATATTTGGTCAGTGTCAACTACACCCTTGTGCCATGTTAAATTGCGGAGCTTTTGAGTTTTCACAATACGGTGAGGCCGTGGCGCCATGGCGAATTACGATGACTCGCCATGAAAATCTTATTGCCTCTCATTCTGTCATAGATTTTCTGACCTTGACCAAAGTGAACACATATGATAAGGCTCCACCCCTGAACATATTTCAACTGCCATATTTGACACCAGGGACAGCGCCACCTAGTGGGAACAGGAAATGTCATGTTTTACACTTTGGGGTACAGTATAGTGATGGGTGACATCTGCAGCCTCAAATTTCTCCAGGAAAGGCGTAAGGAGTTGGTCTTGGGTTACAGTGAAAACTGTGACTTTTCGCCAAAGGGTGTGACCTCAGCGGCATGGCGAACTTTGATGTCACGCCATGAAGAAACAAATTAGTATAACTCAATGAAATCCAGTCTGATCAGTACCAGACTTTACAGTCATGATGTCAGACCCACCCTGAACAGATTGATGTGCCCATTGCCGGGAATACGTACAGCGCCACCTAGTGGCAACAGGACATGTCATGTCTTACACTTTGTTGTACTGATTTTCACAGGTTCATCGTGGCCACCTCAAAAGCGGTGAATATCACCATCAGTCCTTCGTGATGGTTCAGTGCGAAAATTGTGACTTTAAACTGAATGGCGCACCCTGGTGGCAGCGCAGTTACCATGAAAGATGAAGTTGCTTTTGAGGGGCTTGGAAAGTTTATAGAGGCTTGAAATTTGGCGCACACCTCCAATGTGACGAAGGCTTTGTTGTTATGTGACCATTTTCCTTGAATAGCGCAAAATGGCTCCATGGCGCCCCCTACAAAATTCCAAAATATCAGCCCCTGCTCTGTGTTTTATCTATGAGTCTGAAACTTGGTAAGCTCATGGAAGATATTAAGATGTACAAAAAAGCCTCTTGGAGCAATATCCCAAATCCAACAGGAAGTCAGCCATTTTAAAATGAATGTGCAATTTTGGCGACATTTTCCCATCTTTTCAGGCACCGTACTTTGACGAACTCCTCCAAGGGATTTCATCAGATTGGACCGATCTGCACCTTGTGGAATCTAAAGACCTTTGTGATGTTAAATTGCGAAGCTTTTTACGTTCAGGGAAACGGGGTGGTTATGGCGGCACTTAGAGTTTGAATCACTCGCCAAAAAGCAGTAATCTGCTGTCACTCAAAAACACAATGTTCAATCTCTCCCAAAGCTCATAGGCGTGATGAGACTCGAGCTCGGAAGTGTTTGTTATGCCATTTGTCAGTAATGGTTAGAGCTCCACCTAGTGGGACAACTATAATCATGATTGAATGAGATGAATTGTTAGCTGGTGGTTAAATGCATGAATTCCATCAATGTGACATCAGATCGGAGGTGCTGGTTTTAGGTGTTGGGCGTGGCTCGACGCGCCGGGGGTGCGAGGGCCCTCATAACGCTGCTTGCAGCTTTAATTATTATTATTATTATTATTAGGGCCCGAGCACTGACAGTGCGAAGGCCCTATTGTAATTGCTCTGTTTATTAGGGCCCGAGCACTGACAGTGCGAAGGCCCTATTGTAATTGCTCTGTTTATTATTATTATTATTATTATTATTATTATTATTATTATTATTTCGGCAAATGAATTGGCCGTTTGAGGGCCTAAACATGCTCGAAAACTCATGAAATTTTGCACACGCGTCAGGTCTGGTGAAAATTTACGTATTTTAATGTTCTCAGACATGGCCAGGGAAAATTAGCTCAGTAGCGCCACCTAGAAAAATGAAAAACGCGAGCCCCCGGTATGGGTATGACCTACATGTTTGAAAGTCGGTACACCTATAAAATGTTCAGAGTCGAACAAAAAAGTCTATTATGGCAATGTCCTAAACCCAACAGGAAGTCCGCCATTTTGGATTGAAGGTGACATTTTGGCTCTGATTTTACCATTTCCATGCCTCGAACTTTAACGAACTCCTCCTTGGGATTTGGTCCTATAAACTTCAAATTTGGACAGTGTCAACTACACCCTTGTGCCATGTTAAATTGCGGAGCTTTTGAGTTTTCACAATACTATGAGGCCGTGGCGCCATGGCGAATTTCGATGACTCGCCATGAAAATCTTATTGCCTCTCATTTTGTCATACATTTTCTGACCTTGACCAAAGTGAACACATATGATAAGGCTCCACCCCTGAACATATTTCAACTGCCATATTTGACCTCAAGGACAGCGCCACCTAGTGGGAACAGGAAATGTTATGTTTTACACTTTGGGGTACAGTATAGTGATGGGTGACATCTGCAGCCTCAAATTTCTCCAGAAAAGCCTTAAGGAGTTGGTCTTGGGTTACAGTGAAAACTGTGACTTTTCGCAAAAGGGTGTGACCCCAGCAGCATGGCGAACTTTGATGTCACGCCATGAAGAAACAAATTAGTATAACTCAATGAAATCCAGTCTGATCAGTACCAGACTTTACAGGCATGATGTCAGACCCGCCCTGAACAGATTGATGTGCCCATTGTCGGAAATACGGACAGCGCCACCTAGTGGCAACAGGAAATGTCATGGCTTTAATTTTGTTGTACTGATTTTCACAGGTTCATCGTGGCCACCTCAAAAGCGGTGAATATCACCATCAGTCCCTCGTGATGCTTCAGTGCAAAAATTGTGAGTTTAAACTGAACGGCGCACCCTGGTGGCAACGCTGTTCAACATGAAAGATGAAGTGGCTTTTGAGGGTCTTGGCAAGTTTATAGAGGCTTGAAATTTGGCACACACCTCCAAATGGATGAACGCTTTGTTGTCATGTGATCATTTTCATTGAATAGCGCGAAATGGCTCCACAGCGCCCCCTACAATATTTCAAAACCACAGCCCCAGCTCTGTGTTTTATGTATGAATCTGAAACCTGGTAAGCTTATAGGAGATATCAAGATGTACAAAAAAGTCTCTTGGAGCAATATCCCAAATCTAACAGGAAGTCAGCCATTTTAAAATTAATGTGCAATTTTGGCAACATTTTCCCCTCTTTTCAGGCACCGTTCTTTGACGTACTTCTCCAAGGGATTTCATTAGATTGATGCAATCTCCTGTGTGTGGAATCTAAAGACCTTTGTGATGTTAAATTGCGA